>NC_090372.1:173190302-173507157 GCF_036365525.1 Heterodontus francisci | reverse complement strand
TGTGTGTTTATGCTTTGCTTCATTACTGGAAAAGTCTTGTTTGATAATAAACTGTTAATTTTGTAGTTTATTAAAGAAACCTGGTTGGTGTATTTTATTCTGTGATAAAGAGTAGAGTATATGATTGACAGAATCAGTAACTGGGTAAACATTTTAAAATATATGTTGTCACCAGCAGGGAAGTGGGACTTGAAAAGACAATGCACTCCTCCCACCTTGGTCGCAACAGAACAGAGAGAGTAGGATGGTTTCTGTTAACCATTCTTCTGGTGGCATTGTCATTTGACCCCAATGTCATTTGTTTGTGCTGCTACCTTCTTTTGGGCCTCCTTATCTCGAGAGACAATGGATACGCGCCTGGAGGTGGTCAGTGGTTTGTGAAGCAGCGCCTGGAGTGGCTATAAAGGCCAATTCTAGAGTGACAGGCTCTTCCACAGGTGCTGCAGAGAAATTTGTTTGTCGGGGCTGTTGCACAGTTGGCTCTCCCCTTGCGCCTCTGTCTTTTTTCCTGCCAACTACTAAGTCTCTTCGACTGCTACCACTCATGATGCAAGAAGCAATGTTGAATCCGTGGCTGTTACTTGCAATATCTGAAAGCCTAACTGAATGCCTGAAAATGTTGTTATTTATCTTAACAGGGTACCCAGCAGTAATTCAAGAATTTCCCATTTGCTGCGCATAAGTACAGAAGTAATGAGTGCCAATTTCACCAGATTGACAGAATGGAAGTTTCCCATCTCCACAGGTCACAACCCAGATCACAGTGATAGAAAATGATTGGACTGGACCGAATTAAGAGCGAGACATGAGTTTTCTCGACAACCTTCAGAAGGGGACTACAATGTTCCATCATTGGAATAAATGGACCATGGGAGTTATTTTGGGTGCTGTGCAGTGCTGTGCTAAGAAGAATGCACCTGTTTAAAATTATGTTTTAGCCTGCAATTTAGGGGCTAATTGGTGATTTCCATGATTTAAACGCGCCTGGAGGTGTTAGAACAGACACTTAGCACTCAGCACTGATTGGAAGAAATTTTCCTGGAGGGGTATATGTGGCCTCCATGTACCCATTTCCACTGAATGTATGGAGTGTGCTGGCTGACACACAATGGGACGTTTCAGAATGGCTCAGGGACCGAAATACAGGGTGCACCATTCCTCATGCGTAGCATTGGTTTTGGTGAAGGAGGCCCAGAGGAGGAGGGATATCTAGTATCCCCAGGGGAGAGGAGTCCATTTCACCCTTCTGTCCCTCTCTCCTGTAACAGCTAGTGCTGCTCTGCCTGGCCTCATCTGCTCCTCCCTTTCTTCCTCTAAACTAAGGGGGACCACAAGAAAGATCCCCTCAACAAGGCATTCCCTTTCTCCTGGTGACTCCTACAATGTCTCCAATAAGGTAGTGTAGTGCAGCATTCATTCACTTTAGGTGAGATCCTCAGAGAATTTCCGGGAAAAATGTTGACAGAGTGTTGGTGAAGTCTTGACTAAGTGTCCCAGGAAGTCTCCCAATGTGTCTCAAAAGTCCTTTTAGTTAGTCGATCTCCAGCAACAAGTGAACTGTGGAAGCTGAGCATGGCTTTAAGTAGCACTGGAAATCCTCAGCAACAATTTCTTTACTCCTGCTCAGCTGATTCTTGTTAGGAGAGTTCATTAATTGCAGCATTAGCCAGCAAAATGGCGTGCAGCCTCCTTAATGAGTGCTGGCAGCCAATTCAGAGCTTTAAGGATCCTCAGGGCGGCCATTCAACTCCTTTACCAAGATGGCATCTTGAGGTAAAGGTGAGCTAAATCGGTGTTGGAGCTTAAGACCCCCTCGTGGCTACCTTAAAGGCTCTTTAGTGCCTAAAGTATCTGGGAAAAATTGCCCCCTTGTGCAAAACTAAGGTTGCTGTCTGATGACCTGAATTTTCATGAGATTTCCCACTTTATATCAGCTCTTCTAGCAACTTTTGATTCTTATTTGTCCTAAACTGTTTGCACATGATTTTCAAGCTAAGGTTGCTGAATGATTGTGACCAATGAACTGTAGAACAGAAGTAGGTAGACAATATCATGAGCAAGATTTCTTCACTGACTTCTTGGTTTGGTCTCCTCAGTGCAGTAAGAAAACATACCATTTGCCCACCATCTGTTTATTTCTGCCTATTAGAAAAAGCATCAACCACCTCTATAAGGGTAATATATTACCCTTGCTAATATATTATCAAGAAGATGTCAATGTTAATGCCATCCACCAGGTCACTGATGAAGATGTTAGACAAGAGCGTATCACTGAGATAATGCAATAAGATGAATATCAATTTGTCATCAACAAAAATACCAACATACATTTATACAGTACCTTTAAGATAAGAAACATCCTAAGGCACTTCACAGGATCGTTATAAAGCAAAACTGGATGCCGACCCACATAAGGCGATATTAGAGCAGATGGCCAAGAACGTAGTCAAAGAGGTAGATTTTAAGAAGCGCCTTAAAGGAAGAAAAAGAGGTAGAGAGTCGGTGAGATTTAGGGAGGGATTTCCAGAGCTTAGGGCCTTAGCAGCTGAAGACACAGCCACCAATGGTAGAGCATTTACAATTGGGAATGTTTTCGAGGCCAGAATTAGAAGAGTGCAGGAATCTCAGAGGGTTGTGCAGCTGGAGGAGATTACAGAGAGAGGGAGGGGCAAGGCCATGGAATGACTTGAAAAACATGATGAAAATTTTAAAATGAAGGCTTTGCTTAACCAGGAGCCAATGTAGGTCAGCGAGTACAGGGATGAAGCGTGAACAGGACTTCGTGCAAGTTAAGACACGGCCAGCCAGGTTTTGGATGATCACAAATTTACAGAGGCCAGAATGTGGGAGACCAGCCATGAGTGTATTCGAATAGTCAAGTCTAGAGGTAATGAAGGCATGAATAAGGGTTTCAGCAGCAGATGAGCTGAGGCAGGGCAAAGTTGGACGATGCTACGGAGGTGGAAATAGATGGTCTGAGTGATGGCGCAGATCTGTGGTCATCTTGGTGTCAAATATGACACCAAGGTTGCAAACAGTCTGGTTTAGTCTCAGACAGTTGCCAGGGAGAGAGATGGAGTTGGTAGCTAAGGAACAGAGTTTGGAGCAGGGAATGAAGAAAATGGCTTCAGTCTTCCCAATATTTAATTGGAGGAATTTCTGCGCATCCAGTACTGGATATCAGATAAACAGTCAGTTAATTTAGCAACAGTGGAAGAGTTGAGACAGGTGGTGATGAGGCAGAGCTGAGTGTCATCAGCGTACATGCAAAAACTAACCCTGTGCTTTTGGATAATGTCATCAAGGGGCAGCATGTCAGTGAGAAATAGGAGGAGGGCCAAGGATAGATCCTTGAGGTACATCAGAGGTAACGGTGCTGGAGCACGAAGAGAAGCCATTGCATATGATGAGCTGACTACGATTAGATAAATAAGAATGGAACCAGGTGAGTGCAGTCTCACCAAGCTGGATGAGAGTGGAGAGGCAGGGGTCAACGACGTCAAAGGCTGCAGGCGGGTCAAGAAGGATGAGGAGGGAAAGTTTGCCTTTGTCACAGTTACATAGGATGTCACTTGTGACTTTGATAAGAGCTGGTTTGGAATTGTGGCGTGGCAGAAACCCAATTGGAGGGATTCAAACATGGAGTTCTGGGAAAGGTAGACATGGATTTGGGAGATGACAACATGTTCAAGGACTTTGGACAGGAAAAGGAAGTTGGAGATGGTGGCAGTAGTTTGCAAGGATGGTGAGGTCAAGGGCAATGTGCCCTCTAATTCTTTTTTTTGTAGTGCGCAGGTAATTTGTTTAAATCTATGGGACCTTTAAATTTTTTTGCATGGCTTGTGCATGGCGAACAGGAGCTTTCTGGTTGATGCATGGCCACGCGGTTTAGAGGGAACATTGTTCAAGTGTCAGTTTTTTGATGAGAGGGGTAATAACGGACAACTTATCATAAAATAGAATCATAGAAGGTTACAGCACAGAAGGAGGCCATTCAGCCAGTCTCGTTCACACTGGCCCACTGCAAGTGCAAGTTAGCTAGTTCTTCTTCCCTATCTTTCAACGTAGCCCGGCAGGTGCTTATCTAATTCCCTTTTGAGAGCCACGATTGAATCTGTCTCCACCACACTCTTAGGCAGTGCATTCCAGACCCTAACCACTCACTGCATAAAAATGTTCTTCCTCATTTCGCCTTTGGTTCTTTTGCCAATCACTTTAAATCAATGTCCTCTGGTTCGCGACCCTTTCACCAATGGGAACAGTTTCTCCCTATCTACTCTGTCCAGACCCCTCCTGAGTTTGAACACATATCAAATTTCCTCTCAAGCTTATCTTCTCTGAGGAGAACAACCCCATGTGACAGGAACAATTCTCGTAAATCTTTTCTTCACCCTCTCTAATGCCTTCACATCCTTCCTAAAGTGTGGTGCCCAAAATTGGACACAATACCCCTGCTGAGGTTGAACCAGTGTTTTATAAATAGGGCCCTACCAAATTCATGGTCAGATTTTACAAATTTCATGGTCACAGCATTTTAAGTATCTGAGTACTGCTGAAAATAGAGACATGTTGTCGAATCTTTTCATCTTGCACTCATCAGGACAATCCTCAAGAATACCAATGAAGGGAAAACAATGACTTTGTACTGTATAAGAGAGTGCTGATTGGTTGGCAAGCAAGCTCTGATTGGTAGAGGCGTTGCCATGGAGATAGCACCAGTTTATGGTGACTGACAGTTAACTGCCAAACTTTGTTTGAAATTTAACCCAGGCAGTTTGACTCTGATTGGTCAAGGCACTGCCCTGAGGAATGAAACAGCGAATGGCTGTCACATATCTTGTTTAGCTGCAACATGTGCAATGTTTGTACATGTTCTTTTTGTCTTTCTTCCCCTCCAAAGGTCAGAAACTTTTAACATTACCCCTTCCCATCACCCCCTACACCAATCAGGAAAGTTTTACCCTGCTCCCCCTCTCCTGCACTGATATACTTACCTCTGCCCCCCCTCCTTACCAGTGTTCCGCCATCCATCACTGGTTGGAGATTGGATGGCGTGGGAATGCTGGCTGTTGACCGCAATATCGGAGAGTGATGACCAGCAGCACCAGGTAATCTATTAATTCATTAATTTACATTGATTGCCATATGTAAATATGTCTCCCATTGTGGAGTGGTGGGGGGACTGCCACGAGGCCTCGCCGCTGCCAGTAATATGGGACGGGGCCTTCCCAGCAACAAGGTGCGTGGTGGGCCTCTGCTGGATGCATTTTCCAGGACCCCCACCGCGACCCCCTGACTTGTGCCTTGTAGATAGTGGACAGACATTGGGGAGTCAGGAGGTGAGTTACTCGTTGCAGAATTCCTAGCACCTGATCTGCTCTTGTAGCCACAGTATTTATGTGGCCGGTCCAGTTCAGTTTCTGGTCAATGGTGACCCTCCCAGGATGTTGATAGTGGGGTTCAGCGATAGTTATGTAATTGAACATCAAGGGGAGATAGTTAGATTCTCTCTTGTTTGAGATGATCATTGCCTGGCACTTGTGTGGCACGAATATCACTTGCCACTTAACAGCCCAAGCCTGGATGTTGTCCAGGACTTGCTGCATTTCGACACAGCCTGCTTCAGTATCTAAGGAGTCACAAATGGTGCTGAACATTGTGCAATCATCAGCGAACATCCACACTTCTGACCTTATGATGAAGCAGCTGAAGATGGTTGGGCCTAGGACACTACCCTGAGGAACTCCTATAGCGATGCCCTGGCACTGAGATGATTGACCTCCAACAACCGCAAACATCTTCCTTTGTGCTACGTATGTCTCCGACCAGCAGAGAAATGAATGCGTGGCTCAAAGACTGGTATGGTAGAAGTGGATTCTGGTTCACGTCACCAGTACTGTGGAAAGTGGGGCTGTACCATTGGGCAGCCTTCACCTGAAGTGTTGGGACCAGTGTTCTAGTGAACCGCATAACAAGGGAGGTAGAGACGGTTTAAAGTAAATATTGGGGACAAGGGATCAAATTTGGGAAGATGCGGTAAATCAAAGAGTAGAAACAAGGCAAGAGAGAAAGGTATTAAAATGGGAAATGATAAACAGACCATGACAGAAAGGGGCACAGAGTACAAATCTAAGAGTAAATCAGCAGACAAGGCTAGAGGTTACAAAAATAATAAAAGGACAAAACCAAAGGCACTGTATCTAAATGCACGTAGCATTCAAAACAAAACAGATGAACTGGACAGGAGACTAGGAAAAGGTGGAGGGTTAGCTCTGTTAATTAATTATGGCATTAGCGTAATAGAGAGGGATGACCTAAGTTTAGGAAACCATTATGTAGAAGCGGATTGGGTCGAAATGATAAATAATGAAAAGGTAAGAGGTCACTTGTGGGAGTGGTGTACAGGCCACCTAACAGTAACCACATGGTAGGACAGGTATAAAGGAAGAACTAATGGGAGCTTGTCAGAAAGGTAAGGCGATAATCATGCGGAATTTTAATCTACATATAGACTGGATAAATCGGATGGGCAAAGGTCGCCTAGATGAGGAGTTCATAGAATGCTTTCTGGATAAGTTCTTAGCACAGCATGTTCTGGAGCTAACCAGAGAGTAGGCAAGACTAGACCTGGTATTGTTCAACGAGATGGGATTAATTAATCACCTCATACTGAAGGCACCCCTAGGTAGCAGTGATCATAATATGCTTGAAATTTACACTCAGTTTGAGGGAGAGAAGAACGGATCTAAGACTAGTATTTTAAACTTACTTAAGGGCAATTATGAGAGCATGAAAGCAGAGTTGGCTAAAGTGAACTGGCAAATTAGGTTAAGGAATAGGTCAATAGAGATGCAGTGGCAGATATTTAAGGGGATATTTCAAAATACACAGAATAGATATATTCCAATGAGAAAGAAAAATTCCAAGAGGAGGACCCCCTGTCCATGGTTAACTAAAAAAGCTCAAGATAGTGTCTGACTTAACTCCTCTTTCAACATTGCCTGGGTTTCATCTTTTTCCTTGGTAAAGACAGATGCAAAGTATTCATTTAATACCTCAGCTATGCCCTCTTCCTCCATGTGTAAATCCCCTTTCTGGTCTCTAATCAGCCCCACTCCTCCTTTTACCCGCCTTTTACTATTTATATGCCTATAGAAATCTTTGGGATTTCCTTTAATGCTAGCTGACAGTCTCTTTTCATGCTCTCTCTTTGCTTCTCTTATTTTTTCACGTCCCCACTGGACCTTCTATATTTCAGCCTGGTTCTCAATAGTATTTTCTACCTGGTATCTGTCATAAGCACACTTTTCCTTCTTAATCTTAATCTCTACCTCTTTTGTCATCCAGGGAGCTCTGGATTTGTTTGCCTTACTTTTTCCCCTTTGAGGGAACATACCTTGACTGTGCCCTAACTATTTCTTCTTTGAAGGTAGCCTATTGTTCATCTGTTGGTTTTCCTGCCAGCTTTTGACTCCAATTTATTTACCCCAGCTCCAATCTGACCCTTTTGAAGTTGGTCTTCACCCAGTTAATTATTGTTACCCTGGATTGCTCTTTGTCCTTTTCCATAGTCAGCCTAAACCTTATGATACAATGATCACTATTCCCTCAATGTTCTCCTACTGATACTTGATCCACTTGGCCTACCTCATTCCCAAGAACCAGGTCTAGCAGTGCCTCCTTTCTCGTTGGACTAGCAACTTACTGTTGTAGAAAATTTTCCTGAACACACTCTAGGAACTCTTGCCCCTCACTGCTTTTTACACTACTATTATCCTAGTCTATGTTTGGATAAAGTCCCCTGATTATAACTCCCCGATAATCTTTGCACCTGTCTGTAATTTCCTTGCAAATCTGTCCCTCCACATTATTCCCACTAGCTGGTGGCCTGTGGACAACACCGAGCAATGTAACCGCTCATTTTTTGTTCCTTAGCTCTAGCCAAATTGATCCTGTCCCCGACCTCGCTGGGACATCCTATTTCTCCAGCACTGCAATGCTCTCCTTAATCAATACTGCTACCCCTCCCACTTTTTTCCCTTTCCGATCTTTCCTAAACATCTTGTATCCAGGAATATTTAACGCCCAGTCCTGCCCTTCTTTGAGCCAGGTCTCTGCTATAGCCACAATATCATATTTCCACATGGCAATCTGCACCTGTACCTCACCAGTCTTATTAACCACATTCCATGCATTCACATACATGCACATTAACCCCGATTCAGACTTTATTACTTTCTTCCTTACTCTGACCCCACCCCATAACTTACTATTCCCTACTCTAGTGCTATCTATCTCCCCCAGTATTCTGTGCACCTTAGTATTCCTCTCTAATACTTGCTCCTGGTTCCTACATCCCTGACAAGTTACCAGTTTTGCTTCCCTCCAATCTGAATTCCCTCACAGGCTCCCAACCCTCCCATCAGCACTAGCAAATCTCCCTGTGAGGATATTCATTCCAGTCCTGCTAAGATGCAACCTGTCCATCTTGTACAGGTCCCACCTGCCCGACACCGGTCCCAATGTCTCAGAAATCTGATGCCCTCCCTCCTACACCAGTTCTCTGGCTGTTCACACTCCCCCAGAAGAGTGTCCTGCAGCCACTCCATGACATCCTTGACCCTGCCACCAATTAATTAATTAATTAATCCAAATTTGTTCAAGTAACTGTTAATTTTGTCCTGAATGATCCTTTCTAAAAGCTTTCCCACCACCGAGGTTAAACTGACTGGTCTGTAGATGCTGGGCTTATCCTTACACCCTTTTTTGAACAGGGGTGTCACATTTGCAATTCTCTACTCTTTTGGCATCACCCCTGTATCTAAGGAGGATTGGAAGATTATGGCCAGTGCCTGCACAATTTCCACCCTTACTTTCTTCAGTATCCTTAGATGCATCTCATCTGCTCCTGGTGCTTTATCAACTTTAAGTACTGCCAGCCTATCTAATACCTCCTGTTTATCAGTTTTTAGTCCATCCAGTGACTCAACTACCTTCTCTATCACCAACACTTTGCAGTCTTCGGGGCACCACATTAAGTTCAACAATTTTAGATCAGAACCTCTGCCTCCATTTTGCTTCCTGTTTTTTGTCGCTTCGGTTTTTTCTCTTGTTTCTTTCTTAATCCCTCTACTTTGCATTTGGATGACTGCTAATTCAAACTTAATCCCAACACATTTTTATTTCTTTTCTTGTCCCATTACCACTCCTTTGGCTTTGTACCATGAAACCCTTTGAATTTAATCTGCCCTGCCCCACCCTATCACAGACCTGCCCTTTTGCACTTCTCCACCCTCCCACATTTCACTTGCCCAAAATCTATATTACATCACTAACCTACTAGGGTAGGCAGTGGCGTAGTGGTATTATCACTGGACTAGTAACCCAGAGACCCAGGGTATTTCTCTGGGGACGAGTTCGAATCCCACCACAGCAGAAGGTGGAATTTGAATTCAATTAATAAATCTGGAATTAAAAGCTGGTCTAATGATGGCCATGAAACCATTGTCGATTGTTGTAAAAACCCATCTGGTTTATTAATGTCCTTTATGGAAGGAAATCTGCTGTCCTTACCTGGTCTAGCCTACATGTGACTCCAGACCCACAGCAATGTGGTTAACTCTTACATGCCCTCTGAAATGGCCCAGCAAGCTACTCAGCTGTACCAAACCGCTATGAGATAAATAAAAAGGAATGAAACCGGACGGATCACCCGGCATCGACCTAGGCACCAGAAACGACAACGGCAAACCCAGCCCTGTCGACCCTGCAAAGTCCTCCTTACTAACATCTGGGGGCTTGTGCCAAAGTTGGGAGAGCTGTCCCACAAACTAGTCAAGCAACAGCCTGACATAGTCATACTCACGGAATCATAACTTACAGACAATGTCCCAGATACTGCCATCACCATCCCCAGGTATGTCCTGTCCTACCGGCAGGACAGAACCACCAGAGGTGGTGGGACAGTAGTATAAAGTAGGGAGTGAGTTGCCCTGGGAGTCCTCAACATCGACTCCGGACTCCATGAAGTCTCATGGCATCAGGTCAAACATGGGCAAGGTAACCTCCTACTGATTACCACCTACCGCCCTCCCTCAGCTGATGACTCAGTACTCCTCCATGTTGAACAGCACTTGGAGGAAGCACTGAGGGTGGCAAGGGCAGAAAATGTACTCTGGGTGGGGGACTTCAATGTCCATCATCAAGAGTGGCTCGGTAGCACCACTACTGTTTAAAATTGATAAAGAGGAAGTATTAGATAGACTGTCTGTACTTAAAGTGAATAAATCACCAGGACCAGATGAGATGCATCCAAGGATACTGAAGGAAGTGAGGGTGGAAATCACAGAGGCACCGGCCATAATTTTTCAGTTTTCCTTAGACTCAGGGGTGGTGCCAGAGGACTGGAGAATTGCAAACATTACATCTTTGTTCAAAAAAGGGTGTAAAGATAAGCCCAGCAACTACAGGCCAGTCAGTTTAACTTCGGTGGTGGGAAAACTTCTCGAAAAATTATTCAGGACAAAATCAATAGTCACATGGACAAATGTGAGTTAATTAAGGAAAATGTCATGTTTAACTAACTTGCTGGAATTATTTGAGGAGGTAACAGAGAGGGTTGATGAGGGCAATGCTGTTGATGTGGTGTACATGGACTTCCAAAAGGCATTTGATACAGTGCCACACAAGAGACTCTTAGCAAACGTGTAACTCATGGAATAAAAGGGACGGTAGCAACATGGATACACAATTGGTTGAGTGACAGGAAACAAAGAGTAGTGGTTAATGGATGTTTTTTGGGCTGGAGGAAGATTTGTAATGGAGTTCACCAGGGATCAGTGTTGGGACCCTTGCTTTTCCTGATATACATTCATGACCTAGACCTTGGTGTACAGGGCATAATTTCAAAGTTTGCAGATGATACAAAATTTGGAAGCATTGTGAACTGTGAGGAGGATAGTGTAGAACTTCAAAAGGACATAGACAAGTTGGTGGAATGGACAGACAGGTGGCAGATGAAGTTCAATGCAGAGAAATGTGAAGTGATTCATTTTGGTAGGAAGAAGATGGAGAGATAGTATAGAATAAAGGATACAATTCTAAAGGGGGTACAGGAACAGAGGGACCTACGTGTGTATGTGCATAAGTAATTGAAGGTGACAGGACAAGTTGAGAGAGCGGATAATAAAGCATACAGTATCCTGGGCTTTATTGAGAGGGGCATAGAGTACAAGAGCAAGGAAGTTATGTTGAACTTGTATAAGACAGTAGTTCGGCCTCAGCTGGAGTCTTGCGTCCAGTTCTGAGCACCGTACTTGAGGAAAGACATGAGGGCATTGGACAGAATACAGTAATGATTCACGAGAATGGTTTCAGAATGAGGAATTACAGTTATGAAGATAGACTGGAGAAGTTAGGACTGTTTTCCTTGGAGAAGAGAAGGCTGACAGGTGATTTGATAGAGGTATTCAAAATCATGAAGGGTCTGGACAGAGTAGGTAGAAACTGTTCCCACTCATGAGAGGATCAAGAACGAGAGGGCACAGATTTAAGGTATTTGGTAAGAGAGGCAAAAGTGACATGAGGAAAACCTTTTTCATGCAGTGAGTGGTTAAGGTCTGGAATGCGCTGCCTGAGAATGTAGTGGAGGCAGGTGCAATTGAAGCATTCAAAAGGGAATTAGACAGTTATATGAAAAGAAAGAATGTGCAGGGTTACGGGGAGAAGGCAGGGGGATGGAACTGAAGGAATTGCTCTTTCGCAGAGCCAGTGCAGACACGATGGGCCCAATGGCCTGCTTCTGCACTGTAATGATTCTGTGAATTAAGGAAAGCCAGCATAGATTTGATGAAGGCAAATCATGTTTAACTAACTTGCTTGAGTTTTTTGATGAGGTAACAGAGAGGATTGATAAGGGTAATGCAGTTGGTGTGGTGTATATGGATTTCCAAAAGGCATTTGATAAAATGCCTCATAACAGGCTTGTCAGCAAGGTTAGAGTCCATGGAATAAAAGAGACAGTGGCAGCATGGATACAAAATTGTCTGAGCGACAGGAAACAGAGAGTAGTGGTGAACTTTTGTTTTTTGGACTGGAGGAAGGTATTTAATGGAGTTTCCCAGGTTCAGTATTCGTTCCACTGCTTTTTTGATAAATATTAATTACCTAGACCTGGGTGTACAGAGCGCAATTTCAAAATGTGCAGATGACACTATTGAGGAGGAAAGTAATAAACATCAAGAGGACATAGGCTGGTGGAATTAGCAGACAAGTGGCAGATGAAATTTAATGACTAGTATGAGGTGATTCATATTGATAGGAAGAATGAGGAGTGGCAATATAAATTAAAGGGTACAATTCTAAAGGGGGTTTAGAGGCGGAGGGTATATGTGCACAAATCAATGAAGGTGGCAGGGCAGGTTGAGAAAGCAGTTAATAAAGTATACAGGATCCTGAGCTTTATAAATAGGGGTATAGAGTACAAAAACAAGGAAGTTCTGATAAAGCAGTGTAAAGCATTGGGTTCAGCCTCAACTGGGTACCACATTTTAGGAAGAATGGAAGGCATTTGAGAGGGTGCAGTAAAGATTCATGAGAATAGTTCCAGGGATGAGGAACTTCAGTTATGTGAATAGATTGAAGAATCTGGGGCTGCTGTCCTTGGAAAAGGGGAGATTAAAAGGAGATATGATAGAGGTATTCAAAATCATGAGGGGTATGGACAGAGTAGACAGGATTCCCGTTGATGGAAGGATCAAGAACCACAGGACACCGATTTAAGGTGATTAGAAAAAAAAGCAACAGCGACAGGAGGAAAAAAAAATTTTATGCACCAAATGGTTAGGATCTGGAATGCACTGCCTGAGAGTATGGTGGAGGCAGATTCAACTGAGGCATTCAAAAGAGAATTGGATAATGATATGAAGAGAAAAAATTTGCAGAGCTATAGGGAAAAGGCAGGGTAATGGGACGAGGTGAGTTACTCTTGCAGAGAGCGGGCATGGACACAACAGGCAGAATGGCCTCCTTCTGTGCTGTAACCATTCTATAAGCGCCCAGTCGAAAGATGAGGTGCTGTTCCTCAAGCTTGCAGTAAACTTCAATGGAACACTGTAGCAGGCCAAGGACAGAAAGGTCAGAGTGGGAGCAAGGTAGAGAATTGAAATGACAAGTGACAGGAAGCTCAGGGTCATGCTTGCAGACTGAACAGAGGTGGTCCACAAAGAGGTCACCCAGTCTGCGTTTGGTCTTCCCAATGTAATCTGCATCCTTTGGCCTTAAGGGAGTGGAGATGAGGGTTGTGCCAGGGGAAACTGCCATGTTGAGAGAGAGGAATGGTTTCATTGGGGATTAGGGCATCAAAGGTGGAGGTGAGAGTGTGGTTGAGCAACTAATATTTCCATTCTTTGTAGGTGCATGTTCAATACAACAGTTCATTGATATGCCAGATGAGACAGGGTTCTCAATTAGGCTGAGTTGCCTTTCCCTAGTGTATGCTGTACATATATAAAAAGTTTTAGCTCCAAATTCTGCTGATCATTTGAAGCATTATCCCATCTCTGGATCCAAACATTCAAAGTGTCACAGATTAATTGGTTTCCCCTGCATTAAATTGGAAACCTGATAGTAGATATTTGCCTTTATCAAGTTGCAATAACTTCTCATTCATGAACCTTAATGAGGTTTGACTTGCTCTGCATAAAGTTTGTAGTTGTCTGGATTTAACTCTGTCAGCTCCTTGTGAATGGGGAATGATTTTTTTTTAGCTTTGATAAGGGTAGTTAAAACTAGGCGGCCTGAGGAACAAAAGGCTTCTTGACAGCTTTGAAAGTGCACATTCTACACAGTATAAACAATAGTTTTTTTCATTATCATCTTTTGAAAAAAATGTAGAGCTTTTTTTTGCTGGATCTTGATTCAGTACATTGGATTGTGGCATTTTGATGGAACTTCTAGCATTGAATCTTATATAATTTATTAGCAAATATGTACCTGCCACTTGGTTTGTTTCTAAGTGGCCATCTATTGGTATCATGAAAGTAAAACCAAACATTTCTGTTTTAAGCACGAGCTGTAGCAAGTGGCTCAGCTTTATCTACTGGAAGGACAATGGGATTGCTCCAATGTTGAAGATAGATCTCATTGTATCTCCCACGCGTTCTGCAGCTTTTTTTTACTATTCGTGGGTGGCACAGTGGCGCAGTGGTTAGCACCGCAGCCTCACAGCTCCAGGGACCCGGAATCAATTCTGGGTACTGCCTGTGCGGAGTTTGCAAGTTCTCCCTGTGACCGCGTGGGTTTTCGCTGGGTGCTCCGGTTTCCTCCCACTGCCAAAGACTTGCAGGTGATAGGTAAATTGGCCATTGTAAATTGCCCCTACTGTAGGTAGGTGGTAGGGAATATGGGATTACTGTAGGGTTAGTATAAATGGGTGGTTCTTGGTCGGCTAGACTCAGTGGGCCGAAGGTCCTGTTTCAGTGCTGTATCTCTAAATAAATATTCGTTCAGGGGATGTAGGTGTCGCTGACAAGGCCAGAATTTATTGCCCATCCCTAATTGCCCTTGAGAAGGTGGTGGTGAGCTGCCTTCTTGAACTGCTGCAGTTCTTGGGATGTAGGTACACCCACAGTGCTGTTAGGAAGGGAGTTCCAGGATCTTGACCCAGCGACAGTGAAAGAACGGTAGGATATTTTCAAGTCAGGATGGTGTGTGGCTTGGAGGGAAGCTTGCAGGTGGTGGTGTTCCCATGCATCTGCTGCCCTTGTCCTTCTAGGTGGTAGAAGTCATGGGTTTGGAAGGTGCTGTTGAAGAAGCTTGGTGAATTGTCTTGTAGATGGTACACACTGTTGCCACTGTGCGTCAGTGGTGAAGGGAGTGAATGTTTAAGGTGGTGGATGGGGTGCCAATCAAGCGGGCTGATTTATCCTGGATGGCGTTAAGCTTTTTGATTGTTGTTGCAGCTGCTCTCATCCAGGCAAGTGGACAGTATTCCATTACACTCCTGACTTATGTCATGTAGATGGTGGACAGGCATTGGGGAGACAGAGGAGTTACTCGCCACAGAATTCCCAGCCTCTGAACTGCTGTTGTAGTCACAGTATTCAAGTGGCTGGTCCAGTTCAGTTTCTGGTCAATGGTGACCCCCAGGATGTTGATACTGGGGGATTCAGCGATGATACTGCCATTGAACATCAAGGGGAGATGGTTAGACCTTTTCTTGTTTGAGATGGTCATTGCCTTGCACTTGTGTCATGCAAATGTTACTTGCCCCTTATCAGCCCAAGCCTGTATATTGTCCAGGTCTTGCTGCATGGGCTGCTTCAGTATGTGAGGAGTTGCAAATGGTGCTGAACATTGCGCAATCATCAGCGAACATGCCCACTTCTGACCTTATGATGGAGAGAAGTTCATAGATGAAGCAGCTGAAGATGCTTGGGCCTAGGACACTACCCTGAGGAACTCCTGCAGTGATGGCATGGGGCTGAGATGATGGAACTCCAACAACCACAACCATCTTCAACGACCCCTTCTATCACTTTGCTGATGATCGGGAGTAGACTAATATAGCAGCAATTGGCTGTATTTTATTTGTCCTGCTTTTTATGGACAGGACATACCTGGGCAATTTTCCACATTGCTGGGTAGATGCCAGTGTTGTAGCTGTACTGGAACAGCTTGGCTAGGGGCACGGCTAGTTCTGGAGCACCAAATCTTCAGTACTATTTCGGAATGTTGTCAGGGCCCATAGCCTTTGCAGTATCCAGTGCCTTTAGCCATTTCTTGATACCACATGCAGTGAATCAGATTGGCTGAAGATTGGCATCTGTGATGCTGGGGACCTCAGAAGGAGGCCGAGATAGATCATCCACTCGGCACTTCCAACTGAAGATGGATGCAAATGCTTCCACCTTGTCTTTTGCACTGATGTGCTGGGCTCCCCCATCTTTGAGGATGGAGATATTTGCGGAGCCTCCTCCTACTGTTAGTTGTTTAATTGTCCACCACTACTCACGACTTAATGTGACAGGATTGCAGAGCTTAGATCTGATCTGTTGGTTGTGGGAATGCTTAGCCCTGTCTATCGCATGCTGCTTCTGCTGTTTGGCATGCAAGTATTCATGTGTTGTAGCTTCACCAGACTGACACTTAATTTTTAGGTATGCCTGGTGCTGCTCCTGGTATTGGTGGTATCGTAAATAGTGAGGAGGAAAGCCTTAGATTACAGGACGATATAGATAGGCTGATAAAATGGGAAGAGCAATGACAAATGGAATTTAATCTTGAGAAGTTTTGGGTGAAACATTTTGGGAGGATTAACAAGGCAAGGGAATATACAATGGATGGTAGGACCCTAGGAAGTACAGAGGGTCAGAGGGAACTTGGTTTACTTGTCCATAGATCACTGAAGGCTGCTGCATAGGTAGATAAGGTGGTTTGGAAGGCCTATGGGATACTTGCCTTTATTTGCTGAAGCATAGAATATAAGAGCAGGGAGGTTATGATGGAGCTATATTGGGCCACAGCTGGAGTACTGAGTACAGTTCTGGTCACCACACTATAGGAAGGATGTGATTGCACTGGAAAGGAGATTCACCAGGATGTTGCCTGGGCTGGAGCATTTCAGCTATGAAGAGAGACTGGATAGGCTAGGGTTGTTTTCCTTAGAGCAGAGAAGGCTGATGGGGGACCTGATTGAGGTATACAAAATTATGAGGGGAATAGATAGGGTAGATAGGGAGAAACTTTTTTCCCTTAGCCGAGGGGTCAATAACCAGGGGGCTTAGATTTAAGGTAAGGGGCAGGAGGTTTCGAAGGGATTTGAGGAAAAATGTTTTCACCCAGAGGGTGGTTGGAATCTGGAACACATTGCCTGAAGGAGTGGTAGAGGCAGGAACCCTCACAACATTTAAGAAGTATTTAGATGAGCACTTGAAATGCCATAACATACAAGGCTATGGGCCAAGTGCTGTAAAATGGGATTAGAATAAATAAGCACGTGATGGCCAGCACAGACACGATGGGCTGTATAACTCTGTGACTCTATGCTCTCCTGAACTCTTCATTGAAACAGGGTTGATACCCGGCTTGATGGTCGTGGTAGAGTGAGGGATATGTCGAGCCATGAGGTTACCAATTGTGGTTGAATACAATTCTGCTGCTGCTGCTGATGGCCCATAGAGCCTCATGGATGCCCAGTCTAGAGTTGCTAGATCTGTGTGAAATCTATCCCATTTAGCACGGTGGTAATGCCACACAACATAATGGTGGATCTCCTCACTGTGAAGACGGGACTTTGTCTCCACAAGGACTGTGCGGTGGTTACTCCTACCGATATTGTCATGGACAGATGCATCTGCGACAGGTAGATTGATGAGGACAACATCAAGTAGATTTTTACCTTTTGTTGGTTCCCTCACCACCTGCTGCAGACCCAGTCTAGCAGCTATGTCCTTTAGGACTCGGCCAGTTCAGTCAGTAGTGATGCTACTGAGTTACTCTTGGTGATGGACATTGAAGTCTCCCACCCAGAGCACATTTTGTGCCCTTCCTATCCTCAGTGCCTTTTCCAATTGGTGTTCAACATGGAGAAGCACTGATTCATCAGCCGAGGAGGGGGGTGGGGGGGAGGGGGGATTGTTGGTGGTGCGGTAGGTGGTAATCAGCAGGAGATTTCCTTGCCCATGTTTGACCTGACGTCATGAGACATCATGGTGTCTGGCGTCAATGCTGAGGACTCCCAGGGCAACTCCCTCCCGACTGTATACTACTGTGCTGCCATCTCTGGTCGATCTGTCCTGGGACAGGACATACCCAGGGATGGTGATGGTGGTGTCTGGAGCACTGTCTGCAAGGTATGATTCCATGGGTATGATGACTATGTCAGGCTGCTGCTTGGCTAGTCTGTGGAACAGCTCTCCCAACATTGGCACAAGCCCCCAGATGTTAGTAAGGAGGACTTCACAGGGCCGACAGGGCTGGGTTTGCCATTGCCATTTCCAGTGCCTAGGTCGATGCCGGGTTGTCCGTCCGGTTTCATTCCTTTTGACAATTGTGTTACTTAGAGATGATATCAGACTTGAACCTCTGGTAAACTAGCGATACTTTCCAAGTTGGGATTAAGCATGAGGACAAGTTTTCACATCCTTTATATTTCCTAACAATCTATTTCCAACCTTTGGTCAATATTACAGCAGACGTTAAATTAAAATATGGCTGCTACTCAATGCTAATCAATAGCTGTTTGCATGTGACATGGAGCAGTGCAGAAACGTACATGACTTGAGAGGTTGGTTTTCATTTCTGGTGCCGATCGGGTAGACAGTGGGTAGGGTGTCGGTTTGAGACTGTTGATTTTCATGATCTCATTTAAAAACAGGAAGCAAGCTGCCAATGATAATTGACCTGCTTATAGACAGCTTGCTGTAAGGGAGGGTGAGAAATCCGGTGGTCCTGTCACTTCTTAAAGCCAGTCTGCTACTCTTAAAGGGTCTCTGGCGTGTTTAGTGATGATGAGTAGCAAGCAGAATGATAATGGCCTACGACATCCAATTTTCAGATACTGCCATGGAGGCTGTTGTGGAACAAGTGAGGTCCAGAAAGGTCAATGGGAGCCCCTAGCAATTTAGCTGTTAAAAGAGGTAGCTGTGAGGTCAATGGCAGCAGCATAGCTCCTAAGCTGGCTGCAATGCAGGAAGAATTTTAATGATCTTACCAGGTTGGCAAGGTAAGACTCCTCAACTCAGCCCTGCAACACCAGACTATGGCCGAGGTATTAGCAATTCTTGCCTCTTTGCTTCACAATCCTCAGCTCCCATCACAACAATACACTTTATTACACCTCCTTCTGCTTCCATGTATACATACACAACTACTTCGGGCAGTTCAAGCAGAATAACGTTTCCCTCCTCTGTTTGCAGCTTATTAAAGTGTGCTTATCATTAAGCCCTTTCGTAGTTCTTGGTGACCCTTTCACAATTACATTGGCCAAATCTGGCTAGTTGCCAATATTATTGCGCAAATTGGCCCACATGTTCAGGGGATTATGACGTACGCTGTAACGCATTTCCAGAACTCGTTGGTGAATTAACACTGCCAGCATGATGTGCTTCACACAAATGACATCTTGCCATTAGCCTGCTCATTATTTATAAGAACTTGCTAGATTTGCACATTAAATAAACATTGAACTCACTGCAGAGAGTTAAGTCTGGAATTTAACAGTATCAGTAACTTTTTAATGATGTGATAATTGCTAATGTAATGCCAAACAACCTCTCTGGACCAAAAAGGGAACAATTTAAACTGTTCAATCTCAATCCTATGTGTACTGAATTGTTGTTTGAGATTTTAAGAATGACAAATTTTACATTTTTCATTTTTTCTTACGTTTCATTATGTCTCTTTTCTCTCTCTCTCTTAATCCAATATTTCATTTCCTCTCTTTATTTTTCTTTCTGTACCTGATTTGACTTTAATTCACCAATTCTAGTTCACCTTCCTTCTCAAAGATACTCCGTTTCATTCTCAATCCTTAAGTCTCATTGCTTGAAGAGATCAACTGTTGATCCTGTCATTCACTAAGGTTCCAGATGTTGCCCTTGCCTTGCTATTCATTATCGGCTCACCCTTCCAGCAACTTGAAGGGCAAAATATTTTCAAGCTGAAGATTAAGGGAAAACATCTAACTAATGGGGCAAACTGAGATGCCCCACTCCAGCAAGATTTGGTCCATTATTTAAGGACAAGAGAAGAAAATGGCATTCTGAAAATGGTGCTGTTTGTACTCATTCAAATATGCAACAGCAGCCTTGCTGCCTCCACACTTACTGGACTGAAGGGACAAACAGTCTTGCTGGAAATCTCAAAACTGTTGTGTCAAGTAAATAGCAGGCTTGCAAAATCCTTTGTTGCTTCAGTAACCACGGAAAATCTAAAATGTTTATCTTTTAGCTTGCAATCGCACAATGTCCCCCCAGCAGGCTTTCACAGTAATTACTAATTACTTGTTGTTTAGTTAGGAAATTATATCCACTTACTCTTATTGAATTATTTCCACTTAAATGGGCACATGAAAATACATGTAATTGCCTCACTAGAACACATGTCATTAGAGTCAGAGAGTTATACAGCACAGAAACAGGCCCTTTGGCCCATCGTGTCTGTGCAGGCCATCCAGCATTCAACTATTCAAATCCCATATTCCTGCCCGTAGCCTTGTATGCTATGGCGTTTCAAGTGCTCACCTAAATACTTCTTAAATGTAGTGAGGGTTCCTGCCTCCACCACCTATTCAGGCAGTGCATTCCAGATTCCAACCACCTGCTGAGTGAAAAAAATTTTCCTCAAATCCCCCCTAAACCTCCTACCCCTTACCCTAAATCTATGCCCCCTGGTTCTCGACCCATCCGCTAAGGGAAAAAGTTTCTTCCTAATCTACCCTATCAATGCCCCTCATAACTTTGTATACCTCAATCATGTCCCCCCTCAGCCTTCTCTGCTCCAAGGAAAACAACCCCAGCCTTTTCAGTCTCTCTTCATTGCTGAAATGCTCCAGCCCAGGCAACATCCTGGTGAATCTCCTCTGCACCCTCTCCAGTGCAATCTCATCCTTCCTACAGTGCGGTGATCAGAACTGTACACAGTACTCCAGCTGTGGCCTAACTAGCATTTTATACAGCTCCATCATAACCTCCCTGGTCTTATATTCTATGCCTCGGCTAATAAAGGCAAATATCCCAGATGCCTTCCTAACCACCTTATCTACCTGTGCTGCTGCCTTCAGTGATCTATGGACAAGTACACCAAGGTCCCTCTGACCTTCTGTACTTCCTAGGGTCCTATCATCCATTGCATATTCCCTTGCCTTGTTAGTCCTCCCAAAATGCATGACCTCACACTTTTCAGGATTAAATTCCATTTGCCACTGCTCCGCCCATTTTACCGGTCCATCTATATCTCCCTGTAATCTAAGGCTTTCCTCCTCACTATTTGCAACACCACCAATTTTCGTGTCATCTGCGAACTTACTGATCGTACCTCCTATATTCACGTCTAAATCACTAATGTGCACTACAAACAGCAAAGGTCCCAGCACCGATCCCTGTGGTACAGCACTGGTCACAGGCTTCCAATCGCAAAAACAGCCCTCGACCATTACCCTCTGCCTCCCGTCACTAAGCCAATTTTGCATCCAATTTGCCAAATTGCCCTGGATCCCAATCTCCCATGTGGGACCTTTTCAAAAGCTTTACTGAAATCCATGTATACTACATCTACTGCTTTACCCTCATCGACACATCTAGTCACCTCCTCGAAAAATTCAATCAAGTTAGTTAGACACGATCTCCCCCTGACAAAGTCATGCTGTCTATCCCTGATTAATCCCTGCCTCTCCAAGTGGAGATTAATCCTGTCCAATATTTTCCCAACCACTGATGTTAGACTCACCGGCCTGTAATTACCTGGTTTATCCCTGCTACCCTTCTTGAATAATGGTACCACAGTCGCTGTCCTCCAGTCCTCTGGTACCTCTCCTGTGGCCAGAGAGGATTTGAAAATTTGTGTCAGAGCCCCTGCTATTTCCTCCCTTGCCTAACATAACAGCCTGGGATACATCTCATCTGGGCCTGCGGATTTATCCACTTTTAAGCCCGCTAAAACAGCTAATACTTCCTCCCTTTTAATGCTAATATGTTCAAGTATATCACAATCCCCCTTCCTGATCTCTACACCTACATCGTTCATCTCCATAGTGAACACTGATGAAAAGTAATCATTTAAAACCTCACCTATGTCCTCTGGCTCCACACACAGATTACCACTTTGGTCCCTAATGGGCCCCACTCTTTCCCTGGTTATCCTCTTACCCTTAATATACTTATAAAACACCTTAGGATTTTCCTTTATCTTGCCGGCCAGTGTTTTTTCATGTCCCCTCTTCGCTCTCCTAGTTACTTTTTTAAGTGCCACCCTACACTTTTTTACTCCTCTAGTGCCTCTGCTGTTTTCAGCGCTTAGGATCTGCCATAGCTTCCTTTTTTTTCCTGATCCAATCCTCTATATCCCTTGACATCCAGGGTTCCCTGGGCCTGTTGGTCCTACCCTTCACCTTAACAGGTACATGTTGGCTCTGAACTCTCACAATTTCCTCTTTGAATGACTCCCACTGATGTGATGTAGACTTTCCTACAAGTAGCTGCTCCTAGTCCACTTTGGCCAGATTCCGTTTTATCCTATTGAAATCGGTCTTCCCCCAATTCAGTACCTTTATTTCTGGTCCATCTTTCTCCTTTTCCATAACTACCTTAAATCTTACAGAGTTATGGTCACTATCCCCGAAATGCTCCCCCACTGACACTTCTATCACTTGTCCGGCTTCATTCCCTAGGATGAGGTCCAGTACTGCCCTTTCTCTTGTAGGACTTTCTACTGGCTCAAAAAGCTCTTCTGTATGCATTTTAAGAATTCCGCCACCTTTAAGCCTTTTGCACTAAGACATCCCAGTTAATATTGGGGAAGTTGAAATCCCCTACTATTATTACCCTATTATTTTTACACCTCTCTGAGATTTGCCTACATATCTGCTCCTCTATCTCTTCCTGACTGTTTGGAGGCCTGTAGTAGACACCCAGCCAAGTGATTGCCCCCTTTTTTTTTAAGTTCTACCCAAATGGCCTCATTTGAGGAACCTTCTGAGATATCATCCCTCCTTACTGCAGTAATTGACTCCTTGATCAACAGTGCAATGCCTCTATTATCCCCTCCCCTATCACGCCTGAAGATTCTATACCCTGGAATATTGAGCTGCCAGTCCTGCCCCCCACCGGTCAACCATGTGTCTGTGATGAAAATAATATCATAATCCCATGAGCTAATCAACGCCCTCAATTCATCTGCCTTACTAGTAAGACTCCTTGCATTGAAATAGATGCAATCCAGCCTTGCATTTTTCACTTGTGCCTTACCAGGTCTATATTTGCTCCACCTTCAGGCAGACTCACTTTCTGTTCTATATCAACCCCTACTGTACCTCCACTCTGTATCCCATTCCCCTGCCAAATTAGTTTAAACCTATCCCCAACATCACTAGCAAACCTCCCAGCAAGGATGTTGGTCCCGTTCCGGTTCAGGTGCAACCTGTCCAACTTGTACAGGTCCCATCTTTGCCAGAAACAGACCCAGTGATCCAGGAAACTAAAGCCCTTCCTCCTGCACCATCTCTTCAGCCACGCATTCATCTGCTCTCTCCTCCTATTTCAAAACTCACTAGCACGTGGCACCAGGAGTAATCCAGAGATTACAACCTTAGAGGTCCTGCTTTTTAATCTGCTACCTAGCTCCCTAAATTCTTGTTGCATGACCTCATCCCTTTTTATACCTATGTTGTTGGTACAAATATGTACCACAACCTCTGACTGCTCACCCTCCCCCTTCGTAATGTCCTGCAGCCGCTCCATGACATCCTTGACCCTAGCACCAGGGAAGCAACATACCATCCTGGAGTCACGTCTGCGGCCACAGGAACACCTATCTGTACGCCTTACGATAGAATCCCCTATCGCTATTGCTCTTCCATTCCTTTCTCCCCACTGCTGTGCAGCAGAGCCATCCTTGGTGCCACGGACCTGGCTGTTGCTGCTTTCCCCTGGGAGGCCATCCCCCCCAGCAGTATCCAAAGTGGTATATCTGTTTGAGAGGGGGATAGCCACAGGGGACTCCTGTCCTACCTGCCTGCGCCTACTACTCCGCCTGGTGGTCACCCATCCCTTTTCTGCCTATGCTGCCATTACATGTGGTGTGACCACCTCTCTAAACGTGCTATTCACGACGTCCTCAAGGACCCCAGCCCCTAACCAGGATGCTTTCCCCAGGGCTTTGGAAGAAGGTAACTAGTCTTTTGCATCAATGTACTCTTTATAAATTTCTTGGTTGCAGTGTCCACTGCATATAGTTGGAAAATCATGTTGACATCACATGTAAGCGACGGGGACTGAAATGGGTTTCCATCAATGTTAAAGACTCAGCTGACAAAAAAAGAGGAAGGTGATAAATATCTGTGCAGTGAGATATACACAATCGATGTCCATGTTATCTGCACCAATAATGTGTGTTCTAGTGAGGCAATTACATGTATTTTCATGTGCCCATTTGAATGGAAATAACTCAATAAGAGTAAGCGGATATAATTTCTTAACTACACAACAAGTAATTAGTAATTACTGTGGAAGCCTGCTGAGGGGACATTGTGCTATTGCAAGTGAAAAGATAAACATTTTAGATTTTCTGAGGTTACTGAAGCAATAAAGGATTTTGAAAGCCTGCTATTTACTTGACACAACAGTTTTGAGCTTTCCAGCAGGACTGTTAGTCCCTTCAGTCCTCTGTGAAAGATCTGGCTGTACCTTTGCCTCTCATTTAAAGTATTCTTAGTGCTACCATACTATAGGTATACTATAATATTACAGCTATTCATGTGCCCCTATAATCTTCTATAGAAGGCGACATAACAGTAATGTCATAATATTTACAAAACTTCACTGCGATGGACCACAGCTTGTGAAAATTCTACATAAATATTTTCAATACTTACCATTTGACACTCCTATGTAATAATTTTGTACAACAATTGACAGCAAACATATCTCAAAATTTCTTTACGTTTGAGTATTGCTGAAAAAAGGGACATGCTGTCAAAGCTTTTCGCCTTGCATTCATCAGGACAGATGCAAGAATGCCAAATTTCAGAGGGAGCAATAATTTATACTGCATGAGAAAAGGGTGCTGATTGGTTGGCAAGTCGATTTTGATTGGTCGAGATATTGCCATGGAGAATGCACACTTTTGTTCAGTTTAAAATAGGCACAATACTGGGCAAAGTTCCTTTTGCCTGCAGAGAACAGGTCCCTACGTATGAATCTATGTAGCTTCTAGCAAGCATAAGTGAGCCACATTGCGAATCCAACTGATAATCTTAAATTGGTTGTTAGTGTATTTCTTAGCACACTTGGGATTGTTCAGCAAGTGCTGTCCAATTGCGAATTCACATCTAACATTATACATTATGTTCTATATTTTGCAAGTACGGGCTGGTTGAGTACAGTCAGAACTCTGCCTATTGTGAACAGCCGAAGGGACATTTGATACGATCCGCCAGTCTTTGGGACATACGGCCTATGTACCTGGCATCGCACAGGCACTGAGGAGTGCACTGTTAATTCAGTCCCATGTATCCACAGGTCACAACATATCAATAAATTTTCCCATTTACCGAAACAGCCAACTGGATACTCTATTTGTCGCCAGAATAAAGTAGACCAACTGGGTTTCTTTAATAAACAACAAAATTATCCGTTTATTATAAAACCAAGTCTTAAACAATAATGAAGTAAATATATATATGTGAATCGAAATATTAAAGCCCAGTATTATTATTCTAGTGTACACACACACACACACACACACACACACACACACACACACACACACACACACACACACACACACACACACACACACACACACACACACACACACACACACACACACACACACACACACACATCCAAAAACCGGTTAACTGGGAAAAAAGGGATTTTTGTCTACAGCTGTTTCAAAGGAATAAAAGGAATTTTAAAAAATTATACTGAAACGAAGAGATGGAGGTCCTTTGGTTTGGCGAGGTGTCCCAAAGTCAAATACTTGGATGCCACTCGGAGTCTTTCCAGGCTCGGTTGATGAACAGTCTGTTTTGGGTAGGCATTCAAAGAAATTCAACTGCAGAAGCTTCACATAGGTCTTGCATCAAGTGTGCAGCAATAGGTGTCAGTTCTCATACACATTCAATGCAAAAGTCCTTTCTCAAGATGCAAGGTTTCTGCAAGCATTCAGGGTTTCTTAAAAATGCAGCAGGCAAAAGTATCACTTCATACAGGCTTTTGCTTTTCACTAGCAGGGATTCTTCAAAGAGAAGTAACAGTTATCTGGTTGTTCTTCTGATCCCCTGGCAGTCCATAAGCAGATTCCAACTGCCTGCTTTTCATCGAAAAACCAGCATCTTTTAACAGTTCAAACTGAAACTAACTTTTTCCAAACAAGTCTCATGCTAAGTCATGCATTCTCTCTTGTCACAACAAAGGGTATATCTTAGGTCAAAACCTCCTGCTATGTTTACTGGAAATCACCTGCTTTCCAGAAAAACTTGTTTACTGGTCAACCTTCTTTTTAAAAAAAACACCCAAAGGTCAGCCTCTTCGGTTTGAAAAATACAAATCCCAAGTTTTAACAAAAAATATATGGAAATTCCATAACAGGTAGGCAGAACATCTTTGCGGCTTGACGGCAGCGTACTGTTACTGGAAAATACCACTTGAGTTGCCACTGCATAGCAGCGTTATGAAACAGCTAATGACGCCGCCAAACATGTAATGAATTTGACAGATTATGTCCTCTCTGAAAGCGAGGAGTTTTTTCTTGTGCATTGCTTCAATTTTGGGTGCCCAAAGGGGAAGAGATATTTGCAGAGTTTGAACCAGCCATATTCTCAGCTATCCCGCCACTAACCAGTGTCCAATGAAAACGTTAAGTCCTTGAAAGTGTGCCAAGTTGATCCAGTGCACGCATATTGCGGGATACCCAATGACTTATCTGATTTTCACATGCAGTACGAATGCCTGGTGGTGTTGTGAGGCCTCAAGACCAACCCAGACATCCATATTTGCAAGTCTAACAAAGGGACTAGAATTGTCATCCTTAAAAAGTGTGACTATATTGACAAAATGCACGCCGTTCTTAATGACAGGTCCAGATTCTTATCCATTGGACCCACCGCCAACCATGAACGCACATCCCTGCTCAAAAGCAAGTTACAAAGACATTTGTTAGACTTGTGTCAGAGTAACGAGCTCCCTTGTGGCACATATGATAGGATTTGTCCTCATGGTTCAATGTGTCCATGCATGTATGGGCTGCCCAAGACACACAAAAGTATTGTACCATTACATCCTATCTTATCGATAGCTGGTTCTGCACAACATGAATTGGCCAAATGGTTGTGCAAATTGCTACATCCAGTTCTGAGTGTGTTTTCTACATACACGGTGAACGATTCCTTCACCTTTGTGAAGGCTATATGCAACCTGCATATTGATGGCAATGCGGTGTTTATTGTGCTCGTTCGACATGGCGAGCCTATTCACTAATGCGCCGCTCAAGGAAGCCATAGATATTTGCGCCGTATCTCTATGTCATGGCAATCTAGACATGCTACAATTTTCTGAATCTGTATTCAATGAACTCATGAACTTAACAAAATGCATAGTTGAGTTCAGCTTTAATGACACCTAGGCCAGGAGAAGCGCATTTTCTATGGAATGAACCCTAACCTCTTACCCCTTCCATATTTCCAATATGTAGATTTTGGATATGTACTCGAATATGCAGCTGCAAGTAAGAATTTCCTGACACACCTTAACGTGCTCCATCCCGGGCTCAAATTCACCTTTGAAATGGAGCAGTCTAATGAGCTCCCTTTCCTCGATGTGCTGGTTGAGAAATCTGCTAATGGGTTCTCTACTACTGGCTACCATAAGCCCACCTTCACTGGTCAATATACGCGTGGGGATTCCTACAGCTCCACACGCTATTGATTAGCTTTATTGGCAATCTCGTAAATAGGGCCCAAGCCATTTGCTCACCGTGCAAGCTTGATGCCGAAATAGGCTGCATCAAAGCTATTCTGCGGGATAATGGCTACCCTGATCAGATCATTGCTTGCTGTGTATTGCACATACTCACAAATGAACTTAGGAAAATAGGAGCAGAAGTAGGCCATTCAGCCCCTCAAGCCTGCTCCACCATTCAACTAGATCATGGCTGGTCTTCTACCTCAATGCCATTTTCCCACGCTATCACCATATCCCTTGATATCTTTAATATCTAGAAATCTATCGATCTCGGTCTTGAATATTCTCAATGACAGAACCTCCACAGCCCTCTTGGGTAGAGAACTCCAAAGATTCACCAACCTCTGAGTGAAGAAATTTCTCCTCATCTCAGTCCTAAATGACCTACTTCTTATTCTGAGAGTGTGTCCCGTAGTTCTAGACCCCCCCAGCCAGGTGAAACATCCTTCCTGCATCTACCCTGTCGAACCCTGGAAGAATTTTGTATGCTTTAATGAGATCACCTCTCATTCTACTAAACTCTCGAGAATATAGGCACAGTCTCCCCAATCTCTCCTCATAGGCCAATCCTGCCATTCCAGGAATCAGTCTGGTGAACCTTTGTTGCACTCCCTCCATGGCAAGTATATCCTTCCTTAGATAAGGAGACCAAAACTGTACACAATACTCCAGGTGCAGTCTCACCAAGGCTCTATACAATCGCAGCAAGACTTCTTTACTCCAGTATTCAAATCATCTTGCAATAAAGGCCAACATACCATTTGCCTTCCTAGTTGCTTGCTGCACCTGCATGTTAGCTTTCAGTGACTTATGTACAAGGGCACTCGGGTCCCTTTGGACATCAACACTTCCCAACCTCTCACCATTTCAGAAATACTCTGCATTTCTGTTTTTCCTACTAAAGTAGGAATGGGCCTGTAAAGTGCTTAGTCTACCTCAAATTACCCTGGAAGGGCAAGGTATCACAAAAATTTTGAGCAACAGGTGAAGTTAGCCATTTAGTACTAACAAGCGACGATATCTATTCATTCATTATGTTTTGACAAAAACAACACAGAGAGCACTCAATGTCCTGGCATTGATTCTCTAGATATTGTACTGGTATTGAAAGAATCTCGTGTTATTTTTCAGCAGAAAGCCAATTTTGTTGGGGAAGTTTTGTCTATACCAATATTTGCTCTCATCTGAACAGAGGTCGATGAAAAGGATGAAGACTGCAGTGATGTATGTGCTGCATGAACTCCTTCATTTGAGCCGTCTCTCTGACAAGTCTTATGTTCCAATTGTTTTGTTTCAAATTCAAAAATTAAACCCTTTACAATAACATCCTAAGAATGTGGCAAATGAAAATGGCAACATGTATGACTGCACTCGATTTTGCTTATTCCTCCTTCTTGTTAAATAAAACCCAAACAATTATTCCAGAACAGTGAAAAGCTCAAACTTTAACTGAATTGATTCTATTTTCAGCAGATTGCCAGCACAAATGGCAAACATTAAAAATGAATTAAATATTCATTAAAAAAAATGAATTAAAGAGACCTAAAGTGATGGGAATGTGCATTTCTCAAAATACTTCAGCAAGTAATCTCCCAGGCAAACAGTGACTCATCAATAACAAATCAACGTATATTTTCACTGAAGTAAAATATTCCTTGTGGCATTTATACGCAGTATTGTATTGTCACATTTCATCTCCTTCAGTCAAAAATTACTTGCTGTACATCTCTACACCTAACAAATACAGATGTGAATTATATTTGATATAACTTGTATCTTAATTGAACGTATAGGAATCTGTTTGACTCCTGCTTTGAATGCACTGCAAGTGGTAAAGGTTCCATATTGGACATGCACTGAAATGTTTGATTGATTGGACAGAATCACTCACGTGATAAAGACCATTCAGCATCCTTCATGTGAGACGTCAAAGCCCGGAGCCAAACAGTGCACATGGATAATAGAAATATGCTGCTTTTTAAAAAGTAAATATCAGTTGTTCCACAATTGCTTAATGGGTAAATGAAGTCTGTGGTGTGCACTAAGCCATACAAAGCAGGACGCTACCTCTCTTCTCTGGGTTTAGTTAGCTGATCTACACCAAAGTTGGCCTCAACACTCTTAGACTGAGAGTTCGAAAGGCAGCTGTTCCTAATTGCTAACTGGCAAACCATACTTGAAAGTGTGTGCACATTGGCACTGGATGAGGATAGGTTGGGCTCATGTGTCATGTAGTCGATTTTCAAGTCGGCTGCCTAGGTTTACAATCGATGAATATTCACTTGTGTCAAGGGTCAAAGGGCTGCAATTACAAAAGAACCATATTCCAACAGTCAGAGCTGGAGATAGAGAAAACTGGAGAGGAAAAATACCAACTTATTGCAGAACTGCCGTCAAAAATAAAGGAAAACAAAATGGCAGTATTGCTCATTTACCTACGAATTCCTGATGTTATTTCGGTTTATTCACCAGAAGAAGCAATGCTAATCATGAGTTTAAGCTTGATAGATATCATTCACACAATGGAGAGGATTACTGCAGCAATCAACTGTCTAGGATCAGAGAATTATGGAAGACAACAGGACAGAAACAGGTCCTATGATGCATCAAGTTCACATGAGCCACCTAGTCAAATCCCACTCTCCTACTCAAATCCCACTCTCCTACTCATTCTCCATTCCATTTAATATTATTCTCAATGAAGTATTTAATTTCATGTTAAAAGAACTTACAGGCTCTACTTCGACAATGTCTTGTGGAATTACTGCAGCAGTCTGTGCCCACATGCAGCAAGACCTGGACAATGTTCAGGCTTGGGCTGATAAGTGGCAAGTAACATTCAGGCCATACAAGTGCCAGACAATGACCATCTCAAACAAGAGAAAATCTAACCATCTCCCCTTGACATTCAATGGCGTTACCATTGCTGAATCTCCCACTATCAACATCCTGAGGGTTACCATTGACCAGAAACTGAACTGGACCAGCCATATAAATACTGTGGCCACAAAAGCAGGTGAAAGGCTGGAAATTCTGCAGTGAGTGACTCACTTCCTGAATTCCCAAAGCCTGTCCAGCATCTACAAGGCACAAGTCAGGAGCGCAATGGAATACTCTCCATTTGCCTGGATGAATGCAACAGCACTCAAGAAGCTCAACACCATCCAAGACAAAGCAGCCTGCTTGATTAGCACCATATTCACAGTGGCAGCAGTGTGTACCATCTACAAGACGCACTGCAATAACTTGCCATGGCTTCTTCAACAGCACCTTCCAAATCTGCAACCTCTACAACCTAGAAGGACAAGGGCAGCAGATGCATGAGAACACCACCACCTGCAAGTTCCCCGCTAAGGGGAATGCTACAGGGGACAGTAGCATAGTGGTAAATCCTTTGGACTAATAAGCCTGGACTAATGCTTCAGAGACATGAGTTCAAATCCCATCATGGCAGCTGAGGGAATTAAATAAATAAATGTGGAATAATAATAATAATCATTGAACTACCAAATTTCTGTTAAAGATCCATCTGGTTCACTCATGTTCTTTGTGGAAGAAGTCTGCTGGCCTTACCTGGTCTGGCCCACAGCAATTTGGTTGACTCTTTATTTATTTATTTTATTCAGAGATACAGCACTGAAACAGGCCCTTCGGCCCACCAAGTCTGTGCCAACCAACATCCACCTATACCAATCCTACATTAATCCCATATTCCTACCCCATCCCCACCTTTTCCTACCACATACCTACGCTAGGAGCAATTTATAATGGCCAATTTACTTATCAACGTGCAAGTCTTTGGCTATGGAAGGAAACCGGAGCACCCAGTGGAAACCCACACGGTCACAGGGAGAACTTGCAAACTCCGCACAGGCAGTACCCAGAATTGAACCCGGGTCGCTGGAGCTGTGAGGTTGCGGTGCTAACCACTGCGCCACTGTGCTGTTTGAAATGGCCTGCCAAACCACTCAGTTCAAGGGCAATTAGAGATAGGCAATAAATGCTGCCCTTGCCAGCAATGCTTACATCCCAAGAACAAATTTTTTAAAATGTCACATACTGTTCTGACTTGGAACTATATCACCATTCCTTCACTGTCACTGGGTCAAAATCCTGGAACTCCCTCCTTAACAACATTGTGGGTGTACCTACCCCACATGGACTGCAGCAGTTTAAGAAGGTGGCTCACCACCACCTCTCCAGGACAATGATCTAACTAGCAGAATAGATAAGGGTGAAACAGTGGATGTGGTGTATTTGGATTTTCGTCATTGGGGGCAGCCGATCTGCCCCCTCCATTTAAATGAGACCCTGTGTGAAATATTGTGGGGCTCAACGATGGGGCATCGCTGAAGACCACCAGGATAAGAGCGCGCTGCCACCATTTGCAGTGCGCTCATAAAATTCAGCCCAGTGAGTGGGCAAGAATGTGACAGATGGATTATAATGAGGAAAAATGTGAAGTTAACCGCTTTGGTATGAAAGACAGTAATGCAAAGTATTTCTTAAATGGGTGTCCTAGTTCATAAGTCACTGAAAGCTAACATGCAGGTGCAGCAAGCAATTAGGAAGACAAATGGTATGTTGGCCTTTACTGCAAGAGGATTTGAGTACAGGCATAAAGATGTCTTGCTGCAATTGCATAGAGCCTTGGTGAGACCACACCTGGAAGGAGTATTGTGTCCAGTTTTGGTCTCCTTACCTAAGGAAGTATATACTTGCCACAGAGGGAGTGCAACAAAGGTTCTCCAGACTAATCCCTGGGATGGCGGGATTGTCCTATGAGGACAGATTGAAGAGACTGGGCCTGTATTCTCGAGAGTTTAGAAAAATGAGAGGTGATCTCATTGAAGCATGCAAAATTCTCATAGAGCTCTACAGGGTAGATGCAGGAGGGATGTTTCCCCTGAATGGGGGGTCTAGAACCAGGGGACACACTCTCAGAATAAGAAGTAGGTCATTTAAGAGTGAGATGAGGAGAAATTTCTTCATTCAGGGGGAGGTAAATCTTTGGAATTCTCTACCCCAGAGGGCGGTGGAGGTTCGGTCACAGAATATTTCTAGATATTAAAGATATCAAGGGATATGGAGATAGGGAAGGAAAATGATGTTGAGGTAGAAGATCAGCCATGATTTTGTTGAATGGTGGAGCAGTCTTGAGGGGCCGAATGGTCTATTCTTCCTCTTATTTCCTATGTTCCTAATTAGGGATGGGCAATAAATGTCAGCGATTCTCACATCTAAAGAATGGATTTTAAAAAAAATTATACATTCTATCTATCCCTAGATAAAGAGATTTTGCAACCTTCCCTTTACTTCTTTGTGTGATTACCTTAAATTTAATCAATTCATTGTCATACTGCCAAACAATGAAAATAATCTATTTGCAGTATCATAATTCTTTGTAACCTTTCAAGTCACTCCTTAACCTTCTCGTCTCTAATGAAGGAAGTGTTAACTTCTCAAGTTTCTCTTCATAGTTGTAATTCCTCATCCCTGATATCATTCTAGTGAAACTACATTTTATCTTTTCTACTGCTTTTATATTCTAAATATAAAGAGGTGATCAAAAAGGTACATAATACTCCCAACTACAGCCTCACTAAGACCTTATATCAGTTTAACATTAATGTCCATAAAATATCAGTCTCAGGGGCTAGATTTTACCAGCCCTCTGAAGGCAGGCTGGGAGGTGGGAGGGGTGGCAAAATGGCAGCGGAAGGCCACCCGCTGATCGGAGGCGGGGGACCAATTAAACCAATTTATTGGCTAATTATCAGCCATTTCCTGCCCACGCCGGCATTTTACTGCCGTTGGGACAGGCCGCCACTGCACCACCACCAGGTAAATCGTGGCGGCCTCACAGCAGGTACTTGTGGGAGGCTTTTCTTTATGGCCACTCCATGGCTCACAGACGGTTCCCCCGACAGCAATGGCCGCCCTCATGGTTCCAACACCACCGCTGGAGGATTCACCCCTCTGACTGCCAAGCCCCGACACAGTAAAAGAAAATCTTACCTTGCCTTCGAGGGCGCCTCAACATTGAGGTGCGCTCTTCTTCCTGCAGCCTCAGTTTTGGCCACCTCTAGTGGTGGTGCTCCCAAGGCTGCCGAGCTGCTGGCTCTCTGATTGGGCTGGCAGCTCTGAGAGACAGGCCACCATCCTCAATTGGACATCGGTCCAAGTGTGGCCTCTTAATTGGTCACTGCTGGTAAAATCCCGCCCAGGGTCCCGCTGTCCATCTGCGTGGGCTCTGCACCGCTTTCAGCCCCAGTGGCGGGACAGCCTAGGAGTTGGAAAAATTACAGCCCCTATATCAATTTAGCATTACCATCTTACTGTTGCTACTAGAGAAAAGGATTCTGTTTGTTTTTTTATGGCCTTAGCTATTGATGCTGCTACATTTAATGAGCAGTGTATTAGCACATCAAGATCACTCTGCTCCTCTACCACAGTTAAATTCAGTCATTCTATTGTCCACATGGCCATCAAGCAATTACGGATGTATTTTTTGTAAAGAACAAGCAATACATGACCTTCCCCATAGAGGCTGCTAATCAGGAGAAAAGGACGGTCAGATTTGCCCACATTGCTGGATTTTGCCAGGTGTAAAGTCTCATTGACTGCACAACTGCTGCTCTGCATTGTCCCCTCCACAAGCCAGCCATGCTTTATAACAGAAAGGGGTTTAATTCCTTGAATGTTCAGCTGGACTGCGCTCACAGGCAGTGAATAATGCAGGACTGTGCCCAGAATCCTGGGAGTAGTCGTGCCTCCTTCATACTGTGCCTGCTCTCAATTTCCACCCCTCCTCTTGTTTTTGACCCAGACCAGTAGGTGTCAGGCTGGATCCTTGGAGATTGGGTGTTATATTGTTATATTATCCCTAAATGATTTAGGATCCCTATTGCTCATGCATATGTATACATGTATATCCATAATACCACATCAACCACTACTGCAATACAGTCTGTGTACCAAACAAACATTGTATCATTCCACCACATGTAGAGATGTGTAAAATAGAAGAGATGCTAGCTCCAGTATCTGTGTTAAAAAGTGTGATTTTTTTGGAGCTCTGGGAACCACAAGACATAATATGGTGGCAATAAGGTGTTTATGAGTAGAACTCAAATCCTCTGAGCACTGTAAATGCTGAATTTGATTGTTAAACAAAAGAAATGGCTGCCGCTGCAGCAACGAATGCGAAGTTCCAGCCCATGATGAACTTGGAGGCCGACAACATCATGGAGACATTCGAAAAGCTTAAGCAATAGTGCAAATTGACATTCAGTAGTTTTCTGAAAGGCACTGGTGAAGAAGAAAAGGTCAGCTACATCCTTTTGTGGACAGGAGAGAAAGGAGCAGATCTTCTCAATAGCTGGGAAATGAATGAGGACGAACATAAAAACCCAGAGAGGATTTTTGAGATATTCAGCACATATCTTCAGCCAAAGTCAAACCATTGGATCCACTGTTAGGAATTTCAAAGCCTGGTGACAATTTCTTCATGAGGCAGCAAGTGTAAATTCAAGGAGACGGATGAAAGGCTGGTAGATCAGCTCATTTGGGGCTCTGCACACCCTGATGTTCAAAAAGCTCTAATTGGAAAGGACTAGCTTACAATATCGCGGGCAATAGACATTGCCAGAACACATGAAGCCGCAAGTAGAAAGATGAAGATGCTGATTGCCCAAACGGCTAGTCTTCAGTTCAGTCAAGGGAAAGGAAGCAGGGTTGATGGAGTGAAACAGCAGCAAAGGAATATGCACCAGAAAGAGGGAAAGATGTTAAAGAGATGTGGATGACTGCATGAGTTCACAGTCAGAAGAAATGCCCCACATACAGATCAAACTGCAGAGCTTGTGGAAAACCCAATCACTGGGAAAAGATGTGCCAGACAAAGAAAGTAGATGGTAAAGGAATTACCAGAGACAGAACAACAGGACTAATGAGAAATAAAAGAAACCAAAATATCCATACCCTGGAAGATGACAGAGAATTTGAGGACACAATAGGTACAGGAACCATAGACCTACATGAAATGTCTAGATGTGAAAGTTCCCAGAGAAAAGAAATTCACACAACCACACGGATCAGGAAGAAGGTGAGAAGTAAGCTGACAACCATAAACCTGAATCTGAAGCTTGATACTGGAGCACTGAGTAACATCATCCTTCTCAGACTATACCAGAAGATCACTCCTGGTGGTTCTGCAGAGTTGCCAGCTCTTCATTTCGCCAGCAGCTCTGGAGGCAAAAGCTTGTCCCTTAAAGGGACAGCATCCCTGAGGGTGGACAGTTATTTGCCTGCCCACCATGAAATAGCTACGAGGGTCCAAAGGAGGGGCGAGGCAGGGTTCCTCCCACCCCAGCCTTCGGCCCACTGCCAGGACCCCCATCACTGGAATAAAATCTGGCTCGACATTTCACTAGAGGACTGTGTCCTGCTGGCTGGATCCAGAATCATCGTAGCCTAAATGATGCAGAGAGAACTTCTCCAGAACATATATGAAGGCCACATGGGAATGGAGAAGTGCAAGCTTAGAGCCAGATCATCTGTGTATTGGATAGGCATCTACAAAGACATTGAAAGAATGATATCTACATGCAGTGTATGCCAGAAGTCTAGAAATACACAGCTAAAAGAGGAGATAATGGTTAGAGACGTATCCACCAGACCATGGCAGACTGCGGGAAAATGGCATCTTGTGGTAGAGACTATTACTCAAAGTTCCCATTTATCAGAAAAGTAAAAGATTTGAGAGCTACAATAATCACCACAGCAGCACGAGCCCTGTTTGCTGAGTAAGGGATTCCGGAAAGGGTGATAAATGATAATGGAACCCAATTCACCTCCAGAGAGTTTAAGGAGTTTGCTGAACAGTATGGATTCAACATCATAACCTCATCATTACATTACCCAAGGGGACATGGGTGTACAGAAAGACCCATCCAGATAGTGAAGAAGAACCTCATAAAATGCTGAGAGACAAAGGAAGACACAAACCTTGCCTTATTGTCAGTCTAAGCTACACCTTTCAATGCTGACATGAAATTGCCTGCAGAGCTACTGAATGGCAGAAAATACAAGACAACGCTGCCAAGCAGATACATCCTCCAAATGACCATGCGGAAGTAAGACGACAAATCAATAACACACAGGTAGAAGGAAGTCAGCACTTCAACAAAGATGCCAAAACATTGCCTGAGTTGTTGAGAGGACAAATTGTGCATGTACAGGATCCAATCCTGAAAACCTGGAACCCAGCAAAAGTTGTTGGTAAAGCTGAGACTCAAAGATCATACATCATCGAGACTGAAACCAGTAAGCAGATGAGAAGGAGCAGAGTCCGTATTCAGCCTAAACCAGAAATGGTAAAGCAGGGAAGGTCATCAGCAACATCACCAACAAAATACAACATCAGCAACATCAAGCACAACCTCTAGAACACCAGGAGCAACAGGCACAGTACTGCCAGTACAGTGTGCCAACTTATCACAGAGAAGGATGATGTCAACCAAATCCGTGAGATGGAGGCACAACATCTTACCACTGGAACAATATCATGAATAATGCTTTAAAAGAAAATGATCCGTAGAAGAGTTTTAGAGTGTTCAGAATTACAAGTTTAATTGTAAAAGTTGAGTGTAAATTTTCTTTCGTTGCCTGTAAGAAAAATGTTTGAAAGAAAGAGGGATGTTATATTGTCATATTACCCCAAATGATTTAGGATCTATATTATTCATGTGTTTGTATACATGTATATCCATAAGAACACATCAAGCACTTCTGCACTACAGTTTGTGTACCAAACACACATTGTATCATTCTGCCACATGTGTAGAGATGTGTAAAATGTAAGAGATGCAATTACCATTATCTGTGTTAAAAAGAGTGATTATTTTGGAACTCTGGAAATCACAAGACATAACACTGGAAACACAAGGCATAATAGTGGGGTTAACCTCCTACACCTGCCTCTTGGCTCCTCGGAGTTGCTCTACGTTTGAAATATAATGAATGCAGTAGGATAGTTTAAGGTTACAGGCAGGTAATGCTCAGTGCAGCAGAACTTTGTAAATGAACGTACTTTAATCACATCCTGTTCATCTTACACAATCACATAATCATAGCCCTCCCATTGGATTTATATAATTGCATCTGTATACCTGTGGGGATTTTTCAACTAAACAAAAATCTTAATTAGTGATTGAACAAGAGCAGCTCTTAGTCTGGTCAACATTTTGGGCAAAGTACAATTTACAAATAAGCAGTGAAGGATGTACCAACCCACACACATGGGCTGAAATTTATGAGTGCGCTGCAAATTGCGGCGGCGCACTCTGATCTTGGTGGTCTTCAGGCGCGGATGTGCCATCGCTGAGCCCCACGCTATTTTGCAAGGGGGCTCATTTCAATGGAGGGGGTGGAGTGGCCGCCCCTGATGACGAAGCGGGGATAGCCGCTCCATCCCCGCCAACGACGTCCAGCGCCAATTTTGAAGGGCTTCAAGCCCTTAGAAGATATTTTAAGTTTTAAAGTTAAAATGTGGTGCATTGCTTTTAAGAATTTAAATAAATGCAGGAAGCTCTTTCCCAACGTTTGTTTTTGGGCCTATATCACAAAAGGAACTTTATTCCCAACCCGATCTTTCCCCCCAACCTCGTAACATTTGCCCTTGAACCCCTTCCCACCATCCCCTCAGCCAATACGAAATGTTCTTCCCACTACCCCCCCCCACCCCCACCACACAGATAATCTTACTGCTCCCCCCTCCCCACCAGTGTCACGCCTCGGAAATCCAAAGGAAGTTCCGAAGGCGCGGGAGTTACGGCCAGCAGCTGGAATGTCGGTATGGGACGCCCAACGGGACAAGGTAAGTTAATTTGCATCTTTTAAACTTAATTTTAATATTAAAATGAAAGCCTCGCCACTCGGCGGCGGGGGTCTGCACTGAGGCCTCGCCGCCAGTGGTAAAATACGGCGGGGCCTTCTCGGCGTCAGAAGTCATGGCGGGCCTCTCCCTGAAGTATTTTTCAGGCCCTCCCACTACAAAACCCGACACCAGAGGGCTCATAAAACCAGCACATAACCTTCAGACAATCATGCTTTTGGCATTGCCTTAATTAGTTTGGTTAGCCTGGTTAAAAAGATGTAGAAATACTAAATCATCCTAAAACTCAATTCCACTAACACTGTAAATCAACTTTATCAAATATGTCATCAAGTGTGTCACACTGTCAGCAGTGACTAATCAATGACTCACAGCACACTTTAATGTACAAATATATAACTACGTAAACTGGAGGCATTGTCAGATACACCAGCACTCCGAGCTGCACAGTGGGAAAAGTTAGGCACTGGATTGATTGAGTAAAGAGTCAAATATTATTCCATTTCATTTTCAGAAATGAATGAACAATCTTTTATATCCATTTATCTTGACAACTCACACCTTCCCATTACTGCCCCCGATTACATTACACCTAGAACGAACTATACTGCAAATGAGACTTCTTCTCACACTAACACTTAAGAGCCAATTTTAATTACCCCCATTCCCCCGCCCCCACTCCACGACTCCCACCATCACCACCACTACCACCTGGCTAGGAATGATGTGGACTGAGGGTTAAGATGGCAAAGGGAGGTTCTGCACTGTATTTCAATGAGCTCCAACCCACCACAATTTTTACTGGAATGAAGCCTAATTTAAATTGCAGTGTTGCGTCCCAATGACATCATCTCAATGCACATGCCATTTTAACCACAGGTCCGAGTAAGGACCATTAAGTTTCTAACTCGCCAGCAATCTACATATAGACTGGAAAAATCAGATGGGCAAAGATAGCCTAGGTGAGGAGTTCATAGAACTTATTCGGGATAGTTTCTGAGAACAGCACATTTTGGAGTCAACCAGACAGCAGGCTATACTACAGCTGGTATTGTGCAATGAGATAGGATGAATTAATGACCTTAAAGAGAAGGCACCCCTCGGCAGCAGTGATCATAATATGATTGAATTTTACATTCAGTTTGAGGGAGAGAAGAGTGGGTCTAAGACTAGCATTTTAAACTTAAATAAGGGCGATTAGGAGAACATGAAATCAGAGGTAGCTAAAGTAAACTGGCAAATTAGGTTAAGCGATAGGTCAGCAGTGGCAGACATTTAAGGGGATATTTCAGAATACAAAAAATAAATACATTCCAACAAGAAAGAAAAATTCCAAGGCACGAACCCAACATCTGTGGTTAACTAAAAAAGCTAAAGATAGTATTAATCTTAAAGAAAAAGCATATAATTGCGCAAAGATGGGTGGCAGGTCAGAAGGTTGGACAGAATATAAAAAACAGCAAAGAATGACTAAGAGATTAATAAGAAGGGGAAAATTGTCGTATGAGAAAAAGCTAGCGAGAAATATAAAAACAGATAGTATGAGATTCTATAGATATTTTAAAAAGAAAAGCGTTAACAAAGTGAGCATTGGTCTTATAGAAAGTGAGTCTGGGGAATTAGTAATGGAAAATAAGGAGATGGCAGATGAATTGAACAGGTATTTTGCATCAGTCTTCACTATACAGGATGCAAGTAACATCCCAGAAATAGCTGTAAATCAGAAAATGGAAGGGACGGAGGAACTCAAGAAAATTACAATCACCAGGGAAATGGTATTGAACAAATTATTGGAGCTATGGCCTGACATCCTCAGGTCTTAAAACAAGTGGCTAGTGAGATAGTTGATGCGTTGGTTTTAATTTTCCAAAATTCCCTAGATTCGAGGAAGGTTCCATTAGATTGGAAAATAGCAAATACAGCTCCTTTATTCAAAAAGGGAAGGAGACAGAAAGCAGGAAACTACAGGCCAGTTAGCTTAACATCTGTTATACGGAAAATGTTAGAAGCTATTATTAAAGACATTATAGCAGGGCATTTAGAAAAATTCAAGATAATCAGGCAGAGTCAACAGGGTTTTGTGAAAGGGAAATCATGTCCAACAAATTTACTGGAGTTCTTTGAAGAAGTAACATATGCTGTGGATAGAAGGCTACAAAAAGAGAGATGGGTTAAGTGAGTGGGCAAAGATCTGGAAAATGGAGTATAATGTGGGGAAATGTAAAATTGTCCATTTTTTCAGGAAGAATAAAAATGAAGCACATTATCTAAAAGGTGAGAGACTGCAGAACTCTGAGAGGCAGTGGCATCTAGGTGGCCTAGTGCATGAATCGCAAAAGGTTAGTATGCAGGTACAGCACATAATTAGGAAAGCTAACAGAATGTTATCGTTTATTGCAAGGGGATTTGAATACAAATGTAAGGAGGTTATGCTTCAGCTATACATGGCATTGGCGAGACCACATCTGGAGTACTGTGTACAGTACTGGTCTCCTTATTGAGGGAAAAATGTAAATGCATTGGAAGCAGTTCAGAGAAGGTTTACCACACTAATACCTGGAATGGGCGGGTTGTTTTATGAGGAAAGGTTGGACAGGCTAGACTTGTATTCGCTGGAGTTTAGAAGAGTAAGAGGTGACTTGATTGAAACATATAAGATCCTGAGGGGTCTTGACAGGGTGGATGTGGAAAGGATGTTTCGACTTCTGGGAGAATCTAGAACTATGAGTCACTGTTTAAAAATAAGGGGTCACCCATTTAAGACAGAGATGAGGAGAAATTTTTTCTCTCTGGGGTTCTTGAGTCTTTGGAACTCTCATCCTCAAAAGGCGGTGGAAGCAGAGTCTTTAAAAATTTTTAAGCCAGCGATAAATAGATTCTTGATAAGCAAGGGGGTTAAAGGTTATTGGGAGTAGGTGGGAATGTGGAGTTGAGTCGACAATCAGATCAGCTATTTTCTTGTTGAATGTTGGAGCAGGCTCAATGGGCTGATTGGCCTCTTCCTGCTCCTAATTTGTATGATCGTAACAGGAATCCTGGCCCCAGGAGACTCAGGTCAATGGTTTTTTGAATGTGGAAAAGTTTGTTGTGGGCCATACCCCATAAGAATACCTTGGACTTGCCTTGGGCTTCCATTTTTCCCCTAATAGTGGACTTGCTGTCACCCACCCCATTGTTAATTACCTTGCTAGGGACTGTTTCCATCCATCCATCATGGCATCCTAAACTCACACCGATTTTGACTCCCACCTGTTGTCGACTCTGATTCCCACCTCCTTTGTGTGTGAGTCAGAGGCCGGGAGTGTAAACAAAGCCTCACGCTCTGTGTTGGTGTGGGCAGTTTACCACCTGCTTTGTCTCCCCCCACACCACAAATACCTGTCACCAAGTTAAAACAGTCCTTTAAGGTAATAAAAGCTAAGGAAATGCCTAACTAACTCTAGAATTGCAACCCCCACTGCTTATTGTGGCACATAGGTGCTAATATGATTTGTCCGCTATACGTGCTACATGGTTTATATACAGCGTAGTAACTACCTTACAATGCTGGCCATGGTGAGTCTCAGATATCTAATCCCTTTTCCACTGGTGTTGCTAACTGCTCTACATACCGTCTGGCACAATATTGTAATGTTCTTGCTCTGGGCTTGCCATTATTATCCTCCAGAATGGGAAATTTTAATCATCCTTTCATCTTCCTTCTTGAACAGTTTTAATGGATTTGATCTCATTCAAGGTAGCAGGCAAGCTTGTTTGCTTCAATAAATCCTTTTTTTCATTATATCTGTTTATGATAAAAAAATAAATATGACAGTGATCTACATACTTTACAATTACAGGTGAACAATAGGCCAGTAAACTGTAGGCTAACACCAGCCACAGGTGATAAACAAATACAAGTACACATCTACGAGGTGCGATTACTTACTGAGCACCTGATTCTGCCTGTAATACCTGCTGTTCTTCACATGATGTAAGCGGCGACTTTGTAATCGACTATTATTGGAAAAGGAAATGGTTAGCACTCTTTGCCTGATTTAAACCATTGTCCAATTTAAATGAGTTAGTGTTGGGGACTATGCCTAAATGACTGTTAGTTTTTCATTATAGTACAGGGATATTTGTGTCTAATTTTTTTTTATTCATTCATGGGATGTGGGCATCACTGGCCAGGCCAGTATTTATTGCCCATCCCTAATTGCCCTTGAGAAGGTGGTGGTGAGCTGCCTTCTTGAACCACTGCAGTCCATTTGGGGTAGGTATACCCACAGTGCTGTTAGGAAGGGAGTTCCAGGATTTTGACCCAGCGACAGTGAAGGAACGGTGATATAGTTCCAAGTCAGAATGGTGTGTGACTTGGAGGGGAACTTGCAGGTGGTGGTGTTCCCATGTATTTGCTGCCCTTGTCCTTCTAGTTGGTAGAGGTCGCGGGTTTGGAAGGTACTGTCTAAGGAGCCTTGGTGCATTGCTGCAGTGCGTCTTGTAGATGGTACACACTGCTGCCACAGTGCGTCGGTGGTGGAGGAAGTGAATGTTTGTAGATGGGGTGCCAATCAAGCGGGCTGCTTTGGCTGCTTTGTCCTGGATGGTGTCGAGCTTCTTGTGTGTTGTTGGAGCTGCACCCATCTAGGCAAATGGAGAGTATTCCATCACACTCCTGACTTGTGCCTTGTAGATGGTGGACAGGCTTTGGGGAGTCAGGAGGTGAGTTACTTGCCTCAGGATTCCTAGCCTCTGACCTGCTCTTGTAGCCACGCTTTTATATGGCTACTCCAGTTCAGTTTCTGGTCAATGGTAGCCCCTAGGATGTTGTTAGTGGGAGATTCAGCGATGGTAATGCCATTGAATGTCAAGGAGAGATGGTTAGATTCTCTCTTGTTGGAAATGGTCATTGCCTGGCACTTGTGTGGCGCGAATGTTACTTGCCACTGATCAGCACAAGCCTGGATATTGTCCAAGTCTTGCTGCATTTCTACAGAGACTGCTTCAGTATCTGAGGAGTCACGAATGGTGCTGAACATTGTGCAATCATCAGCAAACATCCCCACTTCTGACCTTATGATTGAAGGAAGGTCATTGATGAAGCAGCTGAAGATGGTTGGACCTAGGACACTACCCTGAGGAACTCCTGCAGAGATGTCCTGGAGCTCAGATGATTGACCTCCAACAACCACAGCCATCTTCCTTTGTGCTACGTATGACTCCAGCCAGCGGAGGGTTTTCCCCCTGATTCCTATTGACCTCAGTTTTGCTAGGGCTCCTTGATGCCATATTCGGTCAAATGCTGCCTTGATGTCAAGGGCAGTCACTCTCACCTCACCGCTTGAGTTCAGCTCTTTTGTCCATGTTTGAACCAAGGCTGTAATGAGGTCAGGAGCTGAGTGGCCCTGGCGGAACCCAAACTGAGCGTCACTGAGCAGGTTATTGCTAAGCAAGTGCAGCTTGATGGCACTGTTGATGACACCTTCCATCACTTTACTGATGATTGAGAGTAGGCTGATGGTGCGGTAATTGGCCGGGTTGGACTTAGTTTAGAGATACAGCACTGAAACAGGCCCTTCGGCCCACCGAGTCAGTGCCGACCATCAACCACCCATTTATACTAATCCTACACTAATTCCATATTCCTACCACATCCCCACCTGTCCCTATATTTCCCTACCACCTACCTATACTAGGGGCAATTGCTAATGGCCAATTTACCTATCAACCTGCAAGTCTTTGGCATGTGGGAGGAAACCGGAGCACCCGGAGGAAACCCACGCAGACACAGGGAGAACTTGCAAACTCCACACAGGCAGTACCCAGAATTGAACCCGGGCCGCTGGAGCTGTGAGGCTGCGGTGCTAACCACTGCGCCACTGTGTCGCCCACTTGTCCTGCTTTGTGTGTACAGGACATACCTCGGCAATTTTCCATTTTGCAGGGTAGATGCCTGTGTTTTAGCTGTACTGGAACAGCTTGGCTAGCGGCGCGGAAAATTCTGGAGCACAGGTCTTCAGTACTATTGCCGGAATATTATCAGGGGCCAGAGCTTTTGCAGTATCCAGTGCCTTCAGTCGTTTCTTGATGTCACGCGGAGTGAATCGAATTGGCTGAAGTCTGGTATCTGTGATGCTGGGGACTTCAGGAGGAGGCCGAGATGGATCATCAACTCGGCACCTCTGGCTGAAGATTATTGCAAATGCTTCAGCCTTATCTTTCCCACTGATGTGCTGGGCTCCCCCATCATTGAGGATGGGGATATTTGTGGAGCCACCTCCTCCAGTTAGTTGTTTAATTGTCCACCACCATTCACGCCTGGATGTGGCAGGACTGCAGAGCTTAGATCTGATACTTTGGTTATGGGATCGCTTCGCTCTGTCTATCACATGCTGCTTATGCAGTTTGGCACGCAGATAGTCTAGTTTAGTTTAGTTTAGAGATACAGCACTGAAATAGGCCCTTCGGCCCACCAAGTCTGTGCCGACCATCAACCACCCATTTATACTAATCCTACACTAATCCCATATTCCTACCATATCCCCACCTGTCCCTATATTCCCCTACCACCTACCTATACTAGGGGCAATTTTTAATGGCCAATTAACCTATCAACCTGCAAGTCTTTGGCATGTGGGAGGAAACCGGAGCACCCGGAGGAAAGCCACGCAGACACAGGGAGAACTTGCAAACTCCACACAGGCAGTACCCAGAATTGAACCCGGGTCGCTGGAGCTGTGAGGCTGCGGTGCTAACCACTGCGCCACTGTGCCGCCTGTCTTGTAGCTTCACCAGGTTGACACCTCATTTTGAGGTATGCCCGGTGCTGCTCCTGGCATGCCCTCCTGCACTCTTCCTTGAACCAGGTTTGGTCTCCTGGCTTGATGGTAATGGTAGAGTGGGGGATATGCCAGGTTACAGACTGTGGTTGAGTACAATTCTGCTGCACTGATGGCCCACAGCGCCTCATGGATGCCCAGTTTTGCATTGCCAGATCTGTTCGAAATCTATCCCATTTCGCACGGTGATAGTGCCACACAACACGATGGACGGTATCCTCAATGTGAAGGCGGGACTTCGTCGCCACAAGGACTGTGCGGTGGTCACTCCTACCAATACAGTCATGGACAGAAGCATCTGCAGCAGGCAGATTGGTGAGGACGAGGTCAAGTATGTTTTTCCCTCGTGTTGGTTCCCCCACCACCTGCCGCAGACCCAGTCAATATCAAAGAAGAATGACTATCTTGGTGGTGATTTATATACAGAGGTGGACATGCGGTGATGTATCCACCACGAGTTTATCAAAATTTGTGCTCTTTCTGAAAATAGTCACTAGACACCTGGCTTATTCTTTATAAATAAATCCAGACGGTGGGGTTTGGCTGGCTATTCAAGCTCATGGGGCATCATTGTCTAGCTCAATCTTGTCCTCCCCTGATGTCCCCACATATACACATTACAGCAGAGATCACTGGATAGCAATCAAAAACATAAACTGCGGCTATTCCACCTTCAGAATCACTCAATCTTGGGGAATCAGGCCACTCGTACCGCCCTGACTGGTGCCCTGACATATCAGCACAGTCATCAAAAAGCAGGGATCGGAAGCAACATGATATGAAACCACAGTATGTGTAATGAATGGATGGACCTAAGCCACTCCGTTGTACCATGTATAACAACCCATACTTTATGTTATATATTCTTTCTCCAATCCAGAATTCCTAAGAAAGATGATTTAAACTCGGTAAAGATTTTCCCCCAAAACGCCAAAGAAATACAATTCTTCAAAATATTCTATGTCAGGTACTGACACACTGTGAAATGTTCCATGAATTACTTAACTTGCTTAATCGCCAATACCTAATTTTATCCTTACAACCGTCAATCCCATTTCTTGCTAGATAATTGGCCAACTTCTTTTTAAAGGAGATCAATGAAATAGCACTGATTAACTCTGATGGAAGTCTAATGCACAATTCAATTACTTTGAGAAAAAATATTCCTATGAACTTCCAGGCTCTAATCTTGTGACCACAACTGAAAGTAAAAAAACCCACTTAAATCCATCCATCACTTTGGTCATGTTAAAGGTTTGAATCATATCGCCTCTCAATCTTCTTGCATTCGGTATAAACAAATTGGCCAACACATTCCTCTCCAGTGCCTGTGTGGAATGCTGCACTTCCCTGGAGAGAAGCAGAGTAGAGTGCCTGGGTTGATTTTGACTTTGCATGATAGTGTAAGATGGGTGAGAGCGAATTGGCTACCCATTTTCCATTGCTCCCTATTTTTATTTTCATTAACTTCAAATGAAATAAAAGTCGGGAGAGATTTAAAACAGGCAGCCAATTTGCTATTATCCATTTTACACCATTGCACAAAATCAAGAAGCCATCCCCTGTCCACTTAGAGTCATAGGGGGTGGAAATGGATTTGGGACAGATGAAGTGTGGGACTCATTTAGACATGTTTGTTCTAAGAGAGAAATCTGTGGTTTTATCAAAGCCTTCCACTCCACTAGAGGGAAGTGAAATGTCACAGGGGAGCTGGCACTCGGGGCAGGACAGCCCCTTGCTTCATGGATACCAACCTGAATCTAATGCTGGAGGTCGTGAGGGAGAGGAGGCAGGTGCTCTTCCCAGAGGGTGGCAGGAGGAGGCCACCTCATCATGAATCTGGGGCACCTCTCTGTTCAGCGTCATCTCCCTCTGCCTCCAATTCCTCCTCCTCTATCACCTCCTGTTCCTGCTCTTCCCCCCCCCCCCACCAATGAGCTGTCTCCATCCAGGGTCTCACTGTCCTCAAGATCCACACCTCTCTGGAGGGCCAGGTAATGGACAGTGCAGCAGACCACCAAAATGACAATGATTCTTGCAGGAGGGTATTCGAGGACCCCACCCAAGCGGTCCAAGCACTGGAATCACATCTTCAGAAGCCCAATGGCCTGCTCAATGGTTGTCCTGCTGAACAGGTGGCATTAGTTGTGAGATGCCACCAAGGTTTGGAGCTGATCCTTGGAAGTAACAAGAAGTGGAGAAGTTAAAGGCTACAGTGACTTTGACAGTTACGGGCAGGACATGGCGACCAGTGGTGGGAGGTACAAGGTCTTCAGCAACGAGAGCACAGATTTCAATGAGCATCTGCCTGGAGAGTCTCCTGTGCCACTGAGTCTCCAGCATCTCCAGGTAGCTTTGTCTTTGGTGGTAGATCCTATGTTGAGGGTATGCCCTCCTTGCCTTCCTACTCCTCTTTCCTCTCCCATGCCCTCCAGATACCCGAGGTTCCAGACTTCCTGCAGAGGATGTTGCTCCTCATTGCCACTGGACCCAAAATTTGACAGTCATTCCTGCAATGCCAGCTGCAGCCTTCCTTGTAGACAGGTGGCTGCCCTATTGTGATTGGCAGTCTTTCCACCTGCTCTTCTGTCACCATGATGCTGGGGGTAATGACCTCGTTTGATGCCTGCCACCTGCCTGGCACCATTCCCGACTTTGGGGTAGCCTGAAAATTCCACAACAGCTGCAAACAAAGTGCTGCCATGTAAATGAGGCAGGAAGGAGTGTTCTTGGCACTCCCTTGGATTTCCTCCATCTCCTGCTACAGGTTCACATCCCTTGTTGATGACCCAATTGTGCAACAAGCAACAGGATGTGATTATTTTAAGTTTATATCGTTACACCTTGCCTGAGTGGTTCATACAATGGAACTGCGTTTTTAGCATAATAATAAAAGCAAAATACTGCAGATGCTGGAAATCTGCAATAAAAACAGAAAGTGCTGGAAATACTCAGCAGGTCTGGCAGCAGCTGTGGAGAGAGCAGCAGAGTTCTGATGAAAGGTCACTGACCTGAAACATTAACTCTGCTGCTTTCTTCACAGATGCTGCCAGACCTGCTGAGTATTTCCAGCACTTGTTGTTTTTATTGTTTTTTTAGCATCTCTTTCCTGTGCTCCACAGTACTCAGATGGTGGTATGGGCCTCATTATATTTGTACTCAGCTGCTGTATAAAGGTTCCTAAGTAAAGGCATCAGATGGAAAGGGATGCCTGGACTCCCTACAGCCATTATTTTGTTCTCTCAGGACCCTAAAATAAAGAGGCATTGTCAACTGTAATAGATTAAAAGCATCACTGGAGTTCCTAATTAGAAGATATTCCTGGGCTGTATTGTATGTTGGAGTCAAATAACAGCATAATATTTATGGAGTGCAATATCTTCCTGTTCAACTATACATTGGGATTGGCATGTTGAGTTTTCATAATTGCACTCTGCACCCATGGGAAAACCAGCCAACGTTCCATCCCTTGTAAATTCACTTCCACTTTCCAGTAGTCAAACTGTTGTAGATTGGTTTAGCTATCAGATGTCCCATGCAGTGGTCTGGAAGGATCCCATAGGATAGAAACATAATGCCATTGTGACCGTCACAACCACAGATAGAACCATTCCACCCCTTGTGGCTGTCTGTAAGTTGGCCTGCAACAAATGGCACAGCATGCCGACTGTCTCTGCAATGAATTAAAGGCACTAAAATAGGTCTCAACAACAACAAATTGCATTTATTTAGAACCTTTAATGCAGTAAAACGTACCAAGCCACGTCACAAGAGCATTGTTAAACAACCAAACTGCATGAGGAGATATTCGGACAGGTGGCCGAAAACTTGGTCAAAGAGGCAGTTTTTAAGGAGCGCCTTAAAGGAGGAAAGCGGCAGAGAGGCAAGAAGAGTTAGGAAAGGAATGCTGGAGTTTCGGGTCTTGGCAGCTGAAGGCACAGGTCAACATACTCAGGCTGTACCTGTTCATGGTGTGCACACAACATCTGAAGTGTTATTGTCCCCCTCAACCAATTCCTGCACCACGACTGGAACAGCCAAAGGGATTCCTATCCTCAAAAGTGTTAACTACTGCTGTAATGCAGCAACAAATGAAAAGAATCCAGGATATTTTGGCACTGGCAAAGTCAATTCTGTAATAATGCAGACATTTACAACCCAACAGAGATATGTTGAATTCTGTAGCATCTTTTGTTTTTATTTCAAACATCAAGAATTTGAGCAAGTGGTGTTCTGGGAGATGAAGCTTGCCAAATGCTCATGAAATCTGACAAGGGATCTACTTAACATAATTATTCCACTTAAATCAGGTTGTGCTTTCTTGAAGCGCATCTCTTTTCGCCAATCAAAGTCCCAGATCGCAAACTCCATCATGGTGAGAATCAGACACACACCAAATTTCATGCCCTATGCCTGCTTACAGCAACTTTGTCTTCCAAAATCAACCCTGTGGTGCTTTATGTGTTGGAATCTTAGTCATTCTTCTTTCTCTCTTTTCCAACGCTTCCATGTCTTGTTGAAGAAAAGGCAATCAAAACTGGACAGAATATTCCATATGTGATGTCATCAATGAGTAATAAAGATAACAGTTCCTGATCATTCACAATTGAAGGAAGATTGTGGGATGCCAGTTCTATTGCTGACAGCTGTCCAACAGCCATGTCAGCACAAAACTCAGCCTTTGCACAAATGACCAATCTAATAAACTCACCTGCATACATCCAGCTGTCAGAGGGTGCATTTACATCTGCAGTGCAGGGATTTAATGAGTTGCTTCAGTGGGCCATCTGAGGGATTTTAGCAAAGTGTTGAAGAGGTTAAACTTGGCTGGATGCCTACTTCCATTAAAAAGGTTGCATTGTACCTCCTCCTATCCTAGTCACTACTCAGAATAATTATGCTCGTATTTGTTCCTACTGCCATTTTCTCAACCTGTCATATGGTAACAAAAGCAGGAACTTGCCTTTATATAACACCTTTCACATCCTGAAAACTTCGCAAAGTGTTTCACAACCAGTGAGCTATTTTTGAAATATAATCACTTCTGTTAAGCAGGCAAACACAAACCAAAGAGATATAAATGACCAGCTAATCCATTTTAGCAGTGAGGGATAAATACTGGCTTAAGGATGTTAAGATTGCCATTATCATGTCAATAGACAAAGGACCTTCCATTATCACTTGACCTAATTATCTATCAGAAATGTTTTGCAGGATCATAACAACCTGCATTTATATAGCATCTTTAAATAGAATAACATGCCAAGGCATTCCTTGGGGACACAAGGGAAAATAATCTTGTGGAAGAGATCTCTTCATGACACTTACACAAATCTCCTTGCCTCCAGCATAAGTGTATCCTCCAGTCTAAAAAAGGTCAAATTAATAAAATACTGCGGATGCTGGAAATCTGAAATAAAAACAAGAAATGCTGGAAATACTCAGCAGGTCTGACAGCATCTGTGCAGAGAGAAGCAGAGTTAACGTTTCAGGTCAGTGACCCTTCTTCAGTACTGGCAAATATTAGAAATGTGAAAGGGTATAAGCAAGTAAAGCAGGGGTGGGGCAAGAGATAACTAAGGAGAAGGTATAGATAGGACAATGTCACAGAATAGCTGACCAGAAGGTCGTGGAGCAAAGGCAACAAAGCATTAGTACAGATAGGGTGTTACCGGACTGAAAATTGAACAGCCGCAAGTACAAACATGAAAAAAAAGTGGGTAAGCAAACTGAACAAACTAAGATGAAATAAAATAAAATAAACACAAAAAATATATAAAAAAAGGAAAAAGGAAAAAAAGAACTAAAAATAAAAGTAAAATGGGATGCCGGTCATGCTCTGAAATGATTGAACTCAATGTTCAGTCCGGCAGGCTGTAGTGTGTCTAATTGGTAAATGAGTTGCTGTTCCTCGAGTTTGCGTTGATGTTCACTGGAACACTGCAGCAATCCCAGGTCAGAGATGTGAGCATGAGAGCAGGGGGGAGTGTTGAAATGGCAAGCAACCGGAAGCTCGGGGTCCTGCTTGCAGATTGAGTGGAGATATTCTGCAAAGCGGTCACCCAGTCTGCGTTTGGTCTCCCCAATGTACAGGAGACCACATTGTGAACAGCGAATACAGTATACTACATTGAAAGAAGTACAAGTAAATCGCTGCTTCACCTGAAAGGAGTGTTTGGGGCCTGGGATAGTGAGGAGAGAGGAGGTAAATGGGTAGGTATTACACCTCCTGAGCTTGCAGGGGAAGGTGCAATGGGAAGGGGATGAGTTGGTGGGGGTAATGGAGGAGTGGACCAGGGTGTCACGGAGGGAACGATCCCTTCGGAATGCTGACAGGGGAAGGGAGGGGAAGATGCGTTTGGTAGTGGCATCACACTGGAGGTGGCGAAAATGGCGGAGGATGATCCTTTGGATATGGAGGCTGATGGGGTATAAACTGGGTACACTGATGTTAAATTTAGAGCCTAATTTACTTGATGCTCTGTCTGCCTGTCTACTTTCACTGTTTATTTTGGGTGTGTAAGCAATGTCAACAAAAATTACTATTTGATTGGCTAAAATTTAGGTGCAATGGCCATTTATTTTCCAACCAATAAAATCTGAAAGATCATAGACTGAATTTTGTTCTGGGGATGAGGGCCCTGGAGGCAGGCAAGAAGGTTGGGTGGAGACCCCACCTCGGCCCTCAGCTGGACTCCCATAGCTATTTACCAGTCAGCAGTCAATTAGCTGCCTGTCGTCAGGGACACCGTCCCTTTAGGGGATGAACTCGCGCCTCTAATAGCTGCTGGCCAATTAGAGGGCCGGCAGATCTGCAGTGCCAGTAGTGCCACTGCGAGCAGTGGGCACTGCCGGTATTGCAGGAGGCTCTGCAGTCCCAAAGAATGGAGGAGACCCCAGGACAGGTAAGACGCATCGGGATCATCAGGTACATCCAGGCAGGCCCCGGTGATGGGGTTGGGGGGAGTGGCAATTGACACCAGTTGGTCCTCTGGGTGTCCTGGATTGCCCCTAAAGGAGGGACTCCCCGACCCTGCTCGGAGGCCGCAAGGTTTTACCTGGCAGCATCTCCACGTTGCAGCAGGCCCCTCTGTCCTTCATTAAATTGAGATGGCGGCGGGAAGAGGCCCTTAAGTGGTCATTAATTGGCCAAAAGGACCTCAATTAGCCTGGGGTGGGAAGGCCGTCCTCAGCCTTCCCCACCCCGGACTAAATTGAAAGGTGTTGCAAATGCGACATGCGTTTCGCCCCCCCCCCCCACCCCCCCGCCTTCCGATGCAATTTTAGGGCCCCCATGCCTCCATTCCCATCCCAAGGGGGCCCAACAAATTCACCCCCATGTCAATAGATGTGGCTAATCTTGGACATGTCAAAACTGACCCAAACAGGCAGGGCTGTGGATCAAACAGTATACATCCACAGCCTACAGAAAAGAATGCCTGGACAATCAAATCAATGTGAAGGCTTTTACACTTCTTTCAAATAAAAACAGAAAGAATTGTTATGAATATCCTTATCATAGCTTTTAGAAATTTTACAAAATACTTCACCCACAATGAATTGTTTTGAGGTATATCGGCAAACACAAGTCAGACTGTACATAGCAAACAGCACTAATGACCACCTAATTTTTTTTTTGGATAAAGCAATGTTTCCCAGGCCACAGGGAAAACTCACGGCTTCTCTTTGAATAATGGCATGCAATCAAGCAGAGGGGACATGGTTTAACATATCACCTGAAGATTATCACCTTAAACAATGCAGAACTCTCTCAGTGCTACACAGGAACATTATCCTAAATTGTATTCAAATCTGGAGTAGGAGTTCACTCTGTGTACTATCAATAAATGCTGGCCTTGCCAGCGACGCTCGCATCCCATGAACAAATGAATAAAATAAATTGGGCTGGATTTTACCAGCCCTCTGCAGATGGGCCGGGAGGCGGGAGTGTTGGTAAAATGGCACTGGAAGGCATTGGGAGGGGAACCCGACATCTTCCCACCAACGCAGCATATTACTAGCAACGGGTACCTCAGCGGCGTGGCTGCCCAGTGCCAATTAAGTGCCTAATTAAGGGCCACCTCCTGCTCCCGACAGTATTTTACCAGTATTGGGAGGGACTACCGCCATGTAGGGAGATTGCCAAGTAAACCCTGGCGTCCTCCCAGTGGGTTCTGGGAAGGTGGGAGGCCCTTCTTTATGGTCCCTGATGGCAATGGCCACAATGGCCACCTCTGTGGCTATGGCCCAAACATATGTGAACCCTGTTGTGATGGTGTATTTGTTAATATGTTAAATATAAGCATTTAAATATATGTTTATGCTAATATGTATGTCATCACAGGAAGTGATACAATATCATGTGATCCAGTTCTCCTGCACAGTCAGTTAGCATGTGTAAGCTGAGCAACAGCAAGTCTCCATTGAAGCTCTGTGCTCTAATCTTTTTGCCTTCCCTTCAGCTTTGTTCATATTAGTCTATAAAGAGATAATACATTATGGTGGCTGCAGTAGCAAGTCAACAGCATTGATCTGCAGCTGAAAAGGAAAATGCAAATCAGAAGCCCTACCTGAAGTACTGTGACTGGATCACAGCTCTCACATCAGGACAGCAACGGCGTGAGTAGAGATCGAAGGTGATTTTGCCGCACTCCCAGTTTTGCCCTGAGCCGGCAAGACAAAATTATCAGTAATTTCAGCTGCAGAGAATAGTGCAGCGTCATGTTTTGGCACTGATCCCTTCCCGCCGTTGCCACACTGGCGAGCAATTAGCCAATCCCGAGGCCAGGGCCCCTCCCACCTGCAAGCTCACAAGCCTGAGCTACAGCAGCACAACTCAGGGCGTGGCTTCTGCTCGGCTCTGCAAACATCGCAGCTTGCTGTAACTTTTAAAGCAAGATTTGCTCCTCAGGGAGAGAAAAGAGCAGAAGTCTTAGGAAATGGCAGCAAGATTTCCAGAGATGGACTGGAACTCTCCTGATGTCCCAGGTAAATTCAAACTGTTCAAGCAGAGGATTGAACTATGTTTCCGAGACCATGAGATTGTGGATGCAGAGAAACAGACGCTAAAAATCAGGATCGCGATAGGAAACGAAGGTCTGAATAGGATCACTAAGAACGTAAGAAATAGGAGCAGGAATAGGCCATTCGGCCCATCGAGCCTGCTCCACCATTCAATAAGATCATGGTTCATCTGATTGTGGCCTTAAGTACACTTTCCTGTCTGCCCCCCGTATCTCTTTACTCCCTTGTCAACCAAAGATCTGTCCCACTGAGCCTTGAATATATTCAACGGCCCAACCTCCACTACTCTCTGGGATAGAGAATTCCAAAGATTAACAACTCTCAGAGAAGAAATTCCTTCTCATCTTGATCTTAAATGGGAGGTCCCTTAATTTGAAACTGACCCCTAGTTCTAGATTCCCTCACGAGGGGAAACATCCACTCAGCATCTACTCTGTCAGGCCCCCTCAGAATCTTCTACGTTTCAATAAGATCACCTCTCAATCTTCTAAACTCCAATGAGTATAGGCACAACCTGCTCAAACTTTCCTCATAAGACAAACCCCTCATCTGATGAATCAGCCTTCTCTAAAATCTACTTGCAATGCAAGTATGTCCCTCCTTAAATAAGGTGACCAAAACTGTACACAGTACTCGAGGTGCCATCTCACCAACACCCTGTACAGCTGTAGCAAGACTTCCCTACTTTTATACTCTTTCCCCCTTGCAATAAAGGCCAATATTCCATTTGCCTTCCGAATTGCTTGCTGTACCTGCATGCTGACTTTTTGTGATTCATATACAAGGACATACAGGTCCCTTTGTACCGCAGCATTGGGCAGTCTCTCTCCATTTAAATAATATTCTACTTTTCTATTCTTCCTGCCAAAGTGGACAACCTCACATATTACCACTCCATCAGCCAAATTTTTGCCCACTCACTTAACCTAGCTATGTCCCTTTGCAGACTCTTTTGGCTGGATTTTAAAGACACTCCGATGCCAGGAACATTGGAGGGGGGGCAATGAAGATAGGAACAGAGGAGGCCCGCCACCAACCCCGACAGGCCCCATACCGATCTCGGCAGCGAGGCCTTGTGGTGGCCACCACGCGAAGGGACTTCAATTTCCATATGTACATTCATTCACATACCTGATTTAATGAAGGCCCCGTTGCCTCCTTAATCGCCGCACCAATCTTCATCCAAGCGGCCAGTAATGCCACACCTTCGAATTCCCGTTCGGGGAAACGAGGCGCAACTCCTGTGGGGAGAAGGGAGGAGGAACTTTTTTCAGCGGGGGTGGGGGAGTGGGGTCAAACTCGTCAGATTGGTTGGGGGCGTGATGGGAAGGGGAAAGGGACAAAGAGTCTGAACTTTGGGGGGTGAGGGGGAAAGGTCATTTAAAGACGATAAGTACTCCGGGGAGGGAGGAGGGCAAAGGGCTGAAATTAAGTTTAATGCCATTGGGGGGGGCGGGTGGAAGAAGGCATGGGAAGACTTTTAAATTCACTTTTCACAATGTACAATAACTGGCCCTTTAAAAATTTGATATTTCATTTGGGGCTCTAACCCCTTTAAAAATGGTGCCACCCCTAAGCAATGGCGCTGGACACCGTTACCGGCAATGGCTTGCCTGCCCCCTCCACGTCAACCGTTGGGGGGGGGGGTTGTTTGGGCAGCCACCCCAGCCAGGCTAATGAGCCACCGCGTTTGGAATCGCGGTAGCTCCGTGACGTGGGCCCCGTGTGTGAGGGCCGCACTTTTTTCCACCCGCCGCCAATTACCCACTGTTAAAATCCAGCACTTCGTATCCACCTCACAACTTACTTTTCTACCTATCTTTGTATCATCAGAAAATTTGACAATACTGTCGATCCCTTCATTCAAGTCATTAATATAGATCGTAAACAATTGGGAACCTAGCACTGATCCCTGTAGCACTCCACTGGTTAGCTTGCCATCTTGAAAATGACCCTTTTATCCTGCCTCTCTGTTTCCTGTTAGTTTGCCAGTCCTCTATTCATGCTAATAAACCACCCCCAACACCAAGAGCTCTTATCTTGTGTAGTAACCTTTTATGCGGCACCTTGCCAAATGCCTGTTTGATACATAGAAACATAGAAAATAGGAGCAGGAGTAGGCCACCCGGCCCCTTGAGCCCACTCTGCCATTCATCACGATCATGGCTGATCATCCAACTCAATAACCTGTTCCCGCTTTCCCCCATATCCTTTGATCCCTTTCGTCCCAAGAGCTATATTTAACTCCTTCTTGAAAACATACAACGTTTTGGCCTCAACTGCTTTCTGTGGTAGTTAATTCCACAGGCTCACCACTCTCTGGGTCAAGAGATTTCTCCTCATCTCAGTCCTGTTGGGGGAGATGGCTCACCAGGGGAAGGCAGCAGTAGCCAGGTTCATGGCACTGTGGCTGGCTCTGCTGTGCAGAAGGGCGGGAAAAAGAGTGGAAGGGCAATAGTCATAGGGGATTCGATTGTAAGGGGAGTAGATAGGCAGGTCTGTGGTCGAAAACGAGGCTCCCGAATGGTATGTTGCCTCCCAGGTGCACGGGTCAGGGATGTCTCAGATCGGCTGCAGAACATTCTGAAGGGGGAGGGTGAACAGCCAGTTGTCGTTGTGCACATAGGCATCAATGATACAGGTAAAAAACGGGATGAGGTCCGACAAGCAGAATTTAGGGAGTTAGGAGCCAAGTTAAAAAGTAGGACCTCAGAGGTAGTAATCTCAGGATTGCTACCAGTGCCACGTGCTAGTCAGAGTAGAAATGAAAGAATAGTCAGGATGAATGCGTGGCTTGAGAGATGGTGCAGGAGGGAGGGGTTCAGATTTTTGGGACATTGGGACCGGTTCTGGGGGAGGTGGGACTATTACAAATTGGACGGTCTACACCTGGGCCGGACTGGAACCAATGTCCTTGGGGGTGCTTTTGCTAACGCTGTTGGGGAGGGTTTAAACTAATGTGGCAGGGGGATGGGAACCAAATGAGGAGGTCAGTGGACAGTAAGGAGGTAGTAACTAAAGCCTGTAAGGAACTAGATAATGAAGTCAGCGTGACTAAGGGGAAGAGTAGGCAGGGAGCAGATGATGAACGCAAAGGGACTGGTGGTCTGAGGTGCATTTGTTTCAATGCAAGAAGTGTAGTAGGTAAGGCAGATGAACTTAGGGCTTGGATTAGTACCTGGGAGTACGATGTTATTGCTATTACTGAGACTTGGTTGAGAGAAGGGCATGATTGGCAACTAAATATCCCAGGATATCGATGCTTCAGGCGGGATAGAGAGGGAAGTAAAAGGGGTGGAGGAGTTGCATTACTGGTCAAAGAGGATATCACAGCTGTGCTGAAGGAGGGCACTATGGAGGACTCGAGCAGTGAGGCAATATGGGCAGAACTCAGAAATAGGAAGGGTGCGGTAACAATGTTGGGGCTGTACTACAGGCCTCCCAACAGCGAGCATGAGATAGAGGTACAAATATGTAAACAGATTATGGAAAGATGTAGGAGCAACAGGGTGGTGGTGATAGATTTTAATTTTCCCAACATTGACTGGGATTCACTTAGTGTCAGAGGTCTAGATGGAGCAGAATTTGTAAGGAGCATCCAGGAGGGTTTTCTAGAGCAGTATGTAAATAGTCCAACTCGGGAAGGGGCCATACTGGACCTGGTGTTGGGGAATGAACCAGCCAGGTGGTTGAAGTTTCAGTAGGGGACTACTTTGGGAATAGTGATCACATCCGTAAGTTTTAGAATACTCATGGACAAAGACGAGAGTGGTCCTAATGGAGGAGTGCTAAATTGGGGGAAGGCCAACTATACCAAAATTCGGCAGGAGCTGGGGAATGTAGATTGGGAGCAGCTGTTTGAAGATAAATCCACATTTGATATGTGGGAGTCTTTTAAAGAGAGGTTGATTAGCGTGCAGGAGAGACATGTTCCTGTGAAAATGCGGGATAGAAATGGCAAGATTAGGGAACCATGGATGATGGGTGAAATTGTGAAACTAGCTAAGAGGAAAAAGGAAGCATACATAAGGTCTAGGCGGCTGAAGAAAGACGAAGCTTTGGAAGAATATCGGGAATGTAGGACCAATCTGAAACGAGGAATTAAGAGGGCTAAAAGGGGTCATGAAATATCTTTAGCAAACAGGGTTAAGGAAAATCCCAAAGCCTTTTATTCATATATAAGGAGCAAGAGGGTAACTAGAGAAAGGATTGGCCCACTCAAGGACAAAGGAGGAAAATTATGCGTGGAGTCAGAGAAAATGGGTGAGATTCTAAACGAGTAATTTGCATCGGTATTCACCGAGGAGAGGGACATGACGGATGTTGAGGTTAGGGATAGATGTTTGATTACTCCAGGTCAAGTCGGCATAAGGAGGGAGGAAGTGTTGGGTATTCTAAAAGGCATTAAGGTGGACAAGGCCCCAGGTCCGGATGGGATCTATCCCAGGTTACTGAGGGAAGCGAGAGAGGAAATAGCTGGGGCCTTAACAGATATCTTTGCAGCATCCTTAAACACGGGTGAGGTCCCGGAGGACTGGAGAATTGCTAATGTTGTCCCCTTGTTTAAGAAGGGTAGCAGGGATAATCCAGGTAATTATAGACCGGTGATCCTGACGTCATTGATAGGGAAGCTGCTGGAGAAGATACTGAGGGATAGGATCTATTCCCATTTGGAAGAAAATGGGCTTATCAGTGATCGGCAACATGGTTTTGTGCAGGGAAGGTCATGTCTTACCAACTTAATAGAATTCTTTGAGGAAGTGACAAAGTTGATTGATGAGGGAAGGGCTGTAGATGTCATATACATGGACTTCAGTAAGGTGTTTGATAAGGTTCCCCATGGTAGGTTGATGGAGAAAGTGAAGTCGCATGGGATCCAGGGTGTACTAGCTAGATGGATAAAGAACTGGCTGGGCAACAGGAGACAGAGAGTAGCAGTGGAAGGGAGTTTCTCAAAATGGAGACGTGTGTCCAGTGGTGTTCCACAGGGATCCGTGCTGGGACCATTGTTGTTTGTGATATACATAAATGATTTGGAGGAAAGTATAGGTGGTCTGATTAGCAAGTTTGCAGACGTCACTAAGATTGGTGGAGTAGCAGATAGTGAAGGGGACTGTCAGAGAATACAGCAGAATATAGATAGATTGGAGAGTTGGGCAGAGAAATGGCAGATGGAGTTCAATCAGGGCAAATGCGAGGTGATGCATTTTGGAAGATCCAATTCAAGAGTGAATTATACAGTAAATGGAAAAGTCCTGGGGAAAATTGATGTACAGAGAGATTTGGGTGTTCAGGTCCATTGTTCCCTGAAGGTGGCAACACAGGTCAATAGAGTGGTCAAGAAGGCATACGGCATGCTTTCCTTCATCGGACGGGGTATTGAGTACAAGAGTTGGCAGGTCATGTTACAGTTGTATAAGACTTTGGTTCGGCCACATTTGGAATACTGCGTGCAGTCCTGGTCGCCACATTACCAAAAGGATGTGGATGCTTTGGAGAGGGTGCAGAGGAGGTTCACCAGGATGTTGCCTGGTATGGAGGGCGCTAGCTTTGAAGAGAGGTTGAGTAGATTAGGATTATTTTCATTAGAAAGACAGAGGTTGAGGGGGGACCTGATTGAGGTGTACAAAATCATGAGAGGTATAGACAGGGTGGATAGCAAGAAGCTTTTTCCCAGAGTGGGGGATTCAATTACTAGGGGTCACGAGTTCAAAGTGAGAGGGGAAAAGTTTAGGGGGGATATGCGTGGAAAGTTCTTTACGCAGAGGGTGGGGGGTGCCTGGAACGCGTTGCCAGCGGAGGTGGTAGACGCGGGCACGATAGCGTCTTTTAAGATGTATCTAGACAGATACAGGAATGGGCAGGAAGCAAAGAGATGCAGACCCTTAGTAAATAGGCGACAGGTTTAGATAGAGGATCTGGATCGGCGCAGGCTTGGAGGGCCGAAGGGCCTGTTCCTGTGCTGTAATTTTCTTTGTTTTTTGTTTATTCCTGAAAGGTTTACCCCGTATCCTTAGACTATGACCCCTGGTTCTGGACTCCCCCACCATTGGGAACATCCTTCCTGCATCTACCTTGTCAAGTCCTGTTAGAATTTTACAGGTTTCTGAGACTCCCCCCTCACTCTTCTTAACTCCAGCGAATATAATCCTAACCGACACAATCTCTCCTCATACGTCAGTCCCGCCATCCCAGGAATCATTCTGGTAGACCTTCATTACACTCCCTCTATAGCAAGAACATCCTTCCTCAGATAAGGAGACCAAAACTGCACACAATATTCCAGGTGTGGCCTCACCAAGGCCCTGTATAATTGCAGCAAGACATCCCTGCTTCTGTACTCGAATCCTCTCGCTATCAAGGCCAACATACCATTTGCCTTTGTTACTGCCTGTTGCACCTGCATGCTTACCTTCAGCGGCTGGTGTACGAGAACACCCAGGTCTCGTTGCATATTCCCCTCTCTCAGTTTATAGCCATTCAGATAATAATCTGCCTTCCTGTTTTTGCTACCAAAGTGGATAACCTCACATTTATCCACATTATACTGCATCTGCCATGCATTTGCCCACTCACTCAACTTGTCCAAATCACCCTGAAGCCTCTCTGCATTCTTCTCACAATACATCCTCAAAGAACTCTGTTAAATTTGTCAAACACCATGTCCCTTTCACAAAACCACACTTTGCCTGTTTTGTGATTTTCTAGATGTCCTGCTTCTACCTCTGTAATAATAGATTCTAGCATTTTCCCAACGACAGTCACTAGGCTAACTGGCCTGTAGTTTCCTGCTTTCTGTCTCCCTCCTCTCTTGAACAAAGGTGTTACATTTGCAGTTTTCCAATTTGCTGGGACCTTTCCAGAATCTAGGGAATTTTGGAAGATTATAACCAATGCATCCACTATCTCTGGAGCCACTTCCTTTCAGACCCTCAGATGCAGGCCATCAGATCCAGGAGACTTTTCAGCCTTTAGTCCCATTAGTATTCCCATTACTTTTTGTCTGGTGATAGTGATTGTTTTAAGTTCCTCCCTCCCTTTTGCCTCCTGATTTTCTACTCTTCTTGGGATACTTTTGGTCTTCTACTGTGAAGACAGATACAAAATACTTGTTTAAAGCCTCTGTCATTTCCTCATTTTCTATTAATTTCAGAGTACACAGCCTGGAACTCATGCCATATAGAAAGAAAGCTAATGAGAGCTTGGATGACTTTGTTAACAATACAGGGAGAAAGCAAAAGAATCCAACTTCTCTGATACTGAACTCTCGGAGTGAGTTATGGAGCTGCTTATCACCTCCACTCCTATTGAGGTGTTCCAGAAAGACCTCTGGAAAAGCCAAAGGAACACGGTGTGGAGAACATGCTACAGGTCGGATGCAGATACAAGGTAATTATCACAGGGAGATGTTGTTTCCAAGCCTTGGGGTCCAAAACACCTGTCAATACAATATCCAAGGCACCCAGGCAGAATGAGGTGTGCAGTAATTACAGGCTTTCCCACCAACTGTGTAGATGCCTGGCATACGCAGACACGTGCAAGGCATGTGGGCTTAGAGGACACTGGACCGAACTTTGCAGAAGATCCAGCAGCAGGAATGCAGGGTGAAGCCAGAATGGGCAGTGCTCAAACGCAGAAGTATGCCACCCAGAGGCAAAGGAAGGCGAAACACTTCCAGGCATTGCCAAAAGCATAGATCAATCCATGAAATGGATTGATCGAGGTGAAGACACTACAGGTGAACAGTTGTTTCACATGATCACCGTGGTAGAACAGGTTCATTCTGTTAACAAAATGGAAGCTTTTGTAACACTCCAGATCGTCTGCACCAATAAGGCTGGATGGCATCGATTGAGAGTGAAGATTGACACTGGTGCAAGTGCCAACAGTCTACCTTTCTGCATTCTCCAGGACATGTACCATGAGGCATGGAAGTCTGTGGTCCAACACACATGCATGAAGCTAACGGCATACAATGGCTTGACAATAAAGTGCCTAGGTTCCTTAGAGCTGGAATGCAGGTATAAAGAGGCACCATGGTCTACTCTGATATTCTACATAGTGGATGTGTCTGGACCAGCAGTAGCAGGGTTGCTGGCGTGCAACGAACTTAACATGGTCACCATCCATGAGCTGACCTACTCAGAAGACCACAGCAGTCTAAACAGGTACACACCCATTGGATCAGTACAAGACTCCCCTATGAAATCTGACAGCATGGGGACCGAATCTGATGAAAAAGCCTTAACAATGGACAACCAGCAAGAATCAGATTGTGAGTCAGGCTGATCAATTGATTATCCTGCATCTCACATTCTCAAAGGTACAAATGGAACAGATGCGACCACAAAAGGGCCTCTCCAACCACATGACATACCATCATCACCATGGATAAAGATAGCAACCGATCTGTGCTCCAAATTTCCTATTGTGCAGAAGCTTCGAAACACATCGAGTACAGCAGTGGCCAATACTGTTAGCCCCATCTTTAGTCTTTCTGGTGCCCAGTAGAAATGATGTCTGACAACAGCCCACAATACACCAGAAAACTGTTCCAGGAGATGTGTAAATGATGGTCCATCAACCATGCCACATCATCACCCAGATATCCTCGTTTGAATGGGATGGCTGAACATATGGTCAGGACAGTCAAATCACTGATCAAAAAGTCTTCAGAAACTGGGCAAGGTATCCAAGTTGCATTATTCCACCTTCGCGCAACACAATTAGACTCTGGATTGCAAACACTTGCTGAAATTGTTTAGTTGACCGGTGAGAACCACACTACCAAGCTATCATCTTACCAAGTCATCCTTGATCACAGGCCAGTTACGTCAGAAACAAGATGAAACACACGTATGACATGCATGCTGGTGCAGAATTACCGCTACTATACGTTGGCCAGAAGATGAGGATCCTTCACCCACAAGAACAGACATGGATCCAGCCCAGATGTCCAAGCTGTGCAAAGTGCCACGTTTGAATGAGGTAACAACACCAAATGGTGCGGTCCAGCGAAGGAATTGCTCTCACCTCAGGGGACTCTCTGCTAACCATGCACAAGACGACCAACCAGCATTACATACGTGTACCCGCGTGTGTTTTGAAGATGAAGAAACAACAAGCAACACACAGACAACTAAGGACAATTCTCCCAAACACAATCTTCAAGATGAGAAGAGAGGAAAGTTCGAGAACACATCCACGTCATTGTCACATGGTCTGATTCAGTCAGCCGATGACCAGTACGGTTCCAAATGTAGACAACACCTTGAAGAGCAGCGTTCCAAATAACCTAGTTACATTTGAATGTTTTATGTAAATAGTTTTATAGTTGTCAAATTTCTTATATCTCATCCGAAGAAGGGTCACTGACCCGAAACATTAACTCTGCTTCTCTTTCCACAGATGCTACCAGACCTGCTGAGTGGTTCCAGCATTTCTTGTTTTTATTTCAGATTTCCAGCATCCACAGTATTTTGCTTTTATTTTAATGTTATACTACATGGGGTTGCCATTTAAGGGAAGGGGGATGTTGTGATAGTGTATTTGTTAGTATGTTAAATATAATCATTTAAATATATATTTATGCTAATATGTATGTCATCACAGGAGTGATGTTTATTTTAATTTAGAGTTACAACACTGAAACAGGCCCTTCGGCCCACCGAGTCTGTGCCGACCAACAACCACCCATTTATACTAACCCGACAGTAATCCCATATTCCCTACCTACACTAAGGGCAATTTAAAACAGCCAATTAACCTATCAACCAGCAAGTCTTTGGCATGTGGGAGGAAACCGGAGCACCCGGGGAAAACCCACGCAGACACAGGGAGAACTTGCAAACTCCACACAGTCAGCACCCAGAATCGAACCCAGGTCCCTGGAGCTGTGAGGCTGCGGTGCTAACCACTGCATCACGTGATCCAGTTCTCCTGCCCAGTCAGTTAGCACGTGTAAGCTGAAGCAACAGCGAGTCTCCATCAAAGCTCTGCATTCTAAACCTTTATGCCTGTCCTTCAGCTTCCTTAGTATTAGTCTAGAAAGCGATTAGACAACACATACCCCCAGTTGCCAGAGCCTGCCTGCCTGGCTCCGTCATAGTAAGAAAAAAAACTTACCTTGTCTTTGACGGCACCTTGACTTGGAGGCACCCTCTCCTTCTTCCTGCAGCTTCAGCAGTGGCCACCTCTAACTACAGTGCTGCCAGTCCTCTGATTAGGCCGGCAGCTCTGGGAGACGGCCGCCATCCTCAAATGGACGCCAGTCTTGGCAGCAACCTGTTAATTGGCTGCCACTGGTAAAATGCTGCCCAGGGTCCCTTTGCACTCCACCCCCTCCACCCCAACAACGGGACTGCTTAAGTGGTGAGAAAATCCAGCCCATTGTAGGGCATTGTTACTCATCAAATTAGGCACACTTTGTGGCAGTTCCTCCTAATTAAAAAACAAGTTTGAATGCGTATTCATTACATAGTTCTTCCTGCATGTCACAAAAGAAAAAACAGGGTCTTTGTTTTCCGGAATACTTCGCTCCCTTTGTTTGGGAAGAGCCAATTTAGAAAACAATCTGACAGTAAAGACTAAAAACTGTCTTGAGTACTGAAAAAAGGTTACTTTTAATTACAAATTCAGCCTATAAAGGGACAGCTTTGTCTCGGTGTAATAGTGCCCACCACACCTGCGGGATTTATACTCCAGAAGAAAATCGCAAGAATGTGTTTTAATTTTCTACTGTCTGGATATTTTGTCATTTATTACACAAATAATGAAGTAGTTTCAATTATTTCACATGTCCTGGGATTAACCAGGGTCATGGGACTCACAACCATGCAAAAACATTTTTATTACTGCCCGAGCCTGAAAAATTAAATAAATGACCAAAGGGATTCGCTTTTACCATCCCTTTCCATCTGTCATTTATCCATTGCTTATTTGGACCATCTGGATGCCATGAGATTATTTTCCTAACTATATTGGTGAATAATATAATTAAACATTAATTATTCCTGTGTAAAGCTCTTGCAGCAGTACATTTATTTTTTCTAGCTCAAGTAAGTGAGCAGAGAGGCAGCTTACTTTTTAGAAAACCAGGAGTGATCAAATAACCAATCGAACACAAATTAATTCCAGATGCCAACTGATCTTCAACACTGACATAAGCCTAGAAATTGTCATCAGTTTTAGCAGAAGACTACTAACCACATTCATCTCTCTCTCTCTGCCTACAAGTACAGGACAGAGGCTGGGAATTATGCAGCGAGGAACTCACCTCCTGACTTCTCAATGCCTGTCCACCATCTACAAGGCACAAGTCAGTAGTGTGATGCAATACTGTCCACTTGCCGGGATGTGTGCAGCTCCAACAACACTCAAGAAGGTCGACACCATCCAGGACAAAGTAGCCCGCTTGATTAGCGCCCCATCCAGCACTTTCAACATTCACTCCCTTCACCACCAACGCACAGTGGCAGCAGTGTGTACCATCTACAAGATGCACTGCAGCAACTCACCAATTCTCCTTCAACAGCACCTTCCAAACCCACAACCCCTACCACCTAGAAGTAGAAGGGCAACAGACGCATGGGAACACCACCACTTGCAAGTTCCTCTCCAAGCCACACACCATCCTGACTTGGAACTATATCGCCATTCCTTCACCGTTGGAGGGTCAAAACCTGCCTCCACCACAATCTCAGGCAGCGCATTCCAGACTTTAACCACTCATAGAGTCATACAGCACTGAAACAGGCCCTTCGGCCCACTGAGTCTGTGCCAACTGACAATCACCCATTTATACTAATCCTACATTAATCCCATATTACCTACCACATCCCCACCATTCTCCTACCACCTACCTACACTAGGGACAATTTACAATGGCCAATTTACCTATCAACCTGCAAGTCTTTGGCTGTGGGAGGAAACCGGAGCACCCGGCGGAAACCCACGTGGTCACAGGGAGAACTTGCAAACTCCGCACAGACAGTACCCAGAACTGAACCCGGGTCGCTGGAGCTGTGAGGCTGCGGTGCTAACCATTGTGCTCACTGTGTGAAAAAGTTTTTCCTCATGTCATTTTTGTTTCTCTTACCAAATACTTTAAATTTGCACCCTCTCGTTCTCAATCCTTTCATGAGTGGGAACAGTTTCTCTCCATCTACTCTGTCCAAACCCCTCATGATTTTGAATACCTTTATCAAATCACCTCTCAGCCTTCTCTTCTCCAAGGAAAACAGTCCTAACTTCTCCAATCTATCTTCACAACTGAAATTCCTCATCCCTGGAACCATTCTCATGAATCTTTTCTGCACTCTCTCCAATGCCCTCACGTCTTTCCTCAAGTGCGGCGCCCAGAATTGGACGCAATACTTCAGAGCTGGCAGGCAGCTATAAAGGCGGGGCTAAAGTGTGGCGAGTTGAAGAGACTTAGCAGTTGGCAGGAAAAAAGACAGAAGCGCAAGGGGAGAGCCAACTGTGTAACAGCCCCCACAACCAATTTTTTCTGCAGCACCTGTGGAAGAGTCTGTCACTCTAGTATTGGCCTTTATAGCCACTCCAGGCGCTGCTCCACAAACCACTGACCACCTCCAGGCGCTTACCCATTGTCTCCCGAGACAAGGAGGCCAAAGAAAGAAGACTCCAGCTGAGGCCGAACTACTGTCTGATATGAGTTCAACATAACTTCCTTGCTCTAGTACTCTATGCCCCTAATAATAAAGCTCAGGATACTGTATGCTTTATTAACTGCTCTCTCAACCTGTCCTGCCACGTTCACTGACTTATGCACATGTACACCCAGGTCTCTCTGCTCCTGCACCCCCTTTAGAATTGTACCCTTTATTCTGTACTGTCCCTCCATCTTCTTCCTACCAAAATGAATCACTTCGCATTTCTCTGCATTGAACTCCATCTGCCACCTGTCTGGCCATTCCACCAACTTGTCTATGTCCTTTTGAAGTTCAACATTATCCTCCTCACAGTTCATAATGCTTCCAAGTTTTGTATCATCCGCAAACTTTGAAATTGTGCCCTGTACACCAAGGTCTAGGTCATGAATATATATCAGGAAAATCAAGGGTCCCAACACTGATCTCTGGGGAACTCCACTACAAACCTTCCTCCAGCCCGAAAAACATCCATCAAGCACTACTTTTTGTTTCCTGCCACTCAGCCAATTGTGTATCCATATTGCTACTGTCCCTTTTATTCCATGAGTTACAAGTTTGCTCACAAGCCTGTTGTGCAGCTTGTATCAAATGCCTTTTGGAAGTCCATGTACACCACATCAACAGCATTGCCCTCATCAACCCTTTCTGTTACCTCCTCAAAAAATTCCAGCAAGTTAGTTAAACATGACATTTTCCTTAAATAACTCGCATTTGTCCATGTGACTATAGATTTTGTCCCAAATTATTTTTCTCGAAGTTTTCCCAACACCGAAGTTAAACTGACTGGCCTGTAGCTGCTGGGCTTATCTTTTTTGAACAAGGATCTAATGTTTGCAATTCTCCAGTCCTCTGGCACCACCCCCAAATCTAAGGAAAACTGAAAAATTATGGCCGGTGCCTCTGCGATTTCAACTCTCACTTCCCTCAGTATTCTTGGATGCATCTCATCTGGTCCTGGTGATTTATCCACTTTAAGTACAGACAGCCTATCTAGGTGTCTGACTTTACTCCTCTTTCAACATTGCCTGGGTTGTATCTTTTTGCTTGGTAAAGACAGATGCAAAGTATTCATTTAATACCTCAGTAATGCCGTCTGCCTCCATGTGCCACCTTTCTGGTCCCTAATTGGCCCACTCTTCCTTTTGCCACCTTTTTACTATTTATATGCCTATAGAAAACTTCGGATTTCCTTTAATGCTAGCTGGCAGTCTCTTTTCAGGCTCTTTCTTTGCTTCTCTTACTTGCTTTCTCACTTCCCCTCTGAACCTTCTATATTCAGCCTGGTTCTCGATAGTATTTTCTACCTGGCATCTGTCATAAGCACACTTTTTTTCTTAATCTTAATCTCTACCTCTTTTGTCATCCAGGGAGCTCTGGATTTGTTTGCTCTACTTTTCCCCTTCAAGAGAACATACCTTGACTATGCCCGAACTATTTCTTCTTTGAAAGTAGCCCATTGTTCATCTACCATTTTTCCTGCTAGCTTGTGACTCCAATTTATTCGCCCCAGCTCCGTTCTTACCCCATTGAAGTTGGCTTTCCCCAGTTAATTATTCGTAACCTGGATTGCTCTTTGTCCTTTTCCATAGTCAGCCTAAACCTTATGATACAATGCTCGCTATCCCCTAAATGCTCTCCTGCTGATACTTGATCCACTTGGGCAACCTCATTCCTAAGAACCAGGTCTAGCAGTGCCTCCTTTCTCATTGAACACGCACCATACTGTAGTGGAAAATTTTCCTGAACACACTCGAGGAACTCTTGCCCCTCACGGCCCTTTACACTACTATTATCCCAGTCTATGTTTGGATAATTAAAGTCCCCCATTATAACTACCCTATAATTTTTGCACCTCTCTGTAATTTCCTTGCAAATTTGTTCCTCCATGTCCTTCCCACTAGCTGGTGGCCTATAGACAACATCGAGCAATGTAACCGCACCACTTTTATTCCTTAGCTCTAGTCAAATTGATTCTGTCCTCGACCCCTCTGGGACATCCTCTTTCTCCAGCACTGCAATGCTCTCCTTAATCAATACCGCCACCCCTACCCCTTTTTACCCTTTCCTATCTTTCCTTAACACCTTGTATCCAGGACTATTTAACATCCAGTCTTGCCCTTCTTTGAGCCAGGTCTCTGTAATAGCCACAACATCATATTTCCACATGGCAATCTGTGCCTGTATCTGTATTAACAACACTCCATGCACATAAATGTGCACATGCACATTAACCCTGATTCAGACTTTATTACTTTCTCCCTTACTCTGATCCCACCTCATAACTTACTATTCCCTACTCTCATGCTATCTATGTCCCCCAGTATTCTGTGCACCTTGACATTCCTTTCTAATACTTGTTCCTGTTCCCACACCCCTGACAAGTTACCAGTTTTGCTTCTCTCCAATCTGAGCTCCCTCTCAGGTTGCCATCCCCCTGACAATTTAGTTTAAACCCTTCCCAACAGAGTAACAAATCTCCCTGCGAGGATATTCATCCCAGTCCTGCTAAGATGCAACCCATCCATCTTGTACAGGTCCCACCTACCCCAGAACCGGTCCCAATGTCTCAGAAATCTGATGCCCTCCCTCCTACACCAGTTCTCCACCGGGAGCCCAAGCTTCAGCAGCCGGTGACACTTCCTGCTGATGTGTTTGTCTAGGACACATGGTGCATCCATGACTTCCTGCATGCCATAGGCTGTACATTCCACTCGGCAGAGTTATCCTTCCATACCTTAACTTTACAGACTATTGATTATAAGTAGAATAGCTTACCAGCTTCACACCAACCAGCTCTTTCCACTGCCCCAACGCAAGAACCAAATAATGGAGGGTTAAAAAGTAGAAAAAAAAAGTAGAAAAATGCAGCACCTCCTCCCCGCTTCACCGAACTCGCCACTCACCAAACTCAAATCTCCACACTCAGCTTGCAATTTGCACACCGTTTGCAGACTGCACCCAGACGGCTGTATTTCTACCTTTTGAAGCTGAAACTGCAGCAACCAGATTTGACTGGTCAGCTACTTAACTAGTCAGCTACTCTGCAGTAGAGCCTGTTAATCCCTGCCTAAGACTGTGAGAAACTTACTTTACTTTCTTAACCCTACTTTACTTTCTTGACCCGACTTTATTTAGCGGGTAAATCCCAGTTAAATGCTAACTACAGACCAGAGTTTTATAAAGATAACAATACTTAAAATCCCCACTCACCAAACTCAATTCTCCACACTCAGCTTGCAATCTGCACACCATTTCTATTAAATCTCCCCTCAATCTCCTTTGCTCCGGGGAGAACAACCGCAGCCTTTCCAACTAAACCAATTATCTAAAATCTTCCTTCCCAGAATGATTCTGGTAAATCTCTTCTGTACCCTCTCAAGGACCCTCACATCCTTCCTGAAGTGTGGTGACCAGAACTGGAGATAAATACTAACTGAAGACCAGACTTTTATAAAGATAACAACACTTAAAATCCCCACTCACCAAACTCAAATCTCCTTTATAGGAGCTTTATAAAGGTTCAGCATAACTTCCTTGCTTTTGTACTCAATGGGGGACCCCACCACCATCCCGCCTCCGTCAAAATTTAGTCCAGGGCAGGAAGGCCTGTGAACGGCCTTCCCACCCCACCAATCGATGCCTTTAACTGGGTAATTAATCCCTAATTAAGGTCCTCTTCCCACCGCAGCTGCAATTACCTGTGGGGTGGGCAGCCCTGTCGCTGCACAAGAAGCACAGCACGAAAAACCGGGTGGGCTGTTTCCCAGCGTTGGAGTGGTGGGGGATGGGTACTCTCGTTCAAAGGCACTTAGTGCCTGAATGCGGGATCCAGCATCAAGAAGTGGGAGGCCTGCTGAGGACCACCCTCCCTCCGCCCTTTCTGCTGACCCCCCCTCCCCCGTGACCCCCACCCTGCGAGACCTCTCCCACACTGACCTACCTTAAACCTGGTTCCAGCGCTGCTCCTCGGTGTCTGGTCGCTGCAAGTTCAGCAGCAGTGACTGTCTCTGTGGTGGCACGGCAGCTGCTGACCTCTGATTGGCCTGCAGCTCTGCAAGTCCGGGACTTCTATCTCCTATGGAAGGCCCGTCGCTGTCAAGTTATGTGCTTGATTGGCATTAAATTTGGCGGGCCTACCATACAAGAGGAGGTGCAGGGATCTCGACGTTGGTTTCCGCCAACATCAAGACCCCCTGCTGCCAGCATAAAACTCCTCCCTATGCCTCTATTTATGATTCCCAAGATCCCAAATGCTTTGCTAACCACTCTCTCAATATATCCTGCCACCAGCAAAGGAGAGCAGGGAGATGCCTCTGTAATTTTCACAGTTGGATTTGTCCCCTTCCTTAAAGATTTTCACAATCATAGAATCCTTGAGATCATTCGGGACTTCCTCTTCATTCCAGATCTGTAGGATGAGGGTGTGGAGCTGTAATGTTAGTTCCTCTCCTCTGTGCTTAACGATTTCAGTGGGGATTCCATCACCTCCTGCCACTTTGTTTTTCTTCATTTGTGTAATGGCTTTCATCACCTCCATAGGCGTTGGTGGGGTTCCGAGCTCGTCTCTATCTGGATATTGTGGAATGAAGTTGAAAACACTCTCATCAACAATGGATTCTTGATTGAAAAGGTCTTCAAAATGCTCCCTCCAACAGGCCTTGACAGCATTCCCTTTCCTTGATTAGATCTCCCCCACCCTTAGGCCTCAAAGGAACTGGTCTTTGAGTACTTGGGCCATTTGGGATTTTTTGTGGCAGTCAAGAAGCCACGGATATCATTCATGTCAGCGAGATGCTGAATTTCCTTTGCTTTGTCTGCTCACCACCTGTTCTTCATTTGTGGGTGTTCCTTTGTACCTCTGCCTTTGCTTGTTGGTAAGCCAGTTTCTTTTGCTTTGAGTTTGGGTCATTCTACCAGGCAGTAGTGATCCCTACCTTACAGTACAGGGCTGAAACATGGACAACATATAGGAGGCACCTCAAAGCACTAGAGTTATTTCATCAACGCTGCCTGCAGCAGATCCTACATATTAAGTGGGAGGACAGGCGCACCAACATCCTCTCACAAGCAGGTACCACAAGCATCGAGGCTATGATTATCCGCCATTAGCTTAATTGGGTCGGTCATATTGTTTGAATGTCAGATACCAGGCTCCCAAATCAGGTCTTCTTCTCCCAGATCAGTCAGGTCAGACACACCAGAGTAGGACAAAAGAAATGCTTCAAGGATGTGCTGAAAGCCAACATGAAGAAATGCAACATTGACATCAACTTCTGGGAGACCATCGCCCTGGACCGAACCAGATGGAGGCAAAGTCTGTGGGAAGGATCCCAGCATTTTGAGACCCAACGATGACAAAATGAAGAGGAAAAGCAAGAGCGGCAGAAAGAACAAGCCATGACCCGAACTAATAATACACGACCAGACCTCCTACATGATAACAAATGCCCTGCATGCCATTAAGTTTGTAGATCCCGGATCGGCATCTTCAGCCATCTTCAGACTCACAGAAGACAATCATCTTCGCCTGCGAGGGACAGCCAGTAATATACTGGCACCTTCAAAGATTGATCCACAGGCACCCCCAGGTCCCTCTATTCCTGCACACGCTTTAGAACTTTGCAATTAAGTCTATATTGCCTCACCATATTCCTTCTACCAAAATGCATCACCTCACTCTTACCTGTATTAAATTCCATCTACCAGTTGTCTGCCTACTCCGCTAGCCTATCTATGTCCTGTTGCAGGCTGCTCCTATCATCCTCACTGTTTGCCACTCCTCCAAGGTTGATATCATTGGCAAATTTTGAAATTCGACTCCGTATTCCAAGATTTACATATAGCAAAAAAAGCACTGACCCTTGGGGACCACCACTGTCTATCATCCTCCAGTCTGAAAATAACCATTTATCACGACTCATTGCTTTCTGTCCTTAAGCCAATTTTTAATCCAATTGGACACTGACCCTCCCATTGCATGAGCCTCAATTTTTTCAAAATAAAAGTGTTTTCAGAATATTTTAGCTTCTACCTTCACCTCACATGTATTTCTCAATCTTTTATTTGTTCTATGTTAAAAAAAAATTAAGTTATTCTAGTGTTTTTTGTTTTCTGCTTGGGGTCGGGGTGGGGTCTGTGAAAATCCTTTAATGTGATTGGCTGCTTGGACAGTCTGATGACATCACTCAAGCTGCGCGCTGTGAATGCCCAGTATGGAAAGCTACAATCAGTTGCAGTACCACTGCATGGCAATGACGGTTAAATTCTTGCCAGCTAGATCTCACAGCGAGACTTATTTAGAGGTCAGTAGCGAATGCCCTTGCTTCACCACTGACTGCAAACTCCAGGCCAAAGTTTTAGTCTGCAATAAACAGTGGTTCACATTTCAGTAAGCCATGGCACCAAAATGTGATATATGTATCAAAATCATGAAGCCGTTTATAAAGAATACACTTACAATATTGTTAAACAAAGTGCACAAAGGGAGCACTGCTTCAGGTGTTTGATGAGTCAAACATGTGCATGAAACACATGACATCATTGGCTACTGCTGGACAAAAGAATATATTTAATGTAAAATAATCAAATTTTTCGTCATTATAAACTTGATTTGTGTATCAGAGTGATCATGTTTGTAGAAAGGCAGTGCTCGATATTAATAGAACATCGTAAAATTCAATTAACCAACCTATATATGTGCCCCGTAAAGAAGCATTTGTAAGAGATATGGAATGGAAAGCACATATCTCAGGTCACTGAACATGAACCTGCACCAGTGCGGTACTGAGGGAGTGCTGCACTCCTGGAGGTGCTGCCTTTAGGATTTGCTGTTACACCGAGATCCCATCTGCCCATATTTGTCTTTCAAACATTAAAGTGGTCATTGTCAAATTATTAATTGTGGGGACCTTGCCTTGCACAAATTAGCTACCATGTTCCCAACATTATAACCATGACTATACATCAAAATTACTTCATTGGTTATAAAGCACATTGTGATGTACTGAGGTCATGAAAGGCGCTAAATAAATGTAATTTCTTATCTCTCTTTCTTATTATTTGAACTCCAAGATTGTATTATTGTCTTGTAATATTTAGGTCTCTCTGTGGATTAATCAAACAATAGTATAGTTAGTGACCATGGAGATGTTTAATAAATGCACTATCCTGTCCTCTTGCACGTACCTATCCGGCTTTTTCCTTAAAGAGGTTAGTTAGCACAGCATGAGCTACTTTCACTGGAAATCTATCCTACATATCAACGTTCTGTTGGAAAAACTTTTTGATCTCAAGTGTTTTGAGGCTTGCTAAATTCATACTCATGTCTTCTAGTCCCATGTGTACCATTCAAATAAAATAACCTGCTTTCACCTCCATGGCCCAGTTCTCTCAGCATTTTAAAACCCTTGATCTGGTCTCCTCCCAGGCTTCATTTCTCCAATGAAAATCATTTCCCTCCTTAACTTAGAATTCCAGAATCTTCTATCCTGTTCATCTTTGAAGGTAAGTTGCTAAAGCTGCACACAATAAAACAAACGCAGCCTCACCAATGATATGCAGAAGATTTGTGTTGATGGGTGAATATTCCAGAGTTTTGCTTGAGTGCTTCTTGGGATCAGGTTGTGTTTATTCTTAACTTTCCCTCTGGAGCTTAAATAGGGTTGGTAAAGTCCATGGTAGGTTAGATTGTATGTGGTCTGTGTTAATAGTCGGCTAGATAGGCTAAACTCCTTATTCTCTTTCCTTATTTGTTATGCTCCATGTAAACACAGTGGCGCAGTGGTTAGCACCGCAGCCTCACAGCTCCAGCGACCCGGGTTCAATTCTGGGTACTGCCTGTGTGGAGTTTGCAAGTTCTCCCTGTGTCTGCGTGGGTTTTCTCTGGGTGCTCCGGTTTCCTCCCACATGCCAAAGACTTGCAGGTTGTTAGGTAAATTGGCCATTATAAATTGCCCCTAGTATAGGTAGGTGGTAGGGAAATATAGGGACAGGTGGGGATGTGGTAGGAATATGGAATTAGTGGAGGATTAACATAAATGGGTGGTTGATGGTCGGCACAGACTCAGTGGGCCGAAGGGCCTGTTTCAGTGCTGTATCTCTAAATAAAAATAAAATAAATAAATAAAATAAAAATAAACAAGCAAGGGAAGTGAGAAATGTACATAAAATAAGAGATTTTTGACAACTCTTTAAAAGTAACAAAACAATTATCTTGTACAACTTTTGTTGTCTTACGGCTGAATTCTATAAGCTGCGAAGGAGGGCCGCACGCCAAAGAGCCGTCGTGATTCCAAACTGTCCGTCCCTGACAATGGCATCAGCTGCCTGTGCACAGGCGCTGACACCATTTTTAAAGGGCTGTCAGCCTTACTGGGACACTTAAATGTTTAAAATGAAATTGAATTAAAATAAATACATTTCTTTTCCCCCTCTCCCACCCCCCATAATAATTAAATTAATTATTTGTCCTTTTCCCCCTAAACACTTACCTTTACCATCTGACCTTCACCCGCCCCCCCCACCAAACTGCACAAACTTTAAGCTATAACCCTTCTCGCCAACCCCTATACCCATTTGATCCCATTCCCCACCCACCCCCCACACTGAGACACTTATCTCCTCCCCCCTCCCCACTAGTGTTTCACCTCGTTTCTCCAGACGGGGATCCGAAGGTGCGGCAGTGCCAGCCACCGGGATGAAGATTATGGCGGGACATTAGGCGACAGGAGACTCATTAATTCAGGTAATTTAATGGCGGTCCTGTCGCCGAGCAGTGGGGCTGCCGCCACGAGGCCTCACCGTCACCAGCAATATTGGGCCAGGCCCTGCCGGCATCGAGATCCATGGCGGGCCTCATCCGGGGCCATCTTCATGCACCCCCCCCCCAACCCCACCACAGAGATCCTGACGTTGAGGCCTCTGTAGAATCCAGCCCTTAATATTAAAGGATGACTTGGAATGTAAGGCAGTGGTTCTAAAATGGCAGAGGCGTTGCCACTGCCCACACTACTGTAAAGCTTGTTTCTCATCTTGAGAGTCACACTGTTACCACTGCCAGCCTAACTCGCACAAATTGAGTACGGCCTGTAATTCTTCATTATATCAACAAAAGAGTTGTCATTCATTTATTGTGACACGTTCATTTTCTGTTTGACTGCTTGTCAGTAAAGTTGCAGGGGTTTGTGGCAGACTGATGGCTTTTATCTGAAAGAGTTTATCACAATGTCACAGGCGTTCCAGGCACCAGAGAAAGAGCATATTTACAGCTGTGCCTGGCACAGCAGGATTAGGATTTAGAGTTAATGGCAAATCAGTCTGCCTCACAAATGGGCTTGAGAGCTCAAGAAATGCAGCATTTTTACATGCTGTTTCAATTAAGGGACAAATGGCAGAATATTACTAGCCAGCTCAAGATAATTTCATTTCAGTCATTTAATAAAACTATTGTCTCCTCAAAATTTAGCATGTGCTTTGCATGTATAAGGTTTTTAAATGTTATTTACTTTTTGACATTCTTTCTCTGCAAATTATCACCTGTAATTCCTGCTGGCAGATTAACCATAAATTAATCCAAGTGGAAAAGCCCATCATTATGCTCCTAATTTGGCTTTGAAAACCCATGATTCCTGTCTCTGGCACTTATCAACAACATCGTGTACTTCTATAATACCTTTAACATGCCAAGGCACTTCACAGGAACATAGTCAGACAAAGAGTGACTCCAAGCAAAAGAAAGAAAGATTAGGACAGGTAACCAAAAGGTTGGTCAAAGAGATAGGCTTGAAGGAGTGTCTTAAAGGAGAAAAGAGAATGGTGAGGTTTAGGGAGAGAATTCCAGAGCTAAGGGCCTAGACAGCTGCAGGCATAGCTGCCGATCGTGAGCGAAAACAAATGAGAGATGGGCAAGAGGCCTCAATTGCAGGAACGCAGATTTCTCTTTCTCTCTCACACACAGCTTTGCCAATAAAGGCCAGTATCACAAGCATACACATAGGTTTCACTCCAATGGAGCTCAGCAGTGTGGTACAGGGATTATTAGCCTTGCAAGAGCTGAACTGACAGTGATTTTTGTCCTTCAAAGTAAAAACAAACATCAATTTCGGAAAACAGAAACTTGCAGCACCATAAGATGAAATATCTACAGGTTATCAGTTTAGTAACTGGAATCTGTCTACCTGGTGGGTCTTTAACTCAGTGCAATCAGTGAAGTGAGTTTTCATTCACATGATGGGTTGGTTCAGCCAAGACGCTTCCTGCTGTAATATTTTTTGCTTGGATTTGCTTTAAATGTATTAATTACCAAAACCATCAGGAAATCATATGTATGTGTTAGTCAGAAACCACCTCCAGTTTAACTTTGTACCTGAGAAAAGTCTCTGATAAAAATACCATATCTTTGCTGGATTAGCAGATGGTAAGGAGGCTTGAATACAAACAGCAGTAACATTCCCTGGGTTTTTTTCTGGAAGTGAAAACCTTCCTTAACACATATCAAGGTTCGATGGGGAAAGCTTGGAGTGTCAGTCCAAAGATTGTTTATTGCTGGCTTGTTTTGTGGGATCACTTTGTGGTTGTGGGGGTGGAGATTTTAACCCACATGCCAGTGGAACAAGACAAGCACAGTTAAAATTGTCTCCAAGAACTCACAGTTTGATTCCCACTTTTATTCGCTTTGGGAGTAATTTTGGCCAATGAGTGAAAACAGGTGCTAAGTGAGTGCACAGCTAATAAGACTATCCTGTTTGAAACTCTGGATTTAACACATGATTTTGATTCTAATTGGTGATTCCCATAATTTGAATTTGCCTCGAGGTGCTAAACCTGCAGGTTTACCATTCAAGAGCTGATTAGACGCAATTTTCGTGGAGCAGTATATATGGGCTCCTTGCACCCACTTCCACAGATGCTGCCAGACCTGCTGAGTGAATCCAGCATTTCTTGTTTTTGTTCCACTGAAGCTGTGGCTTGCTCTGGCTGGCACACAGCAGCACACTGCTAGATGGCTCAGGGACCGAGGAAGAAGGCACACAGGTTCTTGGACTGGGCAATGGAGGTTCTGTTGGAGGAGGATCAGAGGAGGAGGGATGTCCTGTATCCACAGAGAGAAGAACTCCAGTTCGACCTCCCGTCTCTTTTTCCTGCCATGTCCTCCTCCTATTCCTTGTCTAGACCAAGGGGACCTCTAGCAAGATGCCCTTGACCAAGCACTCCCTTTCTCCTGGTGAATCCTATAAGGTGTCCAACAAGCTGGTGTAGCACTGCACTTACTCTTTTCAGGTAAAGTCCTCAGGGAATTTACAGAATAGATGTTGCTCGAGTGTTAGTGATGTCTTGTTAAAGTTTCCCAGGTGGTTTTCTGGTACATTTCAAAGGTTCTCTTCACAGCTGCAGCAGCAGCAAATATTTTTTGATTTATTCATTCCCAAGATGTGCGGTACTGTAGCATAATGGTTTTGTTACTAGGCTAGTAGTCCAGAGGCCTGGACTACTGATCTGGTGATTATGGGCTGGAATTTACCTTAGGCAGATGGGAATTCGCCACCAACATAAAAGTCGGTGATGAACTTGCTTCCGCCTAGCCCGGGGATCCATCCCGGATTTTACGGGTCCCCGGGCTTTAATTATCCCGAGGCGGGACTTCCACCCACTTGAGGGAGGAAGTCCCACCTCATTGAGCTGCCGGCCAATCATCGGGCCGGAATTTCTTAGTCCCAGCAGCGCCACCGGGAGCGGTGGCCACTGCTGGAACTGCAGCCCAGCTGACCTGATGGAGCCAGGAGTCCAGGTAAGTTGGGCTTGCCTCACCAGGGAGATCGGTCCTTCCTTGGCGAGGCTGGAGTGGTCATTTGGGGGGAGTGGGTGGGGGGGCGTCTTGGGAGTTGGGGGCGGCCCTCAACCAGGCACCCTGTGCCTTACTGCCATGGCCCCCCCCCCCCCCGGGGCACGGAAAGGCTGGCAGCTATCGCTGACGGCCTTTCATGTCCCAGCACGCCCGCTTGTCACAGGTAAAATACCCGTGGAGGCTGGCGAGGGCCCTTAGGTGGCTGTTAAGTGGCCACTGAAGGGCCTTGATTGAACTCGGGCGGGTGGGTCGTTTCACCCCCCCCACCACACCCCCCCCCCCCCACCAACCCCGCCTGACGCCGTAAAGTTGAGCGGAGGCGGGAGCGGGGCGGGTAGGCCTCCTGGAGCCTCCCGCTCAATTTTACGCCGCCACCATCCGACCCGCTAGGATGGTGTAAAATTCACCCCTATGAGTTCAAATCCCCCCAGAGCAGCAGCAGAATTTAATTTCAGTTAATTAAATGAATCTGGAATTAAAAAGCTAGTATCAATAATGATGACTTTGAAACTAGTGGATTTTTTTTGTAAAAGTTCTGTGATTCTATGTGGGACTAGATTGGGTGGATTATTTTTCAGCTGGCACAGCCACGATGGGCCAAATGGCTTCTTTCATTGCCGTAAACTTTCTATGATTCTATGTGGCACCGCTGGCAAGGCCAAAATTTATTGCCCATCTCTAATTCTCCTTGAGAAAGTGGTGGTGAGGCACCTTCTTGAACCGCTGCAGTCTATGTGGTGAAGGTTACTTTGTCATAGTGGTTTGGTGCAACTGAGTGGCTTGCTAGGCCATTTCAGAGAGGAGTTAAGAGTCAACTGCATTGCTGGGGTTCTGGAGTCACATGTAGGCCAAAATGGGTAAGAACAGTAGGTTTCCTTCTCGAAAGGATATTAGTATTTACAACAATCATGGTCACCACTGCGGATACTTTCTTTTCAAAATTCCAGATTTATTTAATTAATGGGTTTTATATTCCTTAGTTGCCGTGGTGTGATTTGAACTCATGTCATCGTATCATTAGCCCAGTAACATAACCACAATGCTACCATTCCCAAATACACATGAAATCGTATTGCTTTAAGTAGTGCTTTAAATTGACATCAACACCGTGTTTACTGCCAAACAGTTGGTCGCTATCAACAGAGGGTGTTAGGTCAAGTTCTAGCCACCAAAATGCCAGGCAGCCTCTTTAATGAGTGCTAGCAGGAATTTTAAGTGGCAATCAGCTGTTTAACAAGCTTCCAGGCGATTGTTCCTAGTGCTGGCTTCAACCCCTTTACCAAGATGGTTTCTTGTGCTAAACACAGGCTAAACCAACAGGCAAGGCTAAGATCTCACTTTGACCACCTGTGAGACTATTTAGCACCTGAAGTATTCAGTGATGCTCGCCCCCTTTAACTTTTGTTTCAGTGGCCAAAGAGCCAGCCAGAGGCAGGTGGATGCCTCGTGAATATATGCAAATCAGAATCCAATTATGTCATTAGGACCCCAACATGTCTTGAACATCAAGGCTAGAGTTGAACCCGCTAACTAAAACCTAGCAGGTTTACTTTCAGAGGGCTACTAGAAACTTTACTTTATGGGACCTCATGTTCAGGCATTCAGATCATAGTGATCTGTGTACTATTGTGCTTCTGGATTTCTAATGGAAGTTCCTGCTTGTTTCTGTTTTTTATTTGCACTATTTACTCTGAATAAAAACAGCTGATGATTGCGGGCTATTATTGCTTTATTGTTTTGAATAGAGGAGGAGCAGCAACAGAATCAGCAGCAGCCTCAACATCCAGGAAGAGCAACAGGGGGCTTGTTAGAAGGCAGAAGGGTGCTGCCCTTGGAAAGTCTCACCTGTATAGGCCAAGAGTGTGTTTTCTGGGCATCTCTCAGCAGCACTGCATGAGGAGGCTGTGCTTCTGCAGGCAGACTGACAGTGATTGCTGCCGACTGCTGGGCCAGGTGATCATGCTTTGTCAATGGCTTTGAAATTCGCCACAACCTCAGGCTTATTCCAGCTTCTTTCGGGACTGTCTTCCACATGTGCCAATCTGCAGTGCATCAGAGCATCAAACAAGTCACCAATGCCCTCTTCGCCAGAATAAACTAATACATCATCTTTCCAACAGTCAAAATGATGCTGGGATTTTCAGCAGTAGCTGACTTCCCTGATGTCCTGGTGGCTATAGACTGCACTCATATATGCATCGTGGCACCGGAAGATGAGCCAGCTGCTTTTGTCAATAGGAACGACTTTCACTCCATTAATGTCTTGCTGTTCTATGATTATCACAAAAGGATCATTAAAGTCTGTCGTCAGTTTTGCTAGCAGCTGTCAGAATGCCTTCATCCTACAACAGTCAACCAGCTCCACACCCTTCCAGGAAATAAGAAAAAACAAACTTGCATTTATATAACACCTTTCATAAACTCAGGATGTCTCAAAGTGCTTTACAGCCAAGGAAGTATTTTTGAAGTGTAGTCACTGTTGTAATGTAGGAAACAAGGCAGCCAATTTGTGCACAGCAAGGCCCCATGAACAACAATGAGACAATGACCAGATAATCTGCTTTTGTGATATTGGCTGAGGGATAAATATTGGCCAGGACACTGGGGAGAACTTAGTTGCCCTTCTTCAAAAAGTGCCATAGTATCTTTTACACCCAGCTGAGAGGGCAGACGGGGCCTTGGTTTAACATCTTATCAAAAAGAGGGCACCTCCGACTGTCCAGCACTCTCTGAAGTGTGAACATTAGAGGATAACTGGTTGAGGACAAGTGACATGTGGTGATGACACCCTTCTGCAATGCCAGCATACTTTGAGCAGCCCAAGTACAACCAAAACCATGGGAGCACCAGAAACATCACAGAGCACACAAGGTTCAGGATCCTGGACAGGTCTGAGGGCTCCCTATAATATGTTCTCACACAAAGTCTCCCACATCAATGTAGTGTGATGCACGTTGCACCACATGGCAAACCAGAGAGGATGGAATTTGGAAGCAGCAGAGCAACAGCAACTGTTATCATATCATGAGGAAGACTCTGGTGAAGAAGAAGCAGAAGAAGGCAGGCCCATAAAACGCCCAGCAGAGATGTCAGGAATCAGTTGATAGCCAAATGTTTCCAGAGACCTGCTCATTTTTCTACCATGGAAAGCTATACATAGTCCTTCTGCATTCAAAGGGAGATAGAGCAGATATGTAGGCAATTCTGAGAAATGCAAAAAACAATAGGGCAGTAATAGTAGGGGATTTTAACTACCCCAGTATTAATTCGGATAGTTTTAGTGTGAAAGGAATTGAGGGAGCAGAATTCTTGAGGTGCATTCAGGAAAACTGTTTTGACCAGTATGTAGCAAGTCCAACAAGAGAGGGTGCAGTTTTAGACTTAGTTTAAAGAAATGAAGCTGGGGCAGGTGGAAGGAGTGGCAGTGGGAGAGCATTTGGTGGTAGTGATCATAATTCAGTCAGTTTTAACATAACTATGGAAAAGGACAAGGATAGAAGGGGAGTTAGCGTTCTCAGTTGGGGCAAGGCCAATTTTACTGAGGAGTGATTTAGCAAAAGTGGACTGGAAACAGCTACTTGAAGGTAAATCAGTGTCACAGCAGTGGGAGGCATTCAAAGGGGAGATTTAAGAGATTCAGAGTAAACATGTTCCCACAAAGAAAAAGGGTGGGACCACCAAATCTAGAGCCCTATGGATGTCAAGGACCTCATACGGCAAGGTAAGACAGAAAAGGAAAGCTTATGTACGACACCGAGAATTCAATACTACAGAAAGCCGCGAAGAGTATAGAAAGTGAAGGGGTGAAATCAAAAAGGAAATTAGGAAAGCTAAGAGAGGGCACGAAAGAATATTCGCAAGCAAAATCAAGGACAACCCAAAGATATTTTATCAATACATTAAGAGTAAGAGGATAATTAAGGAAAGAGTACGGCCCATAAAGAGCAAAAAGATAACCTATGTGTAGGGCCGGAAGATGTTGGTATTATTCTTAATCAATACTTTGCGTGTGTCTTCACAAAGGAGGGAGATGATGCAGATATTGTAGCTAAGGAAGAGGGGTCTGAAGTATTTGATGTGATAAACATAGGGAGAGAGGAAGTACTATTGGGATTAGCATTCTTGAAAGTTGATAAATCACCAGGGCCAGATGAAATGTACCCTAGGCTGTTAAAAAAGCCAGAGAGGAAATAGTGGAAGATCTGACCATCATTTTCCAATTCTCACTGGATGCAGGTGTGGTACTAGAGGATTGGAGGATTGCTAATGTTGTCTCTCGGTTTAAAAACGGAGTGAGGGATAGACCAAATAATTACAGGCCAGTCAGTCCAACCTCAGTAGTGGGGAAATTATTGGAATCAATTCTGAGAGACAGGATAAACTGTTTCCAGTGGTGTTCTGCAGGGCTCAGTACTGGGTACCCTGCTTTTTGTGGTATATATTAACGATTTGGTATAAATGTAGGGGCATGATCAAAATGTTTGCAGATGACACAAAGTTTGGCCATGTAGTTGACAGCGAGGAGGATATTCAAGACTGAGTCAGGCAGATTTTTGATCTACAAGGGAGTCAATGGTTACGGCGGGGGCGGGGGGGGGCAGGCAGGAAAGTGGAGTTAAGGCCACAATCAGATCAGCCATGATCTTATTGAATGACGGAGCAGGCTTGAAGGGCCAAATGGCCTACTGCTGCTCCTATTTCTTATGTTCTCTTCAAAGTCCTTGCCTCCAAAATCCGTGCCCATTTTTCCTGGAGCTCCATGTTGGAACTTTTCCAATTGGGTTTCCGTCCCTGCAACAGTAACAAAACAGCTCTTAAAGTCACAAATGACATTCTATGTTGCTGTGAAAAAGGTAAACTTTCACTTCTTGTCCTTCTCGATCTGTCTTTGCAGCCTTTTGTACGGTTGATCACACCAACCTCCTCTGACGCCTGTCCGCTGTTGTCCAGCTGGGTGGCACGGCTCTCGCCTGGTTCCATTCTTATCTATCTAATCATACACACAGTATCACTTGCAATGGATTCTCTTCCTGCTCCCGCACTGTTACCTCTGGTGTCCCCCAAGGATCTATCCTGGGCACCCTCTTACTTCTCATCTATATGCTGCCCTTCAGTGACATCATCGGAAAGCACAGCGTTAATATTCACATGTACCCTGATGACACCTAGCTCTATCTCACCATGACCTCTCTCGACTCTTCCACTGTTGCTAATTTATCAGACTGCTTATCTGACATCCAGTACTGGATGAGCAGAAATCTCCTTCAAATAAATCCTGGGAAAACTGAAGCCGTTGTTTTCAGTGCCCACTCCAAACTCTGTTCCCCAGCTACCGACTCCATTGCTCTGCCTGGCAACATTCTGAGACTAAACCAGTCTGTTCACAACCTTGATGTCATATTTGACCCCGAGATGAGCTTCCAACCAGATATTCGCACCATTACTAAGACTGCCTATTTTCACCTCCGTAACATCACCCAACTTCACCCCTGTCTCAGCCCATCTGTTGCTGAAATCCTCATTCATGCTTTTGCTACCTCTAGACTTGACAATTCCAATGCACTCCTGGCTGGTCTCCCACATTACCCTCCGTAAACATAAGGTTATCCAAAACTCTGCTGCCATGTCTTAACTCTCAGTCTCGTTCAGCTATTACCCCTGTGCTCGTTGACCTACACTGACTCTTGGTCAGGCAGCACAATCCTTGTTTTCAAATCCTTCCGTGTCTCGCTCCTCCCTACTTTTGTAATCTCCTTCAGCCCCACAACTCTCTGCGATATATGGGCTCCTCTAATTCTGGCCTCTTGAGCATCCCCAATTTCCATCTCTCCACCATTGGCGGCCATGCCGTCATTGTCTGAGCCCTAAGCTCTGGAAATCCCTCTCCAAACCTCTCCGCCTCTCCACCTCACTTTCCTCCTTTAAGACACTTCTTAAAACCTACCTTTTTGACCAATCTTTTGGTCATCTGACCTAATATCTCCTTGGTGTCACTTTTTGTTTTAAAATGCTCCTGTGAAGCACCTTAGGATGTTTTATTATGCTAAAGGCGCTATACAAATGTAAGTTATTGTATAAATCATCATTTAGAAAGGCACAGGTTAATCAAGGGCAGTCAGCATTAATTTATTAAGGGAAGTTTGTGTCTGACTAATTTGATTGAATTTTTTGATGGGTGATGAGGTCCCACATGAAAGACTAATGAGAAAAGAATGAGCCCATGGGATAGAAGGGAAAATGGCAAGTTGGATCCAAAATTGGCTCAGTGGTGGGAAGCCAAGGGTAATTGTCGACAGATGTTTTTGCGAATTCAAAGTGGTTTCCAGTAGCGTGCCACAGGGCTCAGTGCCTTGTTGTTCATGCCATATATCAATGATTTGGACTTACATGTAGGGGGCATGAATAAGAAATTCGCAGATGTTACAAAAATTGGCCGTGTAGTTGATAGTGAGGAGGCCAGCCGTGGACTGCAGGAAGATATCAATGGATTAGTCAGGTGGGCAGAAAAGTGGCAAATGGAATTCAGTCTGGAGAAGTATGAGGTAATGCATTTCTGGAGGGCAAACAAGGCAAGGGAATACACAAAAAATGGTAGAATACTGAGAAGTGTAGAGGAACAGAGGGACATTGGAGTGCATGTTCACAGATCTCTGAAGGTAGCAGGACAAGCAGATAAGTTGGTCAAGAAGGTGTATGGGATACTTGCCCTTATTAACTATGGCATAGAACATAAGAGCTGTGAGGTTATATTAGAACTGTATAAAACACCAGTGCGGCTGCAGTTAGAGTACTACATATAGTTCAGGTCATCGCATTACCGGAAGGATATGATCATATTAGAGAGGGTACAGAGGAGATTTACAAGGATGTTGCCAGGAATGGAGAACTTTAGATATGAGGAAAGATGGGATAGGCTGGAGTTGTTTTCTTTGGAATAGAGGAGGCTGAGGGGAGATTTAATTAAGCTGTATAAAATTTTGAGGGGCCCTGATAGAGTGGATAAGAAGAACCTATTTACCTTAGCTGTGAGGTCAATAACCAGGGGGCATAGGTTTAAAGTAATTGACAGAAGGATTAGAGGGGCGTTAAGGAGAATTTTTTCCCCCAAAGGGTGGTGGGGTCTGGAACTCACTGTAGAGGCAGAAATCCTAATGTCATTTTAAAAAATACTTGGATATGCATTTGCAGTACCAGAACCTATTGGACTATGGACTAAGAACTGAACAGTGGAATTAAGCTGGATTTTTGACCAGCACAGAGACCAATTTTCTGTGTTTCTAAGACAGTTGATTTTGAATTATAAACTAACCTGGAAGCTGAACTGCAACTTTAATTTCTAAAATTATTTTAAAGATTTTATTCTACTTCTTTCTTTCTTGGTCCCCCACCCTAAGGTGACCCTTTGGCTGAGAGTGCAAGCAGGTTCTCAGACCCAATCAATACCACTCTGAAATCAGCCAGCAGGTGGTGCACAAGAACAGTTTCGGTGGTTTCCCTCCAATTTTCTCGAACTGTGGGAAAGCCCGTCTTCCCATCAAAATAATACAGGCCAATGTAGACTGCAGCGACCTATGCAGGTGCGTGCACATGACCACACAGCATCACATCCAAGCTGAATTGCAGCAAAAACTTTGCTTTGATTAGAATAGATACAAATGGATGTTGAACTTTGTTTTTCTCTTCCATTGAATAACATAGACAATATGTAATTCTTTAGCAGGACCTCCTACAAAGTAGGGCCTGTTCCTGAGCTTGTGCTTTATTTGAGTTAATTGCATTCATTGTTCAGGCTGCGAATGCTGCAACATTATCGACGTTAACAGAGGTTGTTTTACGGTTTGTGAATGCATTACAAATATACCAACATGTGAGCAAGGTATCTTAGCCACCTCCAAAACAACATTGTTAGCACATTTAAAGGTGTAAAATAACAGATCCTTATCTGCCAATAATTGGAAAGTAACATTACACCAGGTTTCCATATTTAATTAATCAACTTACAACTTGTCGTCCAAATAATACATTTTAAGGATGGTATTTGATGCAACCATTTCTAAGAGCAAGCTGCTAATAAAAAGCTGTTTTTAAAATGAGAAATTAATTTTAGCTTTAATTGAAAATGTGGGGTTGGCAAGATTGGAGCAGAATCAACATTTCTTTTTGTGTTTTATGTCAGTAACAATCATTCAGAAATCTTTGAAATTGACACAATTAGATTACACTCAAGCAGTCAACAGCCTACATTTCTATAGCATTCCTTGCATTAGGAAGACATCTCCAAGCACTTTAAGAAAAGTTGAAAAAACAATAGATGCCAAATTGGAGGTAAGAATGGAAATGGTGGGATAAGCTGAAAGCAAAGTCTTGAGTGAGGTCTTGAGATTCGTGAAAACCAAGAGTGATGTGGCAAGCCTGAAGGATCTAGGGAGGGAGGCAGGTATCGCTGGCTGAGTGACCACCAGTTTTGTAACAGACGGAGCAAAATATCCTGTTCACCAAACCCACGGCTTCTTATAGGAATTTTGTACGTTATGTGCAGCAATCTTTACAGGTTAAAACAGATTCTAAATCTTGCTGAACCTTTCTGGTTTATACAATTATAATGTTTTCCTTCCATCTCTCAGTTGTTTTTTCCATTTGTTTCACTACAGTCAACTGTAGTCATCCTCACACTCTGATGAAATCTCTCCTCCAACTCCTATCACTTACACTACAATTTATTGTCTAACCTTTCTCCAGCTTCTTGCTATCTTGCTATTTTCTAGCTGTGTTGCCACTTTTACTCGCTATTGTACCAAATATAAAGAAAGTAAACTTTTGATCAATTCAAAATAACTGAAAATGATCAAAATTGTATCTATCATTTTTTTTCTATACATTGTGGTATGCTTCCAAGTTAACTATTTGCTTAATACACAAGTTCAGGGCACACTGACTCAATGATCACTAGTGATACACAAACACGGTGATAGATATAAAAACAGCAATGTCATCAGTCATTTTTACCTGCATTAAAAAGGGGAACTTACATTAAAAAAATGGTGCAACACCAACTAATAATTGCTAAGTCATGACGGCTCTGGAGCTGCGGATGGACTCACTTTGGAGCATCCGCGATGCTGAGGAGGTCGTGGATAGCACGTTTAGCGAATTGGTCACACCGCAGATTCGGATTGCTGAGGGAGAAAGGGAATGGGTGACCAAAAGGCAGAGAAAGAGCAGGAAGGCAGCGCAGGTGTCCCCTGCGGTCATCTCCCTCCACAACAGGTATACCGTTTTGGATACTGTTGAGGGAGATGGCTCACCAGGGGAAGGCAGCAGTAGCCAGGTTCATGGACCGTGGCTGGCTCTGCTGTTCAGAAGGGCAGCAAAAAGAGTGGAAGGGCTATAGTCATAGGGGATTCGATTGTAAGGGGAGTAGATAGGCGGTTCTGTGGTCAAAAACGAGACTGCCGAATGGTATGTTGCCTCCCAGGTGCACGGGTCAGGGATGTCTCAGATCGGCTGCAGAACATTCTGAAGGGGGAGGGTGAACAGCCAGTTGTTGTTGTGCACATAGGCACCAATGATATAGGTAAAAAATGGGATGAGGTCCTACAAGCAGAATCTAGGGAGTTAGGAGCCAAGTTAAAAAGTAGGACCTCAGAGGTAGTAATCTCAGGATTGCTACCAGTGCCACGTGATAGTCAGAGTAGAAATGAAAGAATAGTCAGGATGAATGCGTGGCTTGAGAGATGGTGCAGGAGGGAGGGGTTCAGATTTTTGGGACATTGGGACAGGTTCTGGGGGAGGTGGGACTATTACAAATTGGACGGTCTACACCTGGGCCGGACTGGAACCAATGTCCTTGGGGGTGCTTTTGCTAACGCTGTTGGGGAGGGTTTAAACTAATGTGGCAGGGGGTTGGGAACCAAATGAGGAGGTCAGTGGACAGTAAGGAGGTAGTAACTAAAGCCTGTAAGGAACTAGATAATGAAGTCAGCGTGACTAAGGGAAAGAGTAGGCAGGGAGCAGATGATGAAAGCAAAGGGACTGGTGGTCTGAGGTGCATTTGTTTTAATGCAAGAAGTGTAGTAGGTAAGGCAGATGAACTTAGGGCTTGGATTAGTACCTGGGAGTATGATGTTATTGCTATTACTGAGACTTGGTTGGGGGAAGGGCACGATTGGTGACTAAATATCCCAGGATATCGATGCTTCAGGCGGGATAGAGAGGGAGGTAAAAGGGGTGGAGGAGTTGCATTACTGGTCAAAGAGGATATCACAGTTGTGCTGAAGGAAGGCACTATGGAGGACTCGAGCTGTGAGGCAATATGGGCAGAACTCAGAAATAGGAAGGGTGCGGTAACAATGTTGGGGCTGTACTACAGGCCTCCCAACAGCGAGCGTGAGATAGAGGTACAAATATGTAAACAGATTATGGAAAGATGTAGGAGCAACAGGGTGGTGGTGATAGGAGATTTTAATTTTCCCAACATTGACTGGGATTCACTCAGTGTTAGAGGTCTAGATGGAGCAGAATTTGTAAGGAGCATCCAGGAGGGTTTTCTAGAGCAGTATGTAAATAGTCCAACTCGGGAAGGGGCCATACTGGACCTGGTGTTGGGGAATGAGCCCGGCCAGGTGGTTGAAGTTTCAGTAGGGGACTACTTTGGGAATAGTGATCACAATTCCGTAAGTTTTAGAATACTCATGGACAAAGACGAGAGTGGTCCTAAAGGAAGAGTGCTAAATTGGGGGAAGGACAACTATACCAAAATTCGGCAGGAGCTGGGGAATGTAGATTGGGAGCAGCTGTTTGAAGGTAAATCCACATTTGATATGTGGGAGGCTTTTAAAGAGAGGTTGATTAGCGTGCAGGAGAGACATGTTCCTGTGAAAATGCGGGATAGAAATGGCAAGATTAGGGAACCATGGATGACAGGTGAAATTGTGAGACTAGCTAAGAGGAAAAAGGAAGCATACATAAGGTCTAGGCAGCTGAAGAAAGACAAAGCTTTGGAAGAATATCGGGAATGTAGGACCAATCTGAAACGAGGAATTAAGAGGGCTAAAAGGGGTCATGAAATATCTTTAGCAAACAGGGTTAAGGAAAATCCCAAAGCCTTTTATTCATATATAAGGAGCAAGAGGGTAACTAGAGAAAGGATTGGCCCACTCAAGGACAAAGGAGGAAAGTTATGCGTGGAGTCAGAGAAAATGGGTGAGATTCTAAACGAGTACTTTGCATCGGTATTCACCGAGGAGAGGGACACGACAGATGTTGAGGTTAGGGACAGATGTTTGATAACTCTAGGTCAAGTTGGCATAAGGAGGGAGGAAGTGTTGGGTATTCTAAAAGGCATTAAGGTGGACAAGTCCCCAGGTCCGGATGGGATCTATCCCAGGTTACTGAGGGTAGCGAGAGAGGAAATAGCTGGGGCCTTAACAGATATCTTTGCAGCATCCTTAAACACGGGTGAGGTCCCGGAGGACTGGAGAATTGCTAATGTTGTCCCCTTGTTTAAGAAGGGTAGCAGGGATAATCCAGGTAATTATAGACCGGTGAGCCTGACGTCAGTGGTAGGGAAGCTGCTGGAGAAGATACTGAGGGATAGGATCTATTCCCATTTGGAAGAAAATGGGCTTATCAGTGATAGGCAACATGGTTTTGTGCAGGGAAGGTCATGTCTTACCAACTTAATAGAATTCTTTGAGGAAGTGACAAAGTTGATTGATGAGGGAAGGGCTGTAGATGTCATATACATGGACGTCAGTAAGGCGTTTGATAAGGTGCCCCATGGTAGGCTGATGGAGAAAGTGAAGTCGCATGGGATCCAGGGTGTACTAGCTAGATGGATAAAGAACTGGCTGGGCAACAGGAGACAGAGAGTAGCAGTGGAAGGGAGTTTCTCAAAATGGAGACGTGTGACCAGTGGTGTTCCACAGGGATCCGTGCTGGGACCACTGTTGTTTGTGATATACATAAATGATTTGGAGGAAAGTATAGGTGGTCTCATTAGCAAGTTTGCAGACGACACTAAGATTGGTGGAGTAGCAGATAGTGAAGGGGACTGTCAGAGAATACAGCAGAATATAGATAGATTGGAGAGTTGGGCAGAGAAATGGCAGATGGAGTTCAATCAGGGTAAATGCGAGGTGATGCATTTTGGAAGATCCAATTCAAGAGTGAACTATACAGTAAATGGAAAAGTTCCGGGGGAAATTGATGTACAGAGAGATTTGGGTGTTCAGGTCCATTGTTCCCTGAAGGTGGCAACGCAGGTCAATAGAGTGGTCAAGAAGGCATACGGCATGCTTTCCTTCATCGGATGGGGTATTGAGTACAAGAGTTGGCAGGTCATGTTACAGTTGTATAGGACTTTGGTTCGGCCACATTTGGAATACTGCGTGCAGTTCTGGTCGCCACATTACCAAAAGGATGTGGATGCTTTGGAGAGGGTGCAGAGGAGGTTCACCAAGATGTTGCCTGGTATGGAGGGCACTAGCTATGAAGAGAGGTTGAGTAGATTAGGATTATTTTCATTAGAAAGACGGAAGTTGAGGGGGGACCTGATTGAGGTGTACAAAATCATGAGAGGTATAGATAGGGTGGATAGCAAGAAGCTTTTTCCCCAGAGTGGGGGATTCAAATACTAGGGGTCACGCGTTCAAAGTGAGAGGGGAAAAGTTTAGGGGGGATATGCGTGGAAAGTTCTTTACGCAGAAGGTGGTGGGTGCCTGGAACGCGTTGCCAGCGGAGGTGGTAGACGCGGGCACGTTAGCGTCTTTTAAGATGTATCTAGACAGATACATAAATGGGCAGGAAGCAAAGAGATACAGACCCTTAGAAAATAGGCGACATGTTTAGATAGAGGATCTGGATCGGCGCAGGCTTGGAGGGCCGAAGGGCCTGTTCCTGTGCTGTAATTTTCTTTGTTCTTTGTTCATAATAAGCACCATATCCAATAGACAACTTATAACTTATGTTGGTCTGGAGTATTATGAGGTGATTAGAAGTCCCAATTCAATACTTTGCCTTAAATGCACAAGAAACTGTTATTGCCTTGTATCTTCTGGAGAAATAAGCAACCTATTAAAGAAGATTTATGTCCACTGAGAAGAGGTTTGTATCCTGAATTAGACCTCCAAGTTGGGTGGCACAATGACACTACGAACCACAGCAACACCCATCTGACCTCAGTTATTTTTCCCCAAATTGATTCATTATGCTCCCTGTTGCCAACCCTGGCTAGAAGTCAGCCTTTCCTCACTGCCAGGCTGCTGTCCTGACTGATCTATCCCTTCCCTGGTGCCAGCCTATGCCTCTGCCCACTCCAGTTTTTCCATTTGTGATCAGCAATCCACTATCTGACAGCACAGGACAGAGACCATGGAAGGGATAAAACAGATTGAGAGAATCAGAAGGGTAAGATTGAGTAAGAAGTAGAACAGAATAAAGACAGAAAGTCAAAACACGGGAACACAAGACAAAAGCATAAAAGGGAAGAACATAGATAGATTTGCCCTATTCTCCACAAACAAAACATGTCAAGAAAGAGATTAAAACTCCCATTAAATTGTCTTTTTTATATGGATCTATATTCACAAGATGGAATGCTACTGTAAAATGGTGCTGTTTCCAAAAAGATAAGGCCCAGCATTTCCAAAAGAAATCTAGTTAAATGTCAGAACAGTATCCAAGTTGCATTTGTGAATTTAAATAAACTGCAGGTTTCTTCTGACAAAGTAGATAATTATGACCAGATTTTGTCAGTTCTACACTTCAGATATAATCCCCTGTATCTGGAGTTGGCAAGTCAGGAAGAGTCATACAGCAGCCTAAATAAATGTTCTTGATCTTACACAATGCAATAGCGTACAGCATACTCTAAATTAACACAAGTACTGAGCTGTGGAACAGCAGGACATGAATTAAATGGTGAACATCCATTCCTGGTTGCAGTAATAAATAACAAAAATGAAATGAATAATGCATGATATTCCCTACTTACTCGGCTTCTGTGAACTTTCCTGGATGAAGATTTATGCCATCTCTAATTCACAGTGAATGAATCTACCATGTTACAGCCTTTCTTCCACTGTCACACTCATACTGCATATAGGAACAGAAAAAGTAAGACTTGCATTTATATAGCATCTTTCATGTCCACAGGATGTCCCAAAGTGCTTTACAGCCAATGAAATACTTTTGAAGAGTCGTAATTATTGTAAAGTGGGAAAAGTGTTACGAGATTTCATCTGTTCCTTTTGTAAAATATGTTTTAAAGAACCTATATTTGAATTATGGACATTGAGTCATATGGAGATTGCTGAACTTTTTGTTTAAAAAAAAAAGGTCAACACAAGGTTTGGCTAGTAAACAAGTCTTATTGGAAGGCATCGGTTTTCAAGTAAAAACAGCAGGGGTTGTTTTGGGTTGAAGAGAGAGTGACAGGCCAAGATTTATAGATGTCACAGGACTTGCTGCTGAACAGTTTTAGTTTCATTTTGAATTCTTAAAAAAGGCAGTTGGTGTTTGGCCTGAAAACAGAAGGCAGTTGCTGCATGCCTGCCAGGAGAAGACAGCTGATATCTTTCTCTCTTGAAAAGAATTCCTGGATCAAGTTTGTTTACTATTTCCTCCTGTATGTGAAGAAACCTTTACTGCTACATTACTGCTATAAGACCTAAGAAAATCCTTGTTGCTGCTTCCTGCTGTAAAGCCTGACTGAGCTTTCTGTGCTGCATCTCTTGGAAAGCCTACCCAGACTGATCATCAATATTACCTGGAAAGAACTGTTCTAGGAAGATCCTATTGACAGCCGTCTATTCGCCTTTGGCCCACCTCGCCAAAAAAAAGGATTTCCTTCCATACCTTCTTTTCAGCATAATTGTTTTTTTAATTCTTCTATACAGCTGTTACACAGAAAAACAAAAATCCCTTTTTTTCCTGGTTAACCGGTTGTGTGTGTGGGTGTGTATGTGTGTGTGTGTGCGTGCATGCGTGTGAGGGCTAGGATAAATAAGGGGCTTTAATATTTATATTCCCGTGTATGTTTACTTCCTTATTGGTTAAAACTTGGTTTATAATAAATGGATAATTTTTGTTGTTCATTAAAGAAACCTGGTTGGTGTGCTTTATTCTGGGGGATAAATAGAATATCTGATTGATGGTTTCGGTAAGTGGGAAAATTTAAATATATGTTGTGGCCTGGTGGAGATGTGAGACTGAATTAACAGTGCAATCCTCCTGCCTTGGTCGCAACGTATTAATTGGGGGCTCTTGTCGGGATTTAAACCCAACGCTGACAAGGTTTAATTGTAAGTGGGGTAATAATAATTGAGAAAGGAAAATAAAAGAACCAGGTTTAGTGTGTAATAGAGTATAAAGTCTACACCACTGGAATGTCTTTAGCAGTTGCTGAAATTTTTCTGGGGAAGGAGGATGTATCCCTGAGTAACTTGAGGAACTTGACTAAGGTTAAGCTGTTAGCATTGGCAGTACAATTGGGGTTAGAAATGAAATCAGGAGCTAAAAAAAGCAGAGATAATTGAAGTAAAAGCCCAATATTTGAAATTGGAAGAAGGAGAAAGTAAATCAAAGTGAAGTTGAATTAGCTAAAATTCAGTAACAAATGGAAAAACTTAAGCTTGAACAGAAAAAGGAGGAAAAAGAATGGAAAAAAATTTGAGTTTGAAGAAAAGGAAAGGGAAAGTGCAAGAGAAAGAGAAGGAAAGGAATTCAACTTAAAAAAGATGGGAATAAGAAAAAAGAGTGCCCTTGTCGTCAGTGAAAATTGTGCTGAGGAAGAATCTGAGTCCAACACAGGACCTAGCAGAAAGCTGTTTAAATTTATACAAGCTCTCACTAAGTTTGAGGAAAAGGACATAGAGGCATTTTTCATTTCTTTTGAAAAGATAGCCAAACAAATGAAATGGCCAAAGGAAAGCTGGACACTGCTTATGCAAAGCAGGTTGATGGACAGAACTCATGAAGTTTATGCTATGCTTTATGAGGAGGCTTTTGCAGATTATGAGATGGCAAGGAAGGCTATTCTCGCTGCGTATGTTAGTCCCTGAAGCCTATCGACAGAAATTTCAGAACCTCCGGAGATTGTCTGGGCAGACTTAGAATTTGAGAGGGTAAAGCAAATTAGTTTTCATCGTTGGATACGGGTACTAAAGATGGAAGCCACGTATGGGAACCTTAGGGAAATAATTTTCCTGGAAGAATTTAAAAATACACTTCCTCCATTGGTACGAACTCATGTAGAGAACCAGAAGGTTTCAAGGGCCAGACAGGCAGTAGAAATTGCTGATGATTTTGAAATTGCATATAAGCCCAAACCCTTTGTCGGTTTCACAAACCCGAGAAGGATAGAAGGTGGGAGGGTGAAAGGAAGGCAAGTAGCCGGGACAGGAAGCGACAGCTGGGAATGCCCCAGGATCTCCTCCTCAAGCCAGAAAGGAAGGTGCTGAGGGTGTAAGTGAGGTCCGCAAGCCAAAGTGTTATCATTGTCACAAGGTGGGACATCTCCATGCAGAATGCTGGAAGTTGTGAGGTAAATGCATGGGACTTGTTGGGGTAGACAAAGCCAATGCAGAAAAGGGGGCCCTGAGCGAGAGCAGAGCAGATCAGACTGTAGCTTTGATGGCAGCTGTAAAACCGAAGATAAAAAACCAATATGAGTGTAGGGGTTAAGAATAAGATACCTGAAAGTTATAGCGAATTCTTGTTGAAAGGAAAAGTAACTCCTTCTCCCTCAAGTGAGGCAAGTAAACCTATAGTTATATTTAAGGATATAGGAGTCACCCAAACTCTTTTGCTGAGGAAAAGCTTAACAGTTCCACCAGAGAGCGCACTGAATGTTAGAGTTTTAGTGAATGGAATTGGTGGGGTGGACATACCCATGCCTTTGTATGGGGTGCACCTAGAGTGTGATCTAATGACTGGAATGGTAACTATAGGAGTTGTCCATAGTTTGCTGGTAGATGGAGTTGATCTACACCTGGGCAATGATTTGACTGGAGCAAAAGTAGTAGCTTCTCCTGTAGTCACAGAGAAACCAAGTGAAGTTAAAGAGACAGAAGTGACAGAAAAAGGTTCCAGGAATTTTTCCTTCATGTGCAGTAACCCGAGCAATGGCTAAACAAGTTCCATTTTTGGAAGTAAAATTGGCACCACAGACAGGTAGCTGGATATCTGAAACTTTCTTTGGGGATTTGGATAATCCAAAGGAAATGTTTAATAAATCTTCGCTGATCACAGCTCAGCAAGCTGATCCACAGTTAAAGTGGCACAATCAACTCTAACAGAAGCTGAGGCAAATGGAGTTCCAGAAGGCAATTATATTAAAGACGGGGTTCTGATGAGGAAGTGGAGACCACCTCACAGACCTGCGGACAAAGAATGGACGGTTGTTCAACAGGTAGTGGTACCGCCTAAGTATTGCCGGGAACTATTAAGGTTAGCGCATGAATTTCCTATAGCGGGATATGTGGTGATCCGGAAGGCCAAATCACATATAAGTCAACATTATTACTGGACAGGTCTTTCCAAGTACATGGTGCAGTTTTGTAAAACATGCCATAAATACCAGATTCTGGGAAAACTGCAACCTGCCATAAAACTGGCACCTCTAATTCCTACACCAGTTATTAGGGAACTATTTAGCAGGGTGTTGGAGAACTGTGTAGGAAGGACCTTTACCAAAAACAAAAGCAGGACATCAAAATATACTCACGACCATGGATATGGCTGCTTGATTCCGAGAGGCCATTATCTTGAGGACAATTACTGCAAAGGTAGTGGTAGAGAAGTTAACCCAGTTCTTCACTAGATATGGATTACCGACTGAAATTCAGTCTGATCAAGGTTCCAACTGTATGTAGAACATAGAACATTACAGTGCAGTACAGGCCCTTCGGCCCTCGATGTTGCGATATTTCAAGAAGTTATGGGTAATTTGGGTATCACATAACAAAAGTCTTCAGCCTACCACCCACAGACACAGGGAGCTTTAGAAAAGTACCATCAGACCCTCAAAACAATGATCAGGGCATACTGTCATGAATATCCCCAAGATTGGGATAAAGGGCTAGATTTTCTTTTGTTTGCCACTAGAGATTCACCAAATTAGTCTACAAGTTTTAGTGCTTTTGAATTAGTTTATGGACATGAGATAAGAGGTCCTCTAAAACTAATTAAAGAAAGGTTTTTAGAACAGAGGGATGAATCTTCTGTACTAGATTATGTATCTGTGTTCCGGGAACGACTCACGAGAGCTTGCCATGTGGCTCAGGAACACCTTAAAGCATCCCAAACAACTATGAAGAAATGGGCAGACAAGTATGCCAAGACTTGAACATTTCAACCAGGGGAGGAAGTGTTAGTATTACGACCTTTACAGGGTGAACCATTAAAAGCATGGTTTAGTGGTTCGTATAAAGTGGTCAAGAGAATTGGTAAAGTAAATTATTTGATTGACACCCCAGATCGCTGTGTCACATCAATATGTTAAAACAATATTATTGCCAGGAGGAGGATAAGCAAGCACAAGTATGTCAGGTAGTAGGGACAGTGAGGAATGAAAGGGATAGTGAGGATGAGACAGAAGGAGGCCTAGACAATTCTCAAATTGAACCTCCTACTATCCGGTTAGCTAATACTGAATTGCTAGGGAGATTGGACACTAAGGGCTGGATTTTACATCGAGCCGACAGGAGCTGGTCACTGACGTAAAAGTTGGTGGCGAACCCACTTTCGCCTAGCCTGGGGATCCATCCCGCATTTTACGGGTCCCCAGGCATTAATTGTTCCGAAGCGGGACTTCCACCCACTTGAGGGAGGAAGTCCCGCCTCATTGAGCTGCTGGCCAATCATCGGGCTGGCAGCTCTTAGTCCCAGCAACGCCACCAGGAGCAGTGGCCACTGCTGGGACTGCAGCCCAGCTGAGGACATGGAGCCAGGAGTGCAGGTAAGCTTGCGTTGCCTTGCCGGGGGTAATCGGTCGGTCGTTTGGGGGGAAGAGGGCGTCTTGGGTCCTGGGGGTGGTTGGGGAAGTGGGGGCGGCCGTCAATCGGGCACCCTGTGTCCGTTTGTCAGGGCCCACTCCCGGGGTGCTGAGAGGCCACCTGCTTTTACCAGGTTGCCTTTTCTGGCTCTAGGACACCCACTTCCCACGCGTAACATCCGCATGGCGGAGGGTGAGGGCCCTTAAGTGGCCGTTAATTGGCAACTTAAGGGCCTTGATTTGCCTGGGGCAGGCAGCCCGTTTTTCGCTCCCCCACCCCCCACCCCCACCCCGCCGCCCTACGTAAAGTGGGGCAGAGGCGGGAGCGGGTCGGGAAGGCCTTTTGGTGCCTCCCGTTCCATTTTATGCCACCCCCTCGCCACTAAACGGCTCGCTGGGGTGGTGTAAAATTCTGGCCAATGCTTTCATATTTAGATGCAGAACAATGAGACCAAACAAGGCTACTCACAGTATTTAAAAAAGTCTGTTGGGGGAAGCTGGTATGTACAACCTTAGCCACAAATGATGTGGATGTAGGGGAATCCGTTCCTATAAAACAGCATCCTTACTGCTTAAGTCCAAACAGACAGACCCAAGTAAAAGCAGAAATCCAATACAGGTTGGAAAACCACCTAATTGAACCCAGTCAAAGCAGCTGGAGTTCACCAATAGTATTATTGCCTAAATCTAATGGTTCAACTAGACTTTGTATAGACTACAGAAAAGTTAATACAGTTACAAATGCAAACTCCTACCCAATCCCTCGCTTGGACGACTGTATTGACAGAGTAGGCAGTGCCAAGTTTCTTACAAAGATAGATTTGTTAAAGGGATACTGGCAAGTTCATTTAATACCCCAAGCTAAATAATTTTTTTTTAATTCATTCATGGGATGTGGGCGTCGCTGGCCAGGCCAGCATTTATTGCCCATCCCTAATTGCCCATGAAAAGATGGTGGTCAGCTGCCTTCTTGAACCACTGCAGTCCATGTGGGGTAGGTACACCCACAGTGCTGTTAGGAAGGGAGTTCCAGGATTTTGATCCAGCGACAGTGAAGGAACAGCATTATAGTTCCAAGTCAGGATGGTGTTTGACTTGGAGGGGAAATTGCAGGTGGTGGTGTTTCCATGCATTTGCTGCCCTTGTCCTTCTAGTTGGTAGAGGTCGTGGGTTTGGAAGGTGCTGTCTAAGGAGCCTTGGTGCGTTGCTGCAGTGCATCTTGTAGATGGGACACACTGCTGCCACTGTGCATCGGTGGTGGAAGGAGTGAATGTTTGTAGATGGGGTGCCAATCAAGTGGGCTTCTTTGTCCTGGATGGTGTCGAGCTTCTTGAGTGTTGTTGGAGCTGCACCCATCCAGGCAAATGGAGAGTATTCCATCACACTCCTGACTTGTGCCTTGTAGATGGTGGATAGGCTTTGGGCAGTCAGGAGGTGAGTTACTTGCCGCAGGATTCCTAGCCTCTGATCTGCTCTTGTAGCCACGCTATTTATATGGCTACTGCAGTTCAGTTTCTGGTCAATGGTAGCACCTTGGATGTTGATAGTGGGGGATTCAGCGATGGTAATGCCACTGAATGTCAAGGGGAGATGTTTAGATTCTGTCTTGTTGAAGATGGTCATTGCCTGGCACTTGTGTGGCGTGAATGTTACTTGCCACTTATCAACCTAAGACTGGATATTGTCCAAGTCTTGCTGCATTTCTACACGGACTGCTTCAGTATCTGAGGAGTCACGAATGGTGCTGAACATTGTGCAATCATCAGCGAACATCCCCACTTCTGATTGAAGGAAGGTCTTGATGAAGCAGCTGAAGATGGTTCAGCTTTTGTCAGACCAGATGGTCTTTTCCAATGCTGGGTGATGCTATTTGGGCTAAATAATGTCCCAGCAACCTTTTGGAGATGAATAATTCAAGTGGTAGCCAGTGTTCCTGACTGTGTAGTTTACCTTGATGATGTGCTGGTATACAGTGACTTTTGGAAGGACTCTGTTTTAAAAAATTACAAGCAGCTGATTTAGTATTAAACCTTACCAAAAGCAAATTTGCAAAAGTGAGAGTGACCTACCTCGGGCATATAGTAAAGCAAGGATAAGTGTTGCCAAGAACAGTGAAAGTGCAAGCATTGGTGGAGTTCCCTACCCCAAAACTAAGTGAGAAATCATAAGGTTTTGGGGGATGTGTGCTTTCTACAGGAAGTTTGTACCAAATTTCAGCACTCTAGCTGCTCCACTAACAGATTTGATACAGGAAAAAAAAAACCAAGGTAGTGTGGTCAGGGGAGTGCCAGGCATCTTTTAGCGATTGATGCTAGTGGCCTGGAGGTTGGTGCAGTCCTGTTACAAGATGAATCGGGCATAGTGGGATACTTTTCAAAAAAGCTAACTCGACACCAAAAAAGATATTCCACAGTGGAAAACGAAACCTTAGGTCTATTAAACGTTTTGAAGTCTATGTCCAGCACGACTACAGAGAGCCACTGATCATAACCCCCTAACTTTTGTGAAAAAATTCAAAACCCAGAATATCGGAATATTCCAATGGAGTTTACTGTTGTAGCCTAGTCACTTAAAGATTGTCCACATTTCGGGCAATAATAATGTTATTGCAGATGCATTATCAAGAGTTTGACTTTGTTTGAATTATATGAGTCCACCTGAGAGGGCAGATGGGACCTCAGTTTAACGTTTCATCTGAAAGATGGCATTTCCGTAGTGCAGCGTTCCTTCAGTACTGTACTGGCATGAATTTTGTGCTCAAGTCCTGGAGTGGGAAGAAGATAAAGTCAAGGGTGAGAAAAGGCTATTCAGGTAATGGAGCTCATCCCTCCAGTGTTTAAACTCAACCAGTCTCACATCAAACTGCATCTTTGTTCTCCTAATATCCAGGATTTTACTATCTTACTTCATCCAAAAATTGATTACCATTAGCCTAAAGAAAGTCTTTCTAATATCATTCTTCGAGTTACTTTTGAAAATTTAAATTTATGTCCACTTCTTCTACTGGTTTGATCAAAGTGCTGTTCTTCATTAATCTTATCTACACTATTTAATATATAACACAGCGAGATTGTCACTTAATCTTCTTCAGCTCCTCTAATTTCTTCTTAGAACTCATCATCAGTACACAAGATCATTCTTGTTTCTCTTATCTCCATCCTTTCCAATTTTATTTGTAAAGTGTCAAAGGAATTCAAAAAATGTTCAAAAGGACTTCTCCTGATTTCACATTGACTATTAAATATGAAACCATTACTATACAAATACTTCTTCAACCTACTCCTTACACCTACCTGGTGTTACTGACATTCAATCTGTCCTCTTTTTAAATTTAGGCAAGCATAGATGCTTGCTTCCACTCTTGCAGAAGCTCTTTAACACCCAATGAATCATTTGTTGCTATAGCCAGCACCGCACAAATTGCTTCCCTAATCTCTTTCAGCACCTATAGACACAGAGCATCTGACCCCTGGAATCAGCTAGTGTTTAATCCTTTTAACATATAAAGGCCTAGATATCTGATTACGCAGACAGTTTTTTTAGGTGAGATACAGGTCCTGAAGAACCCAAAATGGTGAGTGGCATGAGTATGTCTTGGGGCTTTGGGAGGCAGTGGCGTAGTGGTATTATCATTGGACTAGTAACCCAGAGACCCGGGGTATTGATCTGGAGACATGGGTTCGAATCCCACCACAGCAGAAGGTGGAATTTGAATTCAATTAATAAATCTGGAATTAAAAGCTAGTCTAATAATGGCCATGAAACCATTGTCGATTGTTGTAAAAACCCATCTGGTTCACTAATGTCCTTTAGGGAAGGAAATCTGCTGTCCTTACCTGGTCCGGCCCACATGTGACTCCAGGCCCACAGCAATGTGGTTAACTCTTACAAGCCCTCTGAAATAGCCTAGCAAGCCACTTAGTTATACTGATGCCATGAGACTTCATGGGGTCTGGAGTCGATATGCTATGAAGTCAATAAAAAGGAATGAAACCGGACGCACCATCCGGCATCGACCCAGGCACCGGAAACAACAACAGCAAACCCAGCCCTGTCGACCCTGCAGAGTCCTCCTTACTAACATCTGGGGGCTTGTGCCAAAGTTGGGAGAGCTGTCCCACAGACTGGTCAAGCAACAGCCTGACATAGTCATACTCATGGAATCATACCTTAACGATAATGTCCCAGACGCTGCAATCACTATCCCTGGGTATGTCCTGTCCCACCGGCAAGACAGACCCAGCAGAGGTGGCGGGACAGTGGTCTACAGTAGGGAGGGAGTTGTCCTGGGATTCCTCAACATCGACTGCGGACCCCATGAAACCTCATGGCATCAGGTCAAACATGGGCAAGGTAACCTCCTACTGATTACCACCTAGCGCTCTCCCTCAGCTGATGAGTCAGTAGTCCACCATGTTGAACAGCACCTGGAGGAAGCACTGAGGGTGGTAAGGGCCACAAAATGTGCTCTGGGTGGGGGACTTCAATGTCCATCACCAAGAGTGGCTCAGTAGCAGCACTACTGACCAAGCTGGCCGAATTCTAAAGGACATAGCTGCTAGACTGGGTCTGTGGCTGGTGGTGAGGGAACCAACATGAGGGAAAAACATACTTGACCTTGTCCTCACCAGTCTGCCTGCTGCAGATGCTTCTGTCCATGACTGTATTGGTAGGAATGACCACTGCACAGTCCTTGTGGAGACGAAGTCCCGCCTTCACATTGAGGATACCGTCCATCGTGTTGTGTGGCACTATCACCGTGCTAAATGGGATTGATTTCGAACAGATCTAGCAATGCAAAACTGGGCATCCATGAGGCGCTGTGGGCCATCAGCAGCAGCAGAATTGTACTCAACCACAATCTGTAACCTCATGGCCCAGCATATCCCCACTCTACCATTACCATCAAGCCAGGAGACCAACCCTGGTTCAAGGAAGAGTGCAGCAGGGCATGCCAAGAACAGCACCTGGCAAACCTCAAAATGAGGTGTCAACCTGGTGAAGCTACAACCCAGGACTACTTGCATGCCAAATTGCATAAGCAGCATGCAATAGACAGAGCTAAGCAATCCCATAACCAACGGATCAGATCTAAGCTCTGCAGTCCTGCCAGTCGTGAATGGTGGTGGACAATTAAACAACTAACTGGGGGAGGTGGCTCCACAAATATCCCCATCCTCAATGATGGGGGAGCCCAGCACATCAGTGAGAAAGATAAGGCAGATGCATTTGCAACAATCTTCAGCCAGAAGTGCCGAGTTGATGATCCATCTTTGCCCCCTCCTGAAGTCCCCAGCATTTGCAACAATCTTCAGCCAGAAGTGCTGAGTTGATGATCCATCTTGGCCCCCTCCTGAAGTCCCCAGCCAAAGACTTGCAGGTTGATAGGTAAATTGGCCATTATAAATTGCCCCAAGTGCAGGTAGGTGGTAGCAGAACTGGGGAAGGGGGATGTGGTAGGGAAGATGGGATTACTGTAGGATTAGTATAAATAGGTGGTTGATGGTCGGCACAGACTTGGTGGGCCGAAGGGCCTGTTTCCGTGCTGTATCTCTCTATGACTCGATGACTCTATGACATTACAGATGCCAGACTTCAGCCAATTCGATTCACTCCGCGTGATATCAAGAAACGACTGAAGGCATTGGATACTGCAAAGGCTATGGGTCCTGACAATATTCCGGCAATAGTACTGAAGACCTGTGCTCCAGAACATGCCACACCCCTAGCCAAGCTGTTCCAGTATAGCTACAACACTGGCATCTACCCGGCAATGTGGAAAATTGCAAAGGTATGTCCTGTACACAGGAAACAGGACAAGTCCAACCCAGCCAATTACCGCCCCATCAGTCTACTCTCAATCATCAGTAAAGTGATGGAAGGTGTCATCAACAGTGCCATCAAGCAGCACTTGCTTCGCAATAACCTGCTCAGTGATACTCAGTTTGGGTTCCGCCAGGGCCACTCAGCTCCTGACCTCATTACAGCCTTGGTTCAAACATGGACAAAAGAGCTGAACTCAAGAGGTGAGGTGAGAGTGACTGCCCTTGACATCAAGGCAGCATTTGACAGAGTATGACATCAAGGAGCCCTCGCAAAACTGAGGTCAATGGGAATCAGAGAGAAAACTCTCTGCTGGTTGGAATCATGGAATCATACCTAGCGCAAAGGAAGATGGCTGTGGTTGTTGGAGGTCAAACATCTGAGCTCCAGGACTGCAGGAGTTCCTCAGGGTAGTGTCCTAGGCCCAACCATCTTCAGCTGCTTCATCAATGACATTCCTTCAATTATAAGGTCAGAAGTGGGGATGTTCGCTGATGATTGCACAATGTTCGGCACCATTCGCGACTCCTCAAAAACTGAAGCAGTCCATGTAGAAATGGAGCAAGAGCTGGACAATATCCAGGCTTGGGCTGATAAGTGGCAAGTAACATTTGTGCCACACAAGTGCCAGGCAATGACCATCTCCAACAAGAATCTAACCACCTCCCCTTGACATTCAATGGCATCACCATCGCTGAATCCCACACTAGCAACATCCTAGGGGCTACCATTCACCAGAAATTGAACCTGGAGTAGCCATATAAATACCGTGGCTACAAGAGCAGGTCAGAAGCTAGGAAGCCTGCGGCGAGTAACTCACCTCCTGACTCCCCAAAGCCTGTCCACCATCTACAAGGCACAAGTCAGGAGTGTGATGGAATACTCTCCATTTGCCTGGATGGGTGCAGCTCCAACAACACTCAAGTAGCTCAACACCATTCAGGACAAAGCAGCCCGCTTGATTGGCACCCCGTCTACACACATTCACACCCTCCACCACCGACGTGCAGTGGCAGCAGTGTGTACCATCTACAAGATGCACTACAGCAACGCACCAAGGCTCCTTAGACAGCACCTTCCAAACCCACGACCTCTACCACCTCGAAGGACAAGAGTAGCAGATGCATGGGAACATCACCACCTGCAAGTTCCCTTCCAAGTCACACACCATCCCGACTTGGAACTATATCGCCGTTCCTTCACTGTCGTTGGGTCAAAATCCTGGAACTCCCTTCCTAACAGCACTCTGGGTGTACCTACCTCATATGGACTGCAGCGGTTCAAGAAGGCAGCTTACCACCACCTTCTCAAGGGCAATTAGGGATGGGCAATAAATGCTGGCATAGCCAGTGACACCCACATCCCATGAATGAAAAAAAAAATGTTCAGTCAGGACTAGAAGTCTGTGTGGCATATCAGTTAAGATGTCCTGTAGTTGTCCAGGGTGACAGGGTTTAGGCCCACTGCCTATGCAAATCACTGACCTAACACCTATTTCAAGCCATTTTTCCAAATTGGATAGCAACTAGTTTTCTTGGGCACTCTACAGTAAACCAGCACTCCTCAAAGGAACTGCTGGAGGCTGCCACCAAAAGGGTAAGCGCATAATTTTATACCTACTTTACTAGTATGATATTGGAAAATGTTTTATTATTTTGCTTAAGCCTGCTTGCTATATTGTCCCCGGTGCACTTTTAGCTGCCGAATATTTATAACCAGTTTTAACATTTTCTGCACTAAAATAAAAGCAAAATACTGCAGATGCTGGAAATCGGAAATAAAAACAATAAATGCTGGAAATAATCAGCAGGTCTGGCAGTATCTGTGGAGAGAGAAGCAGAGTAAACATTTCAGGTCAGTGAACCTTCTTCAGAACAGACAAATCTTAGAAATGTAAAAGATTTTAAGCAAGTATAACGGGGGGTGGAGCAAGAGATAACAAACGAGGTGTTGATAGAATAAGGTCACAGAGAATAACTGACCAGAAGGTCATGCAGCAAAGGCAAACGGTATGTTAATGGTGTGCAGAAAGACAAAGCATTAGTACAGAGAGGGTGTGAATAGAATGTAAAGCACAAAGCACTCCAAGCACAAACATTAAAAAAGTTTTTTTTAAAAGAGAAACAGTGGGTAGGCACAGTAGCAACAAACTAAACACACTAAAAAACCTAAAATAAAATAAGCAAATAAAAAAGAAAAAGAAAAAAATAACTAAACATAAAAAGGGGGAGGGGCCATCATGCTCTGAAATGATTGAATTCAATGTTCAGTCTGGCAGGCTGTAGCATGCCTAATCGGTAAATGAGATGCTGTTCCTCGAGCTTGCGTTGATGTTTGCTGGAACACTGCAGCAATCCCAGGACAGAGATGTGAACATGAGAGCAGGGGGGTGTTGAAATGGCCAGCAACCGGAAGCTCGGGGTCCTGCTTACTGACTGAGCAGAGGTGTTCCACAAAGCAGTCACCCAATCTGCATTTGGTCTCCCCAGTGTAGAGGAGTGCACATTGTGAGCAGCGAATACAATATACTAAATTGAAAGAAGTACAAGTACATCCAGCGTGATGCCACTACCAAATGCATATTCCCCTCCCTTCCCCTGTCAGCATTCGGAAGGGATCATTCCCTCCACGACACCCTCATCCACTCCTCCATTACCCCCACCACCTCGTCCCCTTCCCATGGCACCTTCCCCTGCAATCGCAAGAGGTGTAATACCTGCCCAGTTACATCCTCTCTCCTCGCTATCCAAGGCCCCAAACACTCCTTTCAGGTGAAGCAGTGATTTACTTTTACTTCTTTCACTTTACTATTCTGTATTTGCTGCTCACAATCTGGTCTCCTCTATATTGGGGAGACCAAACACAGACTGGGTGACCGCTTTGCATAACACCTCCACTCAGTCCGTAAGCATGACCCTGAGCTTCCGGTTGCTGGCCATTTCAACACTCCCCCTGCTCTCATGCTCGCATCTCTGTCCTGGGATTGCTGCAGTGGTCCAACGAACATCAACGCAAGCTCGAGGAACAGCATCTCAATTACCGATTAGGCACGATACAGCCTGCCGGACTGAATATTGAATTCAATAATTTCAGAGCATGACGCGCCCCCCCTTTTTATGTTTAGTTATTTTTTCTTTTTTTCTTTTTTCTTTTTTATTCGGTTATTTTATTTTAGGTCTTTTTTATTTGGCTATTTTATTTTAGGTTTTTTTGTGTGTTTAATTTGTTTCTATTGTGCCTACCCACTGTTTCTGTTTTTTTAAAAATGTTAATGTTTGTGCTTGGATTGCTTTGTTCTTTACATTCTATTCACACCCTCTCTGTACTAATGCTTTGTCTATCAGCACACCATTAACACCACCGTTTGCCTTTAGTCCATGACTTTCTGGTCAGTTATTCTCTGTGACCTTATCCTAGCAACATCTTCTCTATTGTTATCTCTTGCCCCACCCCCGCTTTACTTGTTTATAATCTTTTACATTTCTAATATTTGTCAGTTCTGAAGAAGGGTCACTGACCTGAAATGTTAACTCTGCTTCTCTCTGCACAGATGCTGCCAGACCTGCTGAGTATTTCCAGCAATTCTTGTTTGTGCCTCTAGATTATTAGTTCAGTGACATTACCACTACACCACCATCTCCCATCTGTTAATCCCACGGCCTGCATTGCCCCTTCACTGAACATTGTATTTAAGTCATGGTGTACTCGGCATCATATGACTTTTGAATATTAATTAGGTCCCTACCTGCCTTGTCCTTCTTAAATTTTAAAAGGGTGGGAATGGGGTCCGGTTGCATGATCCTAATATTTTAGGGGGGGTGGGGGTAAATTTCCCCCTGATGTTTTTAATTACACCATATGATTTCTCTTCTATGTTGAACAAAGAATTAAAGCCCAAATAAACTAGATACGCCAAACTTCACCTTCTGAGTTGATGCTTTTTATGAACCAGAATTGTGGATATTGTGAATGAGTTCAATATTTTCAACTCAAAACATTAGTCAAAAAGCAATATTACCTTGCTGGCCTTTAATGTCCACCTTAAATGGTTAAGCTTAGGCCTGGGCTGGAATAGGGTAGGAAAACAAGAACATTGAGGGCTGTTTCATTATGCCTTAAAAGAATAAAATCTAGCCACCAAATGAAGCTCCCGGAAGTTCAGTGAGACAGCAAGCAATGTTGAACTGCCAGATCAGCAAATTTGGACACAGTATAAAACGACTGGAAGCAAGCATTTACAGGAACTTGTGATCACCGTTCCCTGCTCGCCCCACTTGTGCAGATGCAAACACGTTCACAGCAGCATTTCTAGATTATTGAGTCACGAAGCAGTTTACCAGTGTTCTCAGGCATCCATTGAAACATTTCCAATCAATATTGGATTGGCAGAAGTCACCCATTGTAATCATATTTTTAGCTTCGAACCTCATGATATGAAATGCTGTCATGTCCTTAACCTGCCCTGAGGGTCTGTATTAGATCCCAATTGTTAATTTAGTTTCCTTCTCCTCAGTATATAAATTCTTCTTAATATTCAGACAATTTTCTCATTTAAAATTGCCCCTCTCCCGTTATATCAGCTCTATCTAAGATGACCCTGTAAATTGAAATCACTCCTATTTTCTGGCGTGTGTAACCAAGGCAAAGAAATTAACACAACCAGTGGTGCTTCATTCAAAATGGCAGACTCAGCGAGTTAGGGTACAAATAAAGCAGTTCTCAGAGGTAGAGTAACACCTCCTCATTTTGATTTGACATTTACATACAAGTCACTGCAATGGTAATTTCAGAATCTGGATGCTAATTAATGATTTGCTTTCTTAATTACGGAACAGAAAAATGCTCGTGCATCTTGTGTATTCTGGTTGAACTGGTCAGGAGTCTGGACGACAAGGGCAATTCTGCTAGTGTGAATTGTAACCCAGCGCCTCTGAATCCCAGTACTCTGTCTTTATTTTCATCTCTCAAATGTAATTGTTTTTACAGGAGCAAAAAAAAATTGCTGCTGGCCTTAAGTGATACCAGCAATTTTCTTTTTCATTAGCAGAAGCATTCAGAATCAAAGTAAGACTGATGTCAAGCAGACAACAGCACACTAAAGTGAGATGCTGAGCAGGGATAAGAATTCAGATCAAATCAAGCTCCAAATTTAGGATTCTGCCACCCCCTCACCCCTGCCAATCTAAATTCAGATATGCTTTGAATACAAATTGAAATTCAAACTGGGAGCAAGCTTTCCATTTGGAGAACTTCCTGCGTATCTGTTGTTTTTCGATACTGCATTGGCAAAAAGTCACAACATGCATCAGCAAGGAAGAAGGGTGCAAGCAAAATAAAGGGACTCTCTACGGACACATAGGCCGGAGTTTTACGCCCCCCCCCAACAAGTGGGCAGGTGGGGGGGGGATGTGGATGGGTGCGGTAAAATTGAGTGGGAGGTGGAGGTGGCCGTTCCTGACGCCTTACAACCCCCACTGCAATTTTACACGGGGCAGCAGCGGTAAGAAATGGCCCATCCGCCCCAGGCCAATCAAGGCCCTTAAGAGGCCAATTAGCTGCCACTTAAGAGCCTCCTCCCGCCACCGCTGGTATTTTATCTTTGGCGACTGATGGCAAAGGCACCAAGAACACCGCCTGGTAAAGCATGGCAGCCTTCTTGCGGGCTGGGGGTGGTCCCTCCTGATTGGGCACCCTGTGCCCCTTGGAAGGCTGCCCCCAAAGCCCCAACCGCCCCCACTGAACAGCACTCCCCCCCCCCCCACCCCCTAACTGACCCTCTTTGCCTCGCCAGGGCGCGGCCAATTGTCCCCAGTGAGGCCCCAAAAAATTACCTTGGTTCCGGAGCCAGCCTTCACCTTGCTTGCGATGGCTGGGTGTAGTCTCAGCAGTGACCACTGCTCCTGGTGATGCTGCAGGGACTAAGAGCTGCCGGCCTGCTGATTGTCTGGCAGCTCCATTCTGCAGGACCTCCTGCCTCAAGGAGGTGCAAGTCCTGCCCAAGGCCAATTAAGGGTCTGGGTAGCGAAAAATCCTGGCCCTGCACCCCAGGCCTCAGCTCACCACTGAGTTTTCGACCGATGGGCGGTGCCTCCTGTCCAAAGTAAAATTCTGGCCACAGAGCAGCACAGGTAGATAAGGTGGTTAGGAAGGCATATGGGATACTTGCCTTTATTAACTGAGGCATAGAACATAAGAGCAGGGAGATAATGATGGAGCTGGATAAAACATCGTAGAGGCCACAGCTGGAGTACTCCGTACAGTTCTGGTCACCGCACTATAGGATGTGATTGCACTGGAGAGGATGCAGAGGTGATTCACCAGGATGTTGCCTGGGCTGGAGCATTTCAGCTATGAAGAGAGACTGAAAAGGCTGGGGTTGTTTTCCTTCGAGCAAAGAAAGCTGAGGGGGGACCTGATTGAGGTATACAAAATTATGAGGGGCATTGATAAGATAGATAGGAAGAAACTTTTTCCCTTAGCGGAGGGGTAAATAACCAGGGGGCATAGATTTAAAGTAAGGGGCAGGAGGTTTAGAGGGGATTTGAGGAGAAGTTTTTCACCCAGAGGGTGGTTGGAATCTGAAACACACTGCCTGAAGAGGTGGTAGAGGCAGGAACCCTCACAACATTTAAGAGGTATTTAGATGAGCACTTGAAATGCCATAGCATACAAGGCTACAGGCCAAGTGCTGGAAAATGGGATTAGAGTAGATAGGTGCTTGATGGCCAGCACAGACATGATGGGCTGAAGAGCCTGTTTCTGTGCTGTATAACTCTATGATTATATGAGGACAGCAGGTAGGGCCCTCTGGTAATGAGGGATGGGACGTTATGAGCAGGCTGGTGGTGCAGCCGGTGGCTTTGGATACCTAGTTGGAATCACGGTGCTGGGACAGTTTAACAATAATGAGTATCATGGCTGAGTGAGATGAATGACAGATGGAGTAATATCGATATATTTAGGTGTACCTGTAAAATATAATGTTCCTCTTTTGTTGCCTTTATTACTTGTATTAAATATTGTTTTGATTTCAAGATTCCCGCAACCATTAGGTGAAACAATTTAACCAAAAATTAAAACTGAATCTTCATATTTTATCATTAATTTGAAGTAATAAATCTTAAATTCAAACAGTAGCAGAAATAGGAGGGTTATTTTAACCTATTTAAAATTGGGAGGGTAACTTATCCTCCCATGTCCTGCACCAATCCTACTCTCTTGAATTTAAACATGCTGTTCTGAGCAGCCAGCAGGAACAAATGGCAGAAGCCACGGGCTCCTTCTATAAGTATGCAGATCAGAGTTCAGTGATGTCATCAGGATCGACTGCAATTTTAAAAGCTGGCCTGAGCATGAGGAGGAACAAAGAGGTAACTTTTTAAATCTTTGTCTCTACTTTCTTTCTTTTTTGGGCCAGGAGGAGCAGGAATACACTTCGGGGCACCACAAGGAAAGTTTAGGCCTCCCCAGCACCAGGCTCTGATACCCTTCCCACCCTTCCTGCCCTGCCCCCCACCACACCCCCACCCTTCCGGAATTCGACACCCTCCTGAAACTCCCTCCGTGTGACTCACTTGAGAGCTGGTTAATGTTGCTGCAATGTTGGCTGCTGGCCTCCTGTCACTCAAATTTCTGCTGTGATCCCCTGGCCAGCTGTGCTTCCTGCCCATTTTGGGCATGCAGCTGTCCAGGCCTCACGTTGTTGAGATAAAGGGAAGATTGGATATCACCTCATTTTCACCCGCCCGGTTCTCGCTCTCTGTTAAAATCAGGCCCATGCTTTCCTTTTCATTTTTGCATTCATATTCAAAAATTATATCCTTTGAAAGTTGATTTAAACAATTAATAGCTGAGTTTTTTTCAAATAAAGTCTTAAACATTTAGCTTAGAAATCCTACAAAATGGTCCTTTGGTAATTTTTCTCCATTCCCGGACTACAGTTTCAGTCTTTTGAATTGTTTTCTCAAATGAGAATCTTATGACATTGCCATACCAAGGACACCCACCTGAGTGAGACACATTAAACAAAGCCACTTCACTCACATTGACTGGATTATACTTATCCCAGTCTGCACTGCCTTAGCTTCATTTGGGACTTAGAGTAACACTGCAAATATATAGCCTTAAGTCAGGGGCTGACACAATGCTCTGCCAGCATATATTCAGGTAGTCTCATGAAAAGTAAAGCTGAAAAACTGAAGTGCGATTTAGCAGCTCTATATTCGGATTTCTGTGCAGAGTTTATGCTCTTATCCTTGTTGACAACAGTCTTTGTTTAACTGGATAATTTCATGAACGGACACTATTTGACCCCTTTTCCTCTCCCATCTTTGCAACTAGAATTTTCAAGAAATACAGATCAAAAAGTAGGGAAGGAGTCAGAGGAAAACTGCCCAGCGATCCTGCTGGGGAATCTTCCAATCTGCTTGCCATGCACCTCTTGCATCACATATGGAGATGAAACATGTGCCAGAATTTTACCAGGCCTTTGGGGATGGGTTGAGAGGTGGGCTGGGTGCCTGACATCTTCCCTCTTCCATGCCATTTTGCCAGCGGTAGGAAAAGTAACAGTTCAGTTGGCCACCTGGAGCCCAATTGAGCCACTTAAGAGTCATAGAGAGATACAGCACCGAAACAGGCCCTTCGGCCCAACAAGTCCATGCCAACCATCAACCACCCATTTATACTAATCCTACATTAATCCCATTTCCCTCTCACATCCCCACCTACCCTCAATTCTCATACCACCTACCTACACTAGGGGCAATTTACAATGGCCAATTTACCTATCAACCTGTAAGTCTTTGGCATGTGGGAAGAAACCTGAGCACCCAGAGGAAACCCACACAGTCACAGGGAGAACTTGCAAACTCCGCACAGGCAGAACCCAGAACCGAACCCGGGTTGCTGGAGCTGTGAGGCTGCAGTGCTAACCACTGCGTCAATTAAGGGCCACTTCCTGTTTCCGCGGGTATTTTGCCCACCGCCGCATAGGGAGACCATCCAGTGAAACCTGGTGGCCTCCCAACGGAGTCTGGGGGAAGGCCCTCCTTTGTGGGCACACCATGGCCCCTTGAGGGGTCCCCCAACAGCAATGGCCAACCCCACGGCAATGGCATCACCTGCCCTCAGTGACCTCCATCGATCACCGGGGCCGGCCTGCCTGCCTGGCTCCGGTGTCCCATGACACCACTTACCCTTCTTTATCTCCCTGGTGTTGCAGCATCAGAAATGGCCACCACCAGCAGTGTCACTGCTGAGGAGGTGCCGGTCTTCTGATTGGGCCAGCAGCTCTTGGGGGCGGGCCACTGTCCTTAATTGGGCCGGCAGCAACAATGACAGACACTTAATTGGTCACCACTGAGAATATGCCTTCTCAGGTCCTGCCACCGGTCTAAGCAAGGTTGCCTCTCCCTTTCGACTCCATCAGCGGGACTTCAATTCAGCCCTATGGACTCATCATTGTTACAAAAGGGACATTCAGAGGAGGGGCTCATGAAAGGTCTCAGAAATCTCTCACATGCCAAAGTGCAGTGTAGTATCCTCTATCTCCAGTCACCAGCAATGCCAGTAAAAAAGCCCTAATATGTTCTGGATGCTTCCTGCAAAGAATGAGCACTGTGTGGAATTTTGTTTTCACCCAATCTGACCATGTTGATTAATTTTTAAATATTTTGCTATTTTTGATAAAAAAATCAGTTTGGTTGAGCCAGCCCCTCCATGAGATTTTAGTAATGTCACCTTTTTAGGGGGAGGCACCCCAGCCTAGAAGTCCACTGATGCAGCACCTGTTTTGCATTCCAGTATTGGGCACCTAAGCATCTAATAGGGTGGGTGGTGTGCAGGTGCGCATTTTATGCCCAGCAGTGCACCGCCTGCCAGATTGGTAAAGGATCTAGTATAGGCATGAAGCAGATGTTAGGCCCTTTGCATATGTTTGAGGCCCCTTCACCAAATTGGGCTGCCCTGAACACAGTTGGCAATATTGACCAATATTCTAATCTAATTTTTTACTTAAGTTCTTTTGACCAGTTTGTTAATCTCCTTCACCTTGCTTACATATTTGCTCAGTCCATTAAACTACCTGCAATTTATACTTTAGGAATAATCTAATTTTTCCTTTAATTCCCCACTTTACTTTCATTTTCTCACTTTGATCTTTGCGCTCTGTTGCCCTTTTCCCTGGTGGTTCTGTGTTTGCTCTAGAGTTCGTATAGTATTTCTAAATACAATCCACCCTTTTTCCATGCTTTTCAACTTGAACATGCTCTTGCCTACTTTCTTGAGCTCACACCTTAAACTGCCTTTGTAAAGTTGCATGATTTTGCTGCATTCAATCTCTTTTCCATCGTCAGCTTAACTTTAAATGTCACCCATATTGCGGTTACTGTTGCCAAGGTGTTCACTGACTCTGACCTGTTCTACCATGGGGGAAATTTTATTCTGGTGGTGGAGATCTCGATGTTGGTAGAAACTGATGCCGAGATCCCCGCGTCGCCTCTTTTACAGGTCAGCCGTATCTAGTGCCAATCAGGCACTGAAGTGGATAGTGGTGGGCCTTCCATAGGATCTAGGACTCCGACCCCGGAAGTCCCGCCCTTGGACAGCTGCTGGCCAATCAGAGGTCGGCAGCTGCAGCGCCACCGCAGAGGTGGTGGCTGCTGCTGGAGGTGACCGTCCTGGAGGCCAAGGGGTGTCGCTGGAGGCAGGCCTCAGGTAGGTCAGGGCGGGAGGGGTCTCACAGTGTGGGTGTCGCGGGGGAGGGGGGATGGGGCACGGGCTGGCCCTCAGTGGGCCCCCCCCTTCCCGATGCCAGGTCCCTCATTCAGGAACTAAGTGCCTTTGAAGGAGTGACAGATGTGCCCGCTGCACAAATAATTACAGCTGTGGTGGGAAAAGGCCCTTAACTGGGGGTTAATTAACAAGATAAGGGCTTCAATTGCCAGTGGGATGGGAAGGCTGTTCACCCTGGGCCTCCTCTGCTCACCGCACAGCACCCCCCATCACCATCCCGCCGATTTTATCCTCTCCTCACTTCCAAACCAACTGTGGGGAGAACATAAAATTCACTCCCCCCCCCCCCCATTTCCTGGTTGTGAATTAATATCAAATGCAATATTGGCCCTGCTTGCATTGGTTCCTTGTCCAATTGTTTCATCTAATAATCCAGTATTGTGTCCAGGATCAAGTTTTCAATACCATTGTACACTTGATTGATTTTGCAATCTATCTGTGATAAAGTGAAATCACTCAAAACAATTGCATCTATCCCTGTACATGTATCCCTTCTTTGTTTTCCAGTTCCTGGTCCAGTCCTCATTCCTGATCTCATGGTCAGCAGCAGATTTGGATAGTTAGTTTCCTTCCCTGCATGTGTCTTATATGTGGACAAACGATTTCTACCTTATTCAGACCCAGAGGTCCGTCACTATAACAATCAAGTTTCGTTGCACATAAAAGACCATAACCAGTCTCAGTTTGTTAATTTTCATCTCCACAAAGTAATCATTATCACTGTATATTTACTGCACTCATTTGAGGCCACCATACATGCTTGGTGTAGCATACACAGTGTGCTACTAGAGGGAGGCGACAACAAAGGTTCAGTTTACAGCAGCAATCCAGAAGGTAGTGCCATGTGTTTCTTCCAGAAATTTATAATCACAGATCTACAATGTGAGATCTTACATACAGGAGGCACAATATGGAATAGTAGAGGCCCAAGATTGAGCAGTGGAGGCACAGGATGGAACAGAGGAGGCCCAGGGTAGAGTAGAGGAGGCCCAGGATGGAGCAGAGGAGGCCCAGGATGGAGCAGAGGAGGCCCAGGGTGGAGCAGAGGAGGCCCAGGATGGAGCAGAGGAGGCCCAGGATGGAGCAGAGGAGGCCCAGGGTGGAGCAGAGGAGGCCCAGGGTGGAGCAGAGGAGGCCCAGGATGGAGCAGAGGAGGCCCAGGATGGAGCAGAGGAGGCCCAGGGTGGAGCAGAGGAGGCCCAGGGTGGAGCAGAGGAGGCCCAGGATGGAGCAGAGGAGGCCCAGGGTGGAGCAGAGGAGGCCCAGGATGGAGCAGAGGAGGCCCAGGATGGAGCAGAGGAGGCCCAGGATGGAGCAGAGGAGGCCCAGGGTGGAGCAGAGGAGGCCCAGGGTGGAGCAGAGGAGGCCCAGGATGGAGCAGAGGAGGCCCAGGATGGAGCAGAGGAGGCCCAGGGTGGAGCAGAGGAGGCCCAGGGTGGAGCAGAGGAGGCCAATCATGCAAACCAGTCTAGAGTTGATGAAAGTGTGATTGAATGTTTCAGTGGTGATGGCGGTGAGACAAACTAAAAGAGAAGTGTGAAGTGGTGAGAGTTGGAATAGAAAGAACTAGGAAAAGCAAAGCTACGATGGAGAATTGATAGAATAAGAAACGTAGTTGTGTAAATTAATTAAAACATTAGAATATGGAAAGAAACCTTTAGAGTTTAAAATAAATATGTAAGGGGAGAAGGGAATGGTGCTGCACAAGGGCTAGCAGTATAAAAGCAATAAATTGATATTAAATTGTTTTGAAAATCAATGAAAGTCTGAAAATCCAGCCCACTGCAACCCGGTCTGAGAAACCTAGAAACATCCATTCTCCCAATCATCAGGCACTGTCAGATGTGTACCATGCAGCACACTTAGCTGCAATGCTGATTAGCACAGCTTCAAATGCAACTACTGTTTTGTTTCCCAGCCAGCATCTTGCTCAGGATCTGTTAATTTTGTTCTGGCTCATCACCTCTACTTTGATTCTAATTGAATTTTGTCAGTGGAAAAGTACATTAGCTTTCGACTGCCTATTAAAATGTTGTCAGCCGTGGGTCATCTGGTAGTACTCTCACCTCTGAATCGGAAGCTTGTGGGTTCAAGTCCCACTCAAGAGACTTGAGCACAAATATCTAGGCTCACATTCCAGTTCTGTACTGAGGGACTGCTGCACTGTCAGAGATGCTGTCTTTCAGATGAGAGGTTAAATCAAGGCCCCATCTGATCTCTCGGGTGGATGTGAAAGATCCCATGCCACTATTTCGGAGAACAGCTGGGGAGTTATCTCCGGTGTCCTGGCCAATAATTATCCCTCAAACAACATGACAAAACAGATTATCTGTTCATTATCATTTCGCTAATTGTGAGAACTTGTTGTGCACAAGTTGGCTGCTGCTTTTCTTACATTACAACAATGACCACATTTTAAAAGTACCTAATTGACTCTAAAGCACTTTTTGGTGTCCTGTGATTATGAAATGCACTATATAAATGCAAGTCATTCTTTTTTTTACTGTACAGAAATGAGCTGACCATGGAAACATTCCACATGAGCCAGGATTTTACCACAGACTTTGGGACCCTGACATTGAAACCAAATGGGGGTTCCGAGCCCGGATTTGCTGGCAGCAGGACCAGTTCAGCAATTTTTCCAGAGGTAGCCTCCTAATAGACTGCCTCCGGGCTCTCTGTCCAATGATGGACTGTGGGCATGCACCTGAAGCTGCATGTCCAATCAGAGGGCCGGTTGTTCTGGAGCCTTGGCAGCCCCAGCGGGAGAGGTGGGTGCTGCTGAGGCAGCTCAGGGATTGAGAGGAGACCTCAAAATGGAGGCAAAGGTAAGTAAAAAAATTAAAATCAGAGGGGCCAAGCAGGAAAGCCCCTCTGGATGGCCCATTGGGGGCATGGGTGTGGCCTTCTTTGCCCACGTTCTCCTCTTTGCCCCTCCGGACAGCCGCAAGGAAGACGCCTCCATGATATCAGGCCAAGAAAGTTGCCCTTAATAGAGACTAAATTGGCTGCCCACTTCTGTTTGGTTGGCAGCCACTCCGCATCCAGTCACTCAACTGGGAAACTTTCCCACAGGCTTGACTGGTTCGAGGAGCCATCCCAACGCAGCTCCACACTATTTTCACTGCCCATCCCCCCCACCCACCTCCCGGCCCTTCACCTCGGTGCCAGGAAAATCCTGCCCCATGAGCCTCTATTACAGCAGCTCATTACCAAAGGCAAACTCTGATGTTGAAGGACAAGGCTACATAGTGCATCTTCCATCTAGTGCTCACACCATCCAAACTCAGCACTGGAGTATTAAAGATTAGGCAGGTTCTCAAATGATTGAAAAATGTGCTAAAACTAGTTCTTCATGTCATTCTTCAGGTATCTGATTACACATAGCAGTCAGGCAGATATTTCATAGAGTAATTTTCTCCTTGAAGTTTTTACCCATTATTCAATCTTCCAAGTAAAATAAATTTGGTGGAGTCCATGATTCGGCAACTGAAAAAGTAGGTTCTTGGTTATGAAACCATGGTTATGGTTCTTGTTCATTTTTTTGAATGTTCATATCCTATCCTTATATTTTTTCAAATGTTTATTTCGAAAGCAAGCACGACACTGAATGCTAATGAACACTGTAATCAAAAGTCCTTTGACAGATTTGGCTATGTTGTATTAGCCTCCTAAATAGCAAGTCAACCTTCAGTCACCCAGCTGTAATTTTTCTTCTACGACTGCTCAGCATCTGTTTCAACCCGAAAGTAAAACTGGGACATTAACTGCATTAAATGCATTATAAAAATGCAAACGGTTGTTGCTTCAGACTGACTTCTCATTTAAAGAGTGAGAGAGGTAGAATCCAACAAAAAGTGAAACAATGCCAATGTTGTGCTGAGATTTTCATGCTGCATTTATACTGTTACCACAGGGATAGTTTCAACAATGTTAGTGGTTGGTAAAAATACAGGGACACTGAGTACTTTGTGGAGACAGAAAAAACAAACTGGGAAGGCAAGTTTCATAAATGTTTAGTTATATTACAAGGGGTGAAGTGTGTTGTAATGACGGAGTGAGGACATTTATACAGGAAGAACTAAAAAAGAAGAAATATATTAGTGAGACACGTCCCTTCACTGGTCAATCACAGCTACTGAGAAATGTGCAACTTACACAATTTCACTCTGCTTGATGTCACAAAATTTATGGTGCTGACTGGAAACAATGGGAAACTAGAGAAATGGAAGAAAAATGCCCAAGGAAGTTGATCTGAAATCTTTTGTAAAGTAAATGTTCAGTGAGATGTGAACAAAACACCAATTAAAGACTGATATCACACACTGATGGTACAGCTGCTCAGCAAGCAAAGTGACAACAACATTAACCAGGCCAATGATAACATTGTTTATTCATCTTAATTGATGAATTTGGGTCTCCTTTTAAAAGATTCAGAAGGATATGGCACGTGGTATTTATCATCTGCTCTTCAGACTTTTATTGTTCTTTTGATGTTTGGTGCATTCTTGTTATTATACACTTTCACCAACGTTATGAGTCAGTAATTTTAAAGGAAATTATTACAAGCTATCCATCCGTGTGCCTTACATTATTTGAATAGTGGGGATAGAATCAATTGTAATTCTATTTAACAAAGCATAGATATGATCGAATAAATGTGCTTCCAAGCCAATTTATTTTGCTATGTAAATTAATGTGCATCAAATCTCAAAGAGCCACAAAGTTATTCAAACCTCAAACCATACTGTATAAAGAAAGATACAATTTGCATTCTGCTCACAGTCACCCAGCATGCTACTGAATCCTAATGTACATAATATCCCTGTATTAATATTTTGCAAATGCTATAAATAGGAGCAATCTTTCCTTGCATTTTAAATAACCATGAGGCACTTATTGGTAATGAACAATGATATAACTTAATTGCCATGTGTTAAGCCTCAAATAAAGCTTTTACTCTTATTTTAGTAAAGACATTTTGGAGGGAGGGTGCTAAAGTTGTCAGCAACTTCCATCATTCCACGAACGGCCACGCAGTTCAGTAAGAGGTTTAATTATTTCACAAGGGTGGCCAAGTTAAGTCAAGGCATTTTTCCCATTACACATGCTGTACCACTGATACAGCCTTCACTCAGCTCCTTAGCTTTCATGCTGTTTCTACATCGCCATCTGAGAAACTTAATTATGCAAAAAAAGAACTGCTGGAAGCAGTGAAGCACCAATTCAAAACCATTCTTTGAGGTAGAATTTCCATAGCAATTTAATAGACAACTTTATGTTGCTACATGGGGCTCAAGGAGAGCAGTGGACAAGTGTAAGCCAATAACCTTTGAGTGTTGCCCTCCCCTGTTTAGAATCCCTGTATGAGGAGAGCCTCCTGTTGGAGGCCAACCGTCAGGCAGCACCTATGGAGATAGAAACAAAGTTAAAGTTTCAGGTCAATAACCTTTCGTCAGTACTGGGAAAAGTTAGTAGTGTATAGGTTTTAAGCAAGTGAAATGGGGGAGGGTTGGGAAAAGAATAAAAGGGAAGGTTTGTGAATAGGTGGAAAATAGGAAAGATTAAATGATAATAGGTTTCATGGTGCAAGGCCAAAGGGAGTGGTAATAGGACAAGTAGAGAAACAAAAGCTGTGTCTAGAAGAGGTGTGAATGTTAGAATGATGAACAGCTGCCACCCAAAAGCAAAAAAAGAGAATAATAAGACAGTAAAACCAAAACTCAACAATTGAGTTCAACAACTTTAGACTGTAACCTCTGCCCCTATTTTGTTTCCCTTTTCTTTGCAGGTTTTGGTTTTACTGTCTTGTTTTTCTCTCTTATTTTTTGCTTTCGGTGGCAGCTATTCATCAGGGCTAATTGATGCTATCACTGTATTTGAGCATCTTGGCCACTTCTCTTTACTTACACCTGGAGACCTGCCTTCAAATGGGAATGAAGTCACTCAGCTAATATTAGCACTTGTGCTGCTCAGGTGATCTGTCCGAATATTTCAGTCCTACACACACTAAGCAATACAATCACTTCAGCAGAGTCCCAAAGAGGAGATCTTTCTTTGGATTTTCCATTGGCTTTGCTAGCAAATTGGGCCATCAAGAGGAAAGTCGATCATGTTCTGTTGCTATTTTTATCATTCTTTTTCTTTCCTCTTTTCAGGATCCTCCCCAATCTGCTCCTGCTTGAATGGAGTGCAATGCTACTTTGGAGTGTGCTACTAGCAGACACACAAGAGCTGCCAGACAAAAGCTGTCCATCTATTTTCCAGTTTCCCTCTGAAAGTCTACATCCTGCATATAGAAAAACCAGACAGCCAGGTACACACTGAGGAGAACGTATTGTATTCATACTAATAATATCACAGTACATCATTTAGAAATTCATTATGTGACTAAATGAAATGGTAGTGCTGCATAAGTTATGCAAAAAAAACCTCATTACCTGATGGCTAATATAATGTTAACATTATCTGATGCAAAATATGCACTGGCAATATCATTGCATTGGGGATTTTCAGCTGAAGTGTTGAATTTTTAGCATTTTAATAATTTTTCCATTTTAAACTGACATTTAAGTCTAATTATATTTAACCTCCAAATGATGGACACAAATTGCAATATTCTCACCAGTGGATCATTGTATCAGGCAATATATTATAAAATCAACAAGCTGAGTATGTCACGTCGAGCAGTTCCTCCCTGGATGTTGACTGGAGGTCAGTTAATCTATTAATTTGAAAAGGTCAGTGGTTGAAATGAGACAAACTCCAGAGACCTTCAGCAACACTAGACTAGATTTAATGGCCCATAATTTGCTGGGAAAATAATGGCAAGTTTTTTGCGCACTTGCTTTTCATCTGGCCTTCCAAACACAGTATAATCCTGAGGTAAGTCTGTACATACTGACCAAGAAAGTAAATGTATGCAATTGTATGCTTTTTCCAATTCCACCTTGTACATTGTATACAAATCTAGCAATTCCATGATGTTTTGCATAGCAAATGCTTTAAATATACTTGGCTCTAACAATAAATGCTTTAATACTGCATATTTTGTCGAACTGACATCTGTCCCCTTGCTGAGAAAATCAATGCAGGCACATCCACTGACATTAATACTGAAAAGATGAGAATGTACAGTGTGGATTGGGCTGAGAGATAGGACCACTGCTGGAAGTGAGTCAGGGCAGAGCTTTTGCTCACAGTCTGACCTGGTCACGAATGACCATGGCGCAGGTTCCTGGATTAGGGTCATTTACAGATACAGAATGTTCCCGATGGTACCTTTAGAGTGAGCCTGCCACTGCTGAGGTGAAACATCTGAAGTGGGCAAAAGGGAAACACTTAAAGGAGCCAGAAGCCTCCAAAATGTGTCAAAACATTTTAAATTGCCTCTGAGTGAACCTGTCAATAGAAAGGTTGACAGTTTTGTGGTAGGGTGGGGGAGTTAGGATGAGGACAGAGAGAGAGAGAGAGAGAGCGGTGGCCAAAGTATGTAGCTTTCCTTTATTTAAATTATTTTCCTGCCTCCCATTGCCACAACTTTTCTTTTGCTGTATTTTCCTCCATCAATGCTACAGAGGTGGCAACACAAGGAAATCAGCTGCAGTGGGGCAAGGGTTGGCAGCCGGTCGACATCGTGTCAGTCATGAATTGGGGAAGGGTGGGAGGAGTAGTAGAATGTAGAATGGTAAAAGAGCAGTGGCAGTGGGAAGCAGAGAGAGAGAGAGAGAGCGGGACCAGCGAGCAGTGTAAAAGAGTGGTGGCAGGAAGAAGACAGAAAGAGAGAGGGGGACCAGTGAGCAGTGTAAATGAGCGGTGGGGGGAAGGAGAGAGAGACAGAGAGAGAGAGACAGAGAGCGGGACCAGCGAGCAGTGTAAAAGAGTGGTGGCAGGAAGTAGAGAGAAAGAGAGAGGGGGACCAGTGAGCAGTTTAAATGAGCGGTGGGGGGAAGGAGAGAGAGAGAGAGAGGGAGAGAGAGAGAGAGAGACAGAGAGTGGGACAGCGAGCAGTTTAAACAAGCAGCTGCAGGAAGGAGAGTGAGAGAGAGCGCGGGACCAGTGAGCAGTTTAAACAAGCAGCAGCGGGAAGGGGAGAGAGAGAGAGAGCGGGACCAGTGAGCAGTTTAAACGAGCAGCAGCGGGAAGGGGAGAGAGAGAGAGAGCGGGACCAGTGAGCAGTTTAAACGAGCAGCAGCGGGAAGGGGAGAGAGAGAGAGAGCGGGACCAGTGAGCAGTTTAAACGAGCAGCAGCGGGAAGGGGAGAGAGAGAGAGAGCGGGACCAGTGAGCAGTTTAAACGAGCAGCAGCGGGAAGGGGAGAGAGAGAGAGAGCGGGACCAGTGAGCAGTTTAAACGAGCAGCAGCGGGAAGGGGAGAGAGAGAGAGAGCGGGACCAGTGAGCAGTTTAAACGAGCAGCAGCGGGAAGGGGAGAGAGAGAGAGAGCGGGACCAGTGAGCAGTTTAAACGAGCAGCAGCGGGAAGGGGAGAGAGAGAGAGAGCGGGACCAGTGAGCAGTTTAATTAAGTGGCAGAGGGAAGGGGTGAGAGAGAGAGAGCGGGAACAGCGAGCAGTTTAAACAAGTGGCAGAGGGAAGGAGAGAGAGGGCAGGACCAGTGAGCAGTTTAAATAAGTGGCAGAGGGAAGGGGGGAGGGAGAGAGAGAGAGAGCGGGATCAGTGAGCAGTTTAAACGAGCAGCAGCGGGAAGGAGAGAGAGAGAGAGAGGGCAGGACCAGTGGGCAGTTTAAACGAGCAGCAGCGGGAAGGAGAGAGAGAGAGAGGGCAGGACCAGTGAGCAGTTTAAATGAGCAGGAGCAGGAAGGAGAGAGAGAGAGAGAGAGAGAGAGAGAGAGCGGGACCAGTGAGCAGTTTAAACGAGCAGGAGCAGGAAGGAGAGAGAGAGAGAGAGAGAGAGAGGGCAGGACCAGTGGGCAGTTTAAACGAGCAGCAGCGGGAAGGAGAGAGAGAGAGGGCAGGACCAGTGAGCAGTTTAAACGAGCAGGAGCAGGAAGGAGAGAGAGAGAGAGAGAGAGAGAGTGGGACCAGCGAGCAGTTTAAACAAGTGGCAGAGGGAAGGGGGGAGGGAGAGAGAGAGAGAGAGAGAGAGCGGGACCAGTGAGCAGTTTAAACAAGCAGCAGCGCGAAGGAGAGAGAGAGAGAGAGAGAGGGCAGGACCAGTGAGCAGTTTAAACGAGCAGCAGCGGGAAGGAGAGAGAGAGAGAGAGAGAGAGAGAGAGCGGGACAGCGAGCAGTTTAAACAAGCGGCTGCAGGAAGGAGAGAGAGAGAGCGCGGGACCAGTGAGCAGTTTAAATAAGTGGCAGAGGGAAGGGGAGAGAGAGAGAGAGCGGGACCAGTGTGCAGTTTAAACGAGCAGCAGCGGGAAGGAGACAGAGAGTGAGAGGGCAGAACCAGTGAGCATTTTAATAAGTGGCAGAGGGAAGGGGGGAGGGAGAGAGAGAGAGAGAGCGGGACCAGTGAGCAGTTTAAACGAGCAGCAGCGGGAAGGAGAGAGAGAGAGAGAGAGAGACAGAGAGCGGGACAGCGAGCAGTTTAAACAAGCGGCTGCAGGAAGGAGAGAGAGAGAGCGCGGGACCAGTGAGCAGTTTAAATAAGTGGCAGAGGGAAGGGGAGAGAGAGAGAGAGCGGGACCAGTGTGCAGTTTAAACGAGCAGCAGCGGGAAGGAGACAGAGAGTGAGAGGGCAGAACCAGTGAGCATTTTAATAAGTGGCAGAGGGAAGGGGGGGAGAGAGAGAGAGAGAGAGCGGGACCAGTGAGCAGTTTAAACGAGCAGCAGCGGGAAGGAGAGAGAGAGAGAGAGAGGGCAGGACCAGCGAGCAGTTTAAATGAGCAGCAGGGGGAAGGGGGGAGAGAGAGAGGGCAGGACCAGCGAGCAGTTTAAACGAGCAGCAGCGGGAAGGAGAGAGAGAGAGAGGGCAGGACCAGCGAGCAGTTTAAATGAGCAGCAGGGGGAAGGAGAGAGAGAGAGAGGGCAGGACCAGCGAGCAGTTTAAACGAGCAGCAGCGGGAAGGAGAGAGAGGGCAGGACCAGTGAGCAGTTTAAATAAGTGGCAGAGGGAAGGGGGGAGGGAGAGAGAGAGAGAAAGAGAGAGAGAGAGCGGGACCAGTGAGCAGTTTAAACGAGCAGCAGCGGGAAGGAGAGAGAGAGAGAGAGAGGCAGGACCAGTGAGCAGTTTAAACAAGTGGCAGAGGGAAGGGGGGAGGGAGAGAGAGAGAGAGAGAGAGAGGGCAGGACCAGTGAGCAGTTTAAATAAGTGGCAGAGGGAAGGGGGGAGGGAGAGAGAGAGAGAGAGCGGGACCAACGAGCAGTTTAAACAAGTGGCAGAGGGAAGGGGGGAGGGAGAGAGAGAGAGAGAGAGAGAGGGCAGGACCAGTGAGCAGTTTAAACAAGTGGCAGAGGGAAGGGGGGAGGGAGAGAGAGAGAGAGAGAGAGAGAGCGGGACCAGTGAGCAGTTTGAACGAGCAGCAGCGAGAAGGAGAGAGAGAGCGAGAGAGGGTAGGACCAACGAGCAGTTTAAACAAGTGGCAGAGGGAAGGGGGGAGGGAGAGAGAGAGAGAGAGAGAGAGGCAGGACCAGTGAGCAGTTTAAACGAGCAGCAGCGGGAAGGAGAGAGAGAGCGAGAGAGAGCGGGACCAGTGAGCAGTTTAAATAAGTGGCAGAGGGAAGGGGGGAGGGGGAGGGAGAGAGAGAGAGAGAGAGAGAGAGAGAGAGCGGGACCAGTGAGCAGTTTGAACGAGCAGCAGCGGGAAGGAGAGAGAGAGAGAGAGAGAGAGAGAGAGCGGGACCAGTGAGCAGTTTGAACGAGCAGCAGCGGGAAGGAGAGAGAGAGAGAGAGAGAGAGCGGGACCAGTGAGCAGTTTGAACGAGCAGCAGCGGGAAGGAGAGAGAGAGAGGGCAGGACCAGTGAGCAGTTTGAACAAGCTATCATAACCAGTCCAGGCCACCAGAGCAGACCAACCGCATTCTGAGGAAAAAAAAATCAAAGTGTGACCTCACAGGAAAACAGGTAGTTGATTGGTTGGTGAGATTATTGGGACAGGAAGGGACAGAGAGTTAAGCAGAAATTGTACTTCATCAAATAAGGTAATTGAAGGGAATGGAAGCAAAAAACATGAAATTAAAGGTTCTATATCTGAATGCATGAAGCATCTGCAATAAGATAGATGAAACAGTGGCACAAATAGAGGTACATGTTTTAGACTTAATCGACATCACAGAGACATGGTTACATGGTGATCAAGGCTGGGAAATAAATATTCCAGAGTACACAATATTTCAGGAAGACAGACAGAATAACAAAGAAGGAGGTAGCACTGATGGTAAAGGATGACATAAGGGCATGAGTGAGAAAGGATCCGGCCTCAGAAGATCATGAAGTAGAATCAGTTTAGGTGGAAATAAGGAATAGCAAGAATCAGAAAACACTGGTGGGAGTAATTTAAGGGCCCCCTAACAGTAGTTATACCATTGGACAGAGCATTAAACAAGAAATTATTGGAGCTTGTAACAAAGGAAATGCAATAATTGTGGAGGATTTTAATCTTCATATAGACTGGGACAATAAAATTGGCAGGAGTGGTCTAGAAGATGAGTTTGTAGAATGTTTTCAGGACAGTTTCTTGGAGCAATACATTGTGGAGCCAACTAGGGATAAAGCTATCTTAGATCTAGTATTGTGTAATGAAGCAGGGTTAATTAGCAATGTCATACGAACATATGAACATACGAATTCGGAGCAAGAGTAGGCCATTCGACCCCTCGAGCCTGCACCGCCATTCAATAAGTTCATGGCTGAATTGATTACTCCACATTTCCACCTAACTCAGATAACCTTCCACCCCCTTGCTTATCAAGAATCTATCTACCTCTGCCTTTAAAATATTCAAAGACTCTGCTTCCACTGCCTTTTGAGGAAGAGAATTCCAAAGATTCACAACCCTCTGCGAGCAAACATTTCTCCTCATCTCTGTCTTAAATGGGCGACCCCTTATTTTTAAACAGTGACCCCTAGTTCGAGATTCTCCCAAAACAGGAAGCATACCTTCCACGTCCATCCTGTCAAGACCCCTCAGGATCCTACATGTTTCAATCAAGTCGCCTCTTACATTTTTAAATTCCAGCAGATACATGCCTAGCCTGTCCAATCTTTCCTCATAAGACAGCCCGCCCATTCCAGGTATTAGTCTAGTAAACCTTCTCTGTACTGCCTCCATGCATTCACATCCTTCCTTAAATAAGGAGACCAGTACTGTACACAGTACTCCAGATGTAGTCTCACCAATGCCTTGTATAGCTGAAGCATAATCTCCCTACTTTCGTATTCAATTCCCCTCGCAATAAACGATAACCTTCTATTAGCTTTCCTAATTATGTGCTGTACCTGCATACTAACCTTTTCCGATTCATGCACTAGGACACCCAGATCCCTCTGCATCTCAGAGCTGTGCAAGCTCTCACCATTTAGGTAACATGCTTCTTTTTTATTCTTCCTGCCAAAGTGGACAGTTTCCCACATTATACTCCATTTGTCAGGTCTTTGCCCACTCACTTAACCTATATCCCTTTGTAGCCTCTTTACAAGTTACTTCCCTCCTATCTTTGTGTCATCAGCAAATTTAGCAACCATACCTTCGGTCCCTTCATCTAAGTCATTTATATAAATTGTAAAAAGTTGAGGCCCCAGCACAGATCCCTGTGGCACACCACTCATTACATTTTGCCAACCAGAAAATGACCCATTTATGCCTACTCTGTTAGCTCATATCTGTTAGCTAACTCCTGTTAGCTAACCAATCTTCTATCCATGCCAATATGTTACCCCCTACATCATGAGCTTTTATTTTCTGCAAAAACCTTTGATGTGGCACCTTATCAAATGCCTTCTGGAAATCTAAGTACAATATATCCACCTGTATCCCTTTATCCAGAGCACATGTAACTCCCTCAAAGAACTTCAATAAATTGGTTAACCATGATTTCCCATTCACTAAGCCATGTTAACTCTGCCTGATTACCTTGAATTTTTCTAAATGCTCTGCTATAACATCTTTAATAATAGCTTCCAACATTTTCCCTAAGACAGATGTTAAGTTAACTGGCCTGCAGTTTCTTGCTTTCTGTCTCCCTTCCTTTTTGAATAAAGGAGTTACATTTGCTATTTTCCAATTTAAAGGAACCTTCCCCGAATCTAGGGAATTTTGAAAAATTAAAACTAACGCATCAACTATCTCACTAGCCACTCCTTTTAACACCCTTGGACAAAGTCCATCAGGACCCGAGGACTTGTCAGCCCGCAGCTCCAACAATTTGTTCAGTACCACTTCCCTGGTGATTGTAATTTTCTTGAGTTCCTCCCTCCCTTCCATTTCCTGACTTACAGCTAATACTGGGATGTTACTTGTATCCTCAATAGTGAAGACTGATGCAAAATATCTGTTTAATTCATCTGCCATCTCCTTATTATCCATTCTTAAATCCCCAGACTCACTTTTTATAGGACCAATGCTCACTTTGTTAACTCTTTTCTTTTTTAAATATCTATAGAAACTCTTGCTATCTGTCTTTATATTTCTAGCTAGCTTTCTCTCGTACTCTAATTTTACCTTCCTTATCAATCTTTTAGTCATACTTTGCTGTTTTTTATATTCTGCCCAATCTTCTGACCTGCCTCCCATCTTTGCACAATTATAGGCTTTTTCTTTAAATTTGATACTATCTTTAACTGTTTTAGTTAACCACGGATGACGGGTCCCACCCTTGGAATTTTTCTTTCTCATTGAAATGTATCTATTCTGTGTATTCTGAAATATCCCTTAAATGTCTGCCATAGCATCTCTATTTACCTATCCCTTAACCTGATTTGCCAGTTCACTTTAGCTAGCTCCGCTTTCATGCCCTCTTAATTACCCTTATTTAAGTTTAAAATACTAGTCTTGGACCCACTCTTCTCTCTTTCAAACTGAATGTAAAATTCAATCATATTAACTTCCTTAATTAGCCACGGATGGTTCTTTCTAGCTGAGTTTTTGATTTTCAAAGGAATGTATTTTTGTTGAAGAATTTGAATAATTTCTTTAAAGGTTTCTCACTGTCTATTTACCGCCATACCTATTTACCCAATTTACCTTAACCAGTTCTCCTCTCATAGTAAAAGTTAGTTTGAAAGGCATGTGGGTATAAGGGGAGAACTGGCTGAGGTAAATTGGGTAAATTGACTAAAAGGTATGGTGATAAATAAACAGTGAGAAACCTTTAAAGAAACCATTCAAAATCTTCAACAAAAATACATTCCTTTGAAAAACAAAAACTCAGCTAGAAAGACCCATCCGTGGCTAATTCAGGAAGTTAAGCATAGTATTAGATTAAAAGAAAAGGCTTACAATGTTGCAAAAAAGAGTAGCAAGTCTGAGGATTGGGAATGTTTTAGAAACTAGCAAAGGGCCACCAAAAAGTTGATAAAAGAGGAAAAAATAGAATAGGACAGTAAACTAGCCAGTAATATAAAAACAGATTGTAAGAGCTTTTATAGGTAAATCAAAAGAAAGAGATTAGCTAAAGTAAACATTGGTCCCTTAGAAGCAGAGACAGGAGAAATTATCATGGGGAATGAGGAAATGGCAGAGGCATTGACAAATATTTTGTGTCTGTCTTCACAGTCGAAGACACAAGTTCCACACCAGAAATAGACAGTAACCTAGGGCCTAAACAAAGTGAGGAAATTAAGGAAATTCATATCAGCAGAGAAAAAGTATTGGAGAAACTTAAGGGACAAAAATCTGACAAATCTCCAGGACCTGATGGCCTACATCCTAGGGTTCTAAAAGAGATAGCTGCAGATGTAATGGATGCGCCAGCTATGATTTTCAAAAATTCCCTAGATTCGAGAAGGGTCCCATCAGATTGGAAGTTGGCAAATGTTATACCACTTCTCAAGAAAGGAGGGAGAGAGAAAATAAGGAACTACAGGCCAGTTAGCTTAACATCAGTCATTGGGAAAATACTGGAATCTGTTATTAAGGAAGTCTTAACAATACACTTAGAAAAGCATAGCATGATTAGAACAAGTCAATATGGTTTTACTAAAGGGAAATCCTGTTTGACAAATTTATTGGAGTTTTTTAAGGATGTAACTAGTAGGGGAGATAAAGGGGAACCAGTAGATGTAGTATACCTGGATTTCCAAAAGGCATTCGATAAGGTGCCATATAAAAGGTTGATACTCAAGATAAGGGCTCATGGAGTTGGGGGTAATATATTAGCACGGATAGATGATTGGTTAACAAACAGGAAGCAATGTGTGTACATAAATGGGGCATTTTCAAGTTGTCAGGCTGTGAATAGTGGAGTGCTGCAAGGATCAGTACTTTAGCCTCAGCTATTTATAATCTATATTAATGACTTAGATGAACAGACACAGAGTAATGTAGCTAAGTTTGCTGATGACACAAAGGTAGGTGGAAAGGTAAGCTGTGGGGAGGACACAGAGAGGCTACAGTGAGATAAAGACAGGTTAAATGAGTGCACAGCAAGATGGTATATGGAGTATAATGTAGGGAAATGTGAAGTTATGCACTTTGGTCATAAGAATAGAAAAGCAGAATATTTTTTAAAAAGTGTGAAACTTGTAAGTGTCAATGTTCAAAGAGACTTGGGTGTGCTTGTACAAGGAACGCAGAAAGTTACCTGCATATTAACAGTAAGCAATTAGGAAGGCAAATGACATAAATAATAACAGAAAGTGCCGGAAATACTCAGCAGGTCAGGCAGCATCTGCAGAGTGAGAAGCAGAGTTAATGTTTCAGGTCTGTGACCTTTCATCAGAACTGTGACTTTCCACAGACCTGAAAGGTTGGAACGAATTTTACAGACCCCGAAATCAGTAGTCGTGGCCGGGGGTGCCGGAAAATGCCTCTGGCAGAGGCCCGCCACGGGCCTCGACACCGGAAAGGCCCGGCCCAATATTGCCGGCGGTGGCAAGGCCTCGTGGTGGCCCCCTTCCCCACTGCTACTCAGCTAAGGGAGAGGGAGCCAAATTTAAATATGTAAATTAATGTAAATGAAGTAATAAATTACGTTCTCGCTTCCACCATCTATCCTGCTGTGATATTGATGCCGGTGGCTGGCACTCCCGTACCTTTGGATACCCATCAGGGATCCGACGCGGAACACTGGTGGGGAGAGGGGAGCAGGTAGGTTTTACAGTGCGGGAAGCGGAGGAGTGGCGTCTGAGTGATTTCATTGGTGTAGGGGATGGTCGGAAGGGGTCAAATTTAACGTTTATGAACTTTGGGGGGAAGGTCAGGTGCACAAGGTAAGCGTTTTGTGGGGGGAGAGGGCAGGTAATTAATTCTATGGTTATTGGGGGGGATTGGGAGAGGGCCAGGATCAATTGATTTAATTTTGTTAAATCACTATATCTTTAAATCTTTAAATGGAAATGTCGGGCTCGAAGCCCTTTAAAAATGGCGTCAGCACCTGCACAATGGTGGATGCCATTGCCAGGGACAGACAACCCGCCCCCTCCACATCATCAGATTGGGAGGTCCGCCCCGGCTATTTAAATGAGCCACCGTGCTTAATATCATGGCGGCACCGCGACGTGAGGCCCGTATGGGCGGACCACCATTGCTTTTGTCTGCCGCCGTGTAAATTCCAGCCCATTAACTCTGTTTGTGTCTCCACAGATGCTGCCTGACTTGCTGAATATTTCCAGAACTTTCTGTTTTTATTTCAGATTTCCAACATCTGCAGTATTTTGCTTTTATTTTAAGACCTTTATTGCAAGGGGATTGGAGTACAGGAATAAGTATTGCTACAATTGTACACGGTTTTGGTGAGACCACATCTGGAATATTGTGTGCAGTTTTGGTCTCCACATTTAAGAAAGGATATACCTGCATTAGAGGCAGTGCAGCGAAGGTTCACTAGATTGGCCCCCAGGTTGAGGGGGTTGTGCTATGATGAGTGACTAAATGAATTGGGCCTGTATTCTATGAAGCTTAGAAGAATGAGAGGTGATCTCATTGAAACATATAAGATTCTAAAGTGGCTGGATAGGGTGGACACAGAGATTATTTCCACTGGTTGGGGAATCTAAAACATGGGGGCAGAGTCTCAGAATAAAGGGCCAATCATTTAGATGATCATGAGATGAAGAGGAATTTTTTCACTCAAAGGATTGTGAATCTTTGGAATTCTCTATCCCAGAGGATTGTGGATGCTCCATTCTTGAATACATTTAAAGCTGGGATTGACATATTTTTGGTCTCTCAGGGAATCAAGGGATATGGCGAGCAGGTGGGAAAGTGGAGTTGAATTCTAAGATCAGCCATGATCATTTTGAATGGCGGAACAGGCTCGATGGGCCATATGGTCTACTCCTGATTCTATTTCTTGTGTTCTTGTGTTAGAGGCCCGTATTGGGGGAAAGGATTTGGTGGTAAACCTCATGGTCCTCACGGTCGAAAATAGTAGGAATTGCAGAGAAATATCTGGTATACAATTAAAGGGTATCCAGCTCAAAGAGTCCAGTTTTATTCATGCCCCAAAAAGTCAGAAAGTTATATATTTACATCGCCAGCAGTTGTCCCTTGATTCGAGGATGACATCTACACAGAGTCGTGAATTTCTTCTATCGGTCTTCATAATCAGGCCAATTCTCAACCAGCAGATCTTCGGGCACATGTGGCAGGACATCCCACGAGGTAGTGGGATCCAGCGTACAAGATTTGCTTCCTTTTCTTTCCTTCTCTGCCGCCGCTCTGCTTCATCATTAAGGTGTTTGTACTCAAGCCAAGCCACATATTTTATAAAAGCATTATCTGGCATATTTATGGACAACTATAATTGCACACTCTCATCATGCACACACACAAATACAGACATACACGTTCACATACAGGCCGGACTTTTACCGGCACACCATGGGTCCCACCACCAGGAGCTAATGCAGGTCCCAGGCCCGCGCGGGTGAACAGCAAGTCTGCAGAGGAGATTTTACTAGCTGTGGCCAATTAAGAGGCCGCCATCCAATTAAGGATGCTGGCCTGCCTCTCTAAGCTGCCGGCCCAATCAGTGGGGAGGCAGATCTGCAGCCTTGGCAGTGCACCTCCATGTGGAGGCACCTTGAAGGGCAGCTAAGAAATTTTTTAATGTGTCGGGCCAGAGAGGCAGACCCTGAGATCGGAGGGGTGAACCCTCCAGCGACAGCATCGGAGCTGTGGGGGCAATCATTGCCACTGGGGGGCCCTTCTGTGGGACACAGAGCCTCCGGGAAGGAAGGCCCCCCCCTCCTTGGGAAGCTGCTGGGAGGCCACCTCGATGTACCTGGCGGTCACCCCACATGGCGGGGCGGCCAGTAAAATCCCGAGATCATGGTAAAATAGACATCAGTAGACCAATTAATTACCTGAATTGGCCGTCAGCTTTGGATCAGCAGGCAAAGGCTGTTCCTGCCTTTGATAATATGCTGTGGCGGAGGGAACATGTCGAGCTCCCCTGCCGATGCCTTCCGCTGCCATTTTACCACCCCCTCCCACTCCCCAGCCCAGAGGGATGGTAAAATTCAGCCCATAATCTCTCACTATCTTTCCTTTACATTTTCTCAACCTCAGAAACACATTTTCATTACCCTACTTTCACTTACATGGGGGAGTTCATTTGTGATGTGCCCTCAATCCTTAGGCTCCTGGGACAACCAGCTCCCACTTTGCAAATATAAAACTTCTGCAGCACTGCCTTGTCTCCACCCCTACCTCAGTTCCGCCACTACTGAAAATCTGAAAACTCTTTTATCATTTCTAGATTCAGTTTCTCCAATGTATCCCTCGTCTCCCATCCTCTTCCTTCCACGAACTCCAAAACTCATCTACCCATAATCTATCCCTCACTGTCCAGCTCACACGTCAACACTATTCTTCCTTTGACCTTTCTTTGCCTCATGGTTGATGGCAGAGCTTTCAGTTAACTTTTCTAATGTCTAGAACTTCCCCCTAAAACCCAACACTCTCCACCTTTTAAAACCTTCTCAAAATGTATCCTTTGCGGACACATATTCAGTCACCTTTCCTTCCAGCATCGTTGAATCTCTGCTACTTTGCCTATTTCAATATATTTTTTCTTTCTCTTCTACAAAGTGCCTTGGGATGTTTCCTGTCTAAAGATGTTATGCATATGCAAGTTGTTCTTGATGAAGACGTCTTTAATTTGGTAAGCCATGGAATACTTGGAACTGAAACACAGCTCCCCAAAATTAGGTTAGTGGAGGCCTTACTTATAACTTTAAAATGTTCTTCAAAAAAAATCAAACTTCTAATCTTTGATATGCTGAGGAATAAAATTAATAAAGTATGCATCTGTAAATTAAGATGATATTGGCATAATTAATGTACTGGTTCATTAGCATAACTATGTACTCGGCAAGTTTTATAATTGGAATCTTAGATTGCTTAGGTCTTAATGGAAACATGAAACATGATATCCCCATTTTTCCTCCTCCCACACCACATGCCAGTGAAAACGAAGAGAAACACACACAGCTCACCATGTTACCCAAGCTAAATAATAGTACAATCCATCACTTCACTTGCTGATCTCATAAGCTGTTCTGTTATTAAATTATAAATTGCTGTTGCATACATGGGGCAGGTGCAGTGCAGCATGGAAATGCAATCAAACGAGTCTAGTTTTGCTGAAGGTTACTGGAGTTTGTTTCATTTCAATCAATGCCCTTTTCAATTTAATAGAAGAACTGACCTCCAGTCAGCACGCAAAGAGGAACTGCTCAAAGTGATTATAAAAGGCTGAGCAGTGGCCGAATAAAGGTCTTTAAAATTATGAAGGGGTTTGATAAAATAGACATAGAGAAGATACTTCCACTTGTGGAGGGAGTCCAAATGTAAGGGTCATAAATATAAGGGGGTAGAATTTCCACTTCCAATCAAGATGTTTCATCCAAAATGCGCTCAAAATTGTACAAGTAAGATTACAGTTCAAGATATTTTCCAATAACATTCATTTGCATAATTGCAAACATAAAATCTGCCATGAACCAGCACAATCAGACAGTGAAATAGAACATAATCTTTTATTTTCTTTCCATTAGAAAGTAGTCCTTGACGTAATTAAGAGTGATAACCTGGTGCAGTTTTATTACTACATCCAAAAATGGGTTTATCACAAAAAATAACCGTTTTTGTAAGGATGGTTAATCCTCCACTTGTGAGTAACCTGATATAAAATCACTAAGAAACTATACTGAAACATTTAGTAGTTTAATTGGTGTGCATTAGTCAATTTCTTAGTAAAGGACTGTTTGGTATGAATAAACATTTAAAGCATGCTTACAGGTGCCTGCACATTTAAGAAAGTGGGTGCAATTACAAAGAGCTTTCCAGAACCTACGCAATCGATGGAATCTCATGTGTCAACTTGAGGGTGTGGCCAATTTTGTGGGTGGGACCTGGTCCAGGTGAAGTGAATCTTAATAAGTACATTAGAGAGAAAGGAGTAGAAGGTTATACTGATAGGACAAAGATAAAGTAATATGGGAGGAGGCCTGTGTGGAACATAAACACCAGCATAGACCAGTTGGGCCAAATGGCCTGCTTCTGTGCTATAAATTCATGTCGTTCTTTTCTATGTAATTAACTTGTTTATTTTATAATGTATTTCTTGATACAATGGTTTACTGCTGAGGATTGGCCCAGATTTTTCTGGGCCATCTCACAGTGTGCCCCATTAACTAACTTTTCCCTCACACTTCAGCTCAAATTTTTTTGCCCTGTACATTGCTGGAGATTTGAGCTGATAACGGTACCGGGAGGACAATAGGGTAACTGGGACCTTAGTGGACAACTGGACCACCAGTTTACCTTAATAACCAATGAGATTTAAGAATTTGCAAAGAAACGGGAACAGGAGAGAAGGAGGGTAAATTAGAGTCAATCCAGGTACAGAAAGAGAAATAAAGAGAGGGAAAAAAAGATTTTAAGAGAGAGAGGAAAAAGGAGACAGAAAGGAAAAGCAAAAAAATTGTATAAAAATGTAGAAGCAATTGACTACCTGTAGGAATTAAGCTCCACAGTTTAAATTGTTCCCTTTGTGGGCTACAGAGATTAATTGGCATTCCAGGAACATAAGTCATCTCATTACAAGATACTTCATTACTGGACCTAACTTTTTGTGTAGAGTTTAATGGCCAATCAATGCATAAATGCAACACATTCATGAAACTCACAGAGGTTGAGGGCAAGTTGCCATTTTCTGAGGCTAATGGCAGAGTGGCAAATTGTCCAGTGACCTGTGGTGATTTGCAATTCACAGGGTATCTCTTCTTCGCCATGTGTTATGGATGATGTACACATTAATAATGACAAGTGCCATTAAACTCACCATTATTTTGGCAGCAAATTCTGGGTCACTGCACTCGGGTCAAATAGTGCACACAGAGTTGTATATTGTGAACTAAATCCAGCTCAGGGGGTGTTTTCATCCTCTGCAACAATTTTGAATGCACATCAGGATAATCTATTCCCTGAATCACCTCATTGGACCATCCAATCCCTCCCCATTACCGTACTTTTCTTCCAATCTCCATACTGTGAGCCATAGACATTATGGACATGCAGTATAATTTTTTTTGAAGGGAAAGTGAAACGCTTGCTTTCTTCAGAGACAAATGCAGTGGAAGTAAAAACAGAAGTAAGCATTAGGAGTGGAGCTGTGGTTACATGCAGCATAACTAGGGCAACCTCACTAATCCAATATCCACTAATTCAGCGAGCCTGGATTATAGCACTGCCTCTTAGTCTTCATGTGTTATTAGTGTCAACTACAAACTTCTCTACTTATAACCTTAGTAAACAGTATGTGGACAAGCCAGTAAATGAAGTCACAAACCATCAAATGATAGACACTTCCAGCACTTTTATTTGTGCTGAGCACAGTTAAGTCCTATATTCTGAGATATCTGAACTTGCACTGTTACCATTTCCTGAACTTGTTACTGTCCTGGATAAAGAAAACACAAATTGTCTAAATGAATGCACTTATTGCTAATCTTTACATGTTCCTTCAAGAGCACATTTCAAAAGAAAATTCCCATTTAAATCTTCATGTCTTAAATATCTACAATGACAACAGCTTTGGAAACTTTAGATTGAGATTGGTTTTATATTCATGAAAACAAAACCATCCCCATTAATGAGCAAACTTCTTACTCCACCTCTACATTTAAGCATATTTCCATTAAAAGTCATGATCCTGATATTTTTCCCACTTATAGGACTTGTCTATTTTCTAATTAACCTTTGAACCCCATCCTCTCCAGTTACTCATGGTAGCACCTCTCAAATATAATTATATTTCTAGCAGAACCATTTTGCAAGAGTTGAAGAGGCATTGTAACTGCATTGAGAAGTTCTTGGGCTTACCGTAAAGAACAGCAAGAAACAGCCTTCTCTAAGAACAATGTTTTGGGCAATCATATACTGGCAGCTGACAAAATTAGATGAGACATTGGCTGTATAAATATTTAATTTTAACCAATAGATTAGATGGCCAATGCACCCAGAGGTAGGTGAGAAAGGATGTTACAGACGTCACTAAATTCCTGCAGAGGATGGGGGGAATGTGACATTTGAGAGTCTCTGGTTCATGGCGTTCCATGGAGCGTGCAATCTGTTGTGGTTGGGGGGAGGTGGGAGCAAAGGGGAGGCATTGTTGGAAGTACAATGAGGCAGAGGTGCTGGTGTACTGTGGCCCAGCAGCCTGAGACAACCATTAAGGGCTGTTTTAACTCAGTTAGCTGCTCCAATGTGGCTTTAACAAGTTCCCAAGGATACTCTCCTTTTTGCTGCTAGCACTGAGGTACTGATAAGTGAGGTAAGTGTCATTCCTAAAAAACGCACTCACTTGCAGAAAATGCCAATTTATGGTTACTCTCTGTCCTGAGGATAAAGAGTTAACAAACATGGAGGCCACTCTTCCTCTCAGTGCCAGACACGGAAATTAGTCTTCTTCTGCACCAACCTTCTTAGTGGGACTTATTATTATGAAGTAGGTACACATCAATTGCACTTTCAATCATACTCGTTGGAGCATTAAAATAAGGGATATTACTTTTGATACTGTCTAAGCCTTAAAGGCAGCAGCAACGTTAAAGGTCATCTATTAGTCAAATGCAACATTCAAATTCATTTACACAAGAAATAGATGCTACAGCAATATTGCAAAACCACAAATGACAGATGAAGTTAAATATTTATGCAACTGAGAAGCATCGGGGTGCAAGTTGCTAAGAGGTTAGGTTGGGGTGTGGACTGACAGTAGGTTCAGTAAAAGTACAGGCTGACAGAAGGCAGGGTCAGTTTGAGGTACAAGCTGAGGGGAAGTCAGGTCTTGATGGGAGCTGACATGTGTTGGGATGTGAACAAACAGAAGGCTCCGGGTTTCAGAACTGGAGCTGCGGCTGGAGTCACTGTGGTGCATCCGCAAGGCAGAGCACTACGTGGATATCACTTTTCAGTAATTACCCCGGAGCTTAAAAGAGCACAGGCAGAGAGGAATTGGGTGGTTGCCAGACAGACAAGAAGGTCAAGGCAGGTAGTGCAGAAGTCCCTGGAGGGCATCCCACAGTTCTGATGGGAGAGAGGGTTCCTCTGGAGAGTGCAGCGAGAGTCATGACCAGAGCACCATGGGTGGCTCAGCTGTGCATGGAGGGAGGATAAAGGACAAGAGAGCAATAGTGATAGGGGATTCTATAGTTAAGGGAACAGATAGGCGTTTCTGAATCATATCGCAGATATGATTCCAGGATGGTATGTTACCTCCCTGGTGCAAGGGTCATGGATATTACCGAGCGGCTACAGAGCATTCTGGAGGCTGAGGGTGCACAGCCAGAGGTTGTGGTCCACATTGGTACCAACGATATAGGAAGAAAGAGGGATAAGGTCCTTCAGACTGAGTTTAAGGAGTTAGGAATGAGATTAGCAAGCAAGACCTCAAAGGTAGTAATCTCTCGATTTCTCCCAAGGCCACGTGCGAGTGAGTATAGAAATAGGAAAATACAGCAGATGAACGCGTGGCTGGAAAGATGGTGCAAGAGGGAGGGCTTCAGATCTCTGGGGCATTGGGACTGGCTCTGGGTAGGTGGGACCTGTACAAGCCAGACGGTCTAATCCTGAACAGGACTGGGACAAATATCCTTGCAGGAAGGTTTGCTAGTGCTGTTGGGGATGGCTTAAAATAGCTTGGCAGGGGGATGGGAACCTGAGCACAGTCTTAGATAGGACAATTTCAGGGCACGGAACAGGAGGCAGAAAATTAGCAAGTGACTCTGAAAGACAGAAGAAGCAAAGGTTAAAAAGTGTGCAGCACAGGAATTTGGCAGTGTTAAAGGGTATTTATTTAAATGCAAGGAGTATAGTAAATGAAGCCAATGAGCTGAGGGCACAGATAGACACAAGGCAACATTGCTATAATGGAAACTTGGCTTAAAGAGGGGCAAGAATGGTAGCTCAACATCCCTGGATATAGAGTTTTCAGGCGGGATAGAGGGGGAGATAAAAAAGGAGGGGGTGCAGCATTATTAGTTAAAGAATCAGTAACAGCTTTGAGGAAGGATGATATACTAAATTAATCATCAAATGAGGCCATATGGGTGGAGCTCAGAAATAAAAAAGGGGCATCCACACTACTAGGAGTGTCCTATAGACCCCCAAAAAGTGAGAGGGAGATGGAAGAACAAATATGTAGGCAAATTTCTGAGTGCAAAAACTTTAGGGCAATGAGAGTTGGGGATTTCAACTACCCCAATATCAACTAGGATACAAACAGTGTGAAGGGCACAGAGGGGACGAAATTCTTGAACTGTGTTCAAGAGAACTTTTTTAGCCAGCACTTAATTTTGTCCCCAATGAGAGAGGGCACAATTCTAGATTTAGTCTTCGGGAATGAAGCTGGGCTAGTGGATGAAGTAACAGTGGGTGACCATTTTGGAGATAGTGACTATAATAGTTAGCTTTAGCATAATCATGGAAAAGGACAAAGATAAAATAGGAGTAAAAGTTTTCAGTTGGGGGAAGGCAAATTTTATGAAACTGAGAGGTGACCTGGTGAAAGTGGACTGGATGCAGCTACTTGAAGGAAAATTAGTGGCAAAACAGTGGGAGGCATTCAAAAGCAAGATACTACAGGCACAGTGTCGGCATGTTGCCACAAAGATAAAGGGTGAGATTGCCAAATCTAGAGCCCCTGGTTATCTAGAAGCTTAGAAGTTAAAGCAGAAAAAGAAAGCTTATGACAATCACAAAAATCTTAATACTTTAGAAAGCCTAGAGGAGTATTGAAAGTGCAGGGGTGAAATAAAAAAGGAAATTAGAAAAGCAAAGAGGACATGAAAAATTATTGGCAGGTAAAATCAAGGAAAACCCGAAGATGTTTTACCAGTACATTAAGAGCAAGACGATAAGTAAGGAAAGGGTAGGGCCTATCAGAGATGTACAAGGGAACTTATGCGCGGATGCAGAAGTTGTGGGCAGGGTTCTTAGTAAGTTTTTTGTCTCTGTCTTCACAAAGGAGAGGGTTGATGCAGACATTGTAAAGAGGAGTGTGAAATACTAGATATGGTAAGCATAATGAGAGAGGAAGTACTAGAGGGTCTGACATCCTTGAAAGTGGATAACTCACCAGGGCCTGATGGATTGCATCCCAGGTTGTTAAAGGAAGCCAGGGAGGAAATAGCAGATGCACTGAGGATCATCTTCAAATCCTCACTAGATACAGGAGAGGTACCAGACGATTGGAGGTCTGCGAAGTTTGTACCATTTTTTAAAAAGGGTGCAAGGGATAGGCCAAATAATTATAGGCCAGTCAGTCTGACCTCGGTGGTGGGTAAATTGTTACAATCAATTCTGAGAGACAGAATAAACTGCCACTTAGAAAGGCACAGATTAATCAGGGATAGTCAGCATGGATTTGTTAGGGAAGGTCATGTCTTACTAACTTAATTGAGTTTTTTGAGGAAGTAACAAGGAGGATTGATGAGGGCAGTGCAGTGGATGTAGTCTACATGGATTTTAGTAAGGCATTTGACAAGGTTTCACATGGCAGACTGGTCAGTAAAATGAAAGCCCATGGGATTCAGGGGAATGTGGCAGGTTGAATCCAGAATTAGCTCAGGGACAAGAAACAAAGGGTAGTAGTCGATGGATGTTTTTGCGAATGGAAAGCAGTTTCCAGTGGCATTCCACAGGACACAGTGTTGGGACCCTTGATGTTTGTGGTATATATTAATGATTTGGACTTAAATGTGGGAGGCATGATTGGGAAATTGCTGATGACACAAAAATTGGTCGAGCAGTTGATAGTGAAGAGGATAGCTGTAGACCTCAGAATGATATCAATGGTTTGGTTGAGTGGGTGGAAAAGTGGCAAATGGAATTCAGTCTGGAGAAGTGTGAGGTAATGCATTTGGGGAGGGTAAATAAAGCAAGGGAATACACAATAAACGGGAGGATATTGAGAGGGGTAGAAGAAGTGAGAGACCTTGGAGTGCATGTCCACAGGTCCCTGAAGGTGGTAGGATAGGTAGATAGAGTGCGGAAGAAGGCACATGGAATGCTTTCCCTTATTGGCTGAGGTATAGAATACAAAAGCAGGGATGTGATGCTGGAACTGTATAAAATGCTGGTTAGGCCACAGTTGGGGTATTGCGTTTGGGTCTGGTCACCACATTACAGAGAGGACATTATTGCTCTGGAGAGAGTACAGAGGAGATTTACAAGAATGTTGCCAGGGCTTAAAAGTTGCAGCTATGAGGAAAGATTGGATAGGCTAGGGTTGTTTTCCTTAAAACAGAGGAGGCTGAGGGGTAACTTAATTGAGGTGCACAACATTATGAGGTGTCTAGATAAAGTAGACAGGAAGGACCTGTTTCCCCTAGTGGAGAGATCAATTACCAGGGGTTGCAGATTTAAGGTGATTGGTAGAAGGATTAGACGGACATGAAGAAAAATCTTTTCACCCAGAGGGTGGTGGGTGTCTGGAATTCACTGCCAGGAACGGTGTGGAGGCAGAAACCCTTAATTCTTTGAAAATGTACCTGGACATGCACCTGAAGTGCTGTAACCTGTAAGGCTATGGGCCAGGTGCTAGAAGGTGGGATTAGATTGGGTGGCTAGTTTTTTCGGCCAGCACGGACATGATGGGCTGAATGGCCTCCTTCTGTGCCGTAATTTTTCTATGGTTCTAAGGCTGAGTTAGATGCAAGCTAACAGGGAACAGGATCTGATTAGGCTACTGACTGACAGGAGGTTGTGTTGGGTGCAGGCTGTCATTAGGTTGGGTGGAAGAGGAGGTAAACCAATAGGAGGTCAAATCAGCCGGCGTACCAACAAAAGGTTGGGTTTACCTGCGAACACACAGAAGATCCACTCATGTAGTCACTAAACGGCTGAGTATTGCCATGGAGACTTGTCTTGCTATTCCTACGTGGAGCTTGGTGCCTCATAAAACTTGACATTCCAGGTCCCATTCCATGAAATGCATTGTTTGCCACTGCTTAACTAACAGAATTTTTACACTTCATGATTGGATTCATAGATTCATAGATTCATAACTTCATCATTGAAAGCTCTTAAATAGCACATTACTGGCATAACAAGTGTGAACGCCCCATTATTATGTAAAAATGCTCATTGGTCAGTACACTCCCACTAATACATTCAAAAAACGCCCTTCAGATCAAAGGATAATAATATTTAGGCAGCACAGGCAAATCACTCTATTCCTAACCTAGGAGCTCTGGGTATTCACCCCTTCTCAGTAAAGATGAGCATATCATGGGCCTGCATGCTGTTCTTTCCCAATTAAACCCAAAGCTTCTGAATCGTTAACATATAGTTTTCTTATTGATTTAAAAATACATAGATTTCCTCATGCAAATTTCACCTGAATTTTTTTGACTCAAATTCAGGAAAATACAAAACTCAAACATTAAACCTTGGTAAACAGGGCAACAAACAGGATTATCTTCTTAACCAATGAAAGTTAAGCACAGGGGGGGATGTGAGGAAGACGTTTGTTTTTACATAGTGAGTGGTAATGACCTGGAACTCGTTGCCTAAGAGGATGGTAGAAGTGGAGATGGGGTGGTGCAGTGGTTAGCACTGCAGCCTCACAGCTCCAGCGACCCAGGTTCAATTCTGGGTACTGCCTGTGCAGAGTTTGCAAGTTCTCCCTGTGACTGTGTAGGTTTTCGCCGGGTGCTCGGGTTTCCTCCCACAGCCAAAGACTTGCAGGTTGATAGGTAAATTGCCCCTAGTATAGGTAGGAGAACTGAGGGAAGATAGGGATGTGAGAGGGAATATGGGATTAATGTAGGATTAGTATAAATGGGTGGCTGATTGTCAGCACAGACTCAGTGGGCCAGAGGGCCTGTTTCAGTACTGTATTTCTCTATTAGGAAATAAACACAGGAAGGACAAAGAAGAGTGAATTAAGGAGGGTGAATTCATTGTCAAATTATGTACAGAAAGAAAAATAAAGAACAAGAAAATTTGAATTAAGAGAGGGCTGGGTTTTACCACCTTCCCTCACCATTTTATGCAGCCCCCCCCACCCCCAGCCTGTCCCGAGAAGGCTAAATTTTACCAGCCCTCTAGGAACAGGCTTTGAGGCTGAGGGCACTGCATAAAATAGTGAGGGAAGGCAGGGAGGTGGAGTACCCGTCGCCTTCCTGACGCCATGGAGTTTTACCAGGAACGGGGAAGGTCGAGGATGGCCTTCCCGCCCGGAGGCCAATTGAGGCCCTTAAATGGCCAATTATTGCATAGAATTGCATTGGGGCTCCCTGAAACAGTGGCAGCCAGTAAATTCAGCCCGGAGAGAAAAAAAGACAGAAAGGAAACATAAGATTGTTAAAATTTGAATTTTTTTATAAATTCCCTGAAAATTTCAAAATCTGAAGGAATGAGACTCCACACTTAGAACAGTTAATTTTCAGTGCCAGAGGTTGATTTACAGTCATTAACACTTGTCGTGTCATTCAAAGTATACTCACACTTGTGATGACAAAGGTTTAGCTTTTGTGGCGAGTTTAGTTTGTATCTCCTGCACAAATAAAGGAACTTCACGCTATTCAATGCATGTCACTGGTGAGGCAGGCAGCGAGTTGTTGTCTTCACACAGCTAACGGTGGAATAGCACAACTCAGCAACTTCTGGATAGTAGCATTTAACTTTGCATCTACCGCTCGCCTGAAGTTGCTGTACCACTTACCATAAATAACAGCAAGCACCATTAGCCTCACTATTATTTTGACAGCAAAATCTGGGCCCATTGATACGAAGGATTTTTTCTGAATTATTATTAGAAAGTTTTTTTTGAAGGATGAAGTAATATACAACATCAGCTTTCAACCCAGTGAAGTAGTATGAATAATTATCAGTCCAATCTGGAGAAGTATATCTTTAGCAGTACTGTACCTGTGGGTCTCACACCGCTACGCTAACTAATTGGCTTTATAGTGAACCAGGAGGCAGCATGAACATAACAACCCACCCCCAGTAATAAATGTAAAAATGCATGTGTGGGCTGTTAATTTGAATTTACAGGGAGTTGACAGCTGCTCTGAATTAAAGTGCATTAAATAAAAAAACTGCTCATTTACAAATGCCCCCTTTGCAGTATAGGATTCACTCATGTAACACTTTGAAGTCAGCTGAAGTTGATCTGTATCCCCTAATTCTGTATCTTCATTGTGGTTTCTAGAAACTGTGAGGAATGTTAAAGGTGCCTGACCTCACAGTTTGCTTCTGGTAAATTTGTCCTTCACGTGTCTCAAGACAAAAACTCCAGAGCCAAACTGACATTTTTGAACATCACACTGGTTATTATCTCTGTCAGTGTTCATATCTACAATACTTTTGACTACTTTCAAAAATGCTGTCAAGATGGCATCTTTGAAACAGTTTAAAGACATGTAGTGGGAGTTTTTGGCTTGGGCCTATTTATGGGCCTCTTGGTTCAGTGCCACACCTGTGCACTTCTGTTCCACCAACTCCACAGGAAGGTTTTTTTACACTAAAAAAAATGTCACTACCTACCTTTGGTTGGCAGATCCTGACGATCTGATCAATAATAAAGGAAAATTGAAGCCTCTGCGAATTAAATTAAATTATGGGCAGCACAGTGGCGCAGTGGTTAGCACTGCAGCCTCACAGCTCCAGCGACCCGGGTTCAAATCTGGGTACTGCCTGTGCGGAGTTTGCAGGTTCTCCCTGTGACTGCGTGGGTTTTCGCTGTGTGCTACGGTTTCCTCCCACAGCCAAAGACTTGCAAGTTGATAGGTAAATTGGCCATTATAAATTGCCCCTAGTATAAGTAGGAGAATTGAGGGAAGGTGGGGATGTGAGAGGGTAATGGGATTAATGTAGGGTTAGTATAAATGGGTGGTTGATGGTCAGCACAGACTCGGTGGGCCGAAGGGCCTGTTTCAGTGCTGTATCAATAAATAAATAAATGTAATTACTTATATGCCTGGGCCTCATTGGCCCACAGTCTGCTCCCAACTCTTAGGCCTGCAACTAAAATTGCAGATTAGGTCCTGATGCCTGATATATTTAAAGAGGACCTTGCTGCCTTCCTGTGACCTGTCCCACTCACCTACACAAAAAACAGGTTAGCATTGTGGCATGGTGGGAAGGCAGCGGCAAATGAGGAGGTAAGTAACTGTCCTCATTTTAGGTAACTCCCCTCCCCCGCCCAGTTTCTACCAGGCAAGGGGAGTTAAAACTGGGGCCAAAGTTGCATTGCAAAACAATGTATTGTGTACCTGCTCCTGATCGCTTTACAGGTCGCCAAACTGTTGGAAGTTATGCATCCATGGGTAAGTAAGACAGTCCTACTTTTGAATATGTTATCAATACATTTCAATTGAGTCACTGTATTCAGCAGAAGAGAGGTAGGGGAGAAAATCAGAGGGGGAATTAGACAATATGGGCTAGATTTTACCTTAGGCGGACGGGAATTCACCACCGACATAAAAGTCGGTGGTGCACCTGCTTCCACCTAGCCCAGGGAGCCGTCCCGCATTTTACAGGTCCCCAGGCTTTAATTGTCCCGAGGTGGGAGTTCCACCCGCTTGAGGGAGGAAATCCCGCCTTAGTGAGCTGCAGGCCAATCAGCGGGCCAGCAGCTCTTAGTCCCAGCCCAGCCAACCAGATGGAGCCAGGAGACGAGGCAAGTTAGGCATGCCTCACCAGGGAGATCGGTCCTTCCCTGGTGAGGCTGGAGTGGTTGTTTCAGGTGAGGCGGGGGGGGGGGGTGTCGGGTCCCGGGGGAGGGTTGGGAGGCAGGGGCGGCCCTCAATCGGACACCCTGTGCCCAACTGCCATGGCCCCCCCCACCCCCAACAGCGCGCGGAAAGGCTGGCGGTTATCGCTCTGCGGCCTTTCACGTCCCCAGCAAGCCCAATTGCCATAGGTAAAATACCCGTGGAGACAGGCGAGTGCCCTTAAGTGGCTGTTAAGAGGCCACTTAAAGGCCTTGATTGGCCTCGGGCGGGCGGGCGGGCCGTTCCCCCCACCTCCCCTCCCTCCCGCCGTAAAGTTGACCCGTGGTGGGATTGGGGCGGGTAGGCCTCCCGAAGCTTCCCACTCAAATTTACGCTGCCCCCACACCACCATCTAGCACGCTGAGACGGTGTAAAATTCAGCCCAATTTGTTTAGAAAGGGATAGAGGGCATGAAATTCAGAGTGAAGGTGATGAAAATAACAAGCAGGCAAGGTGTATAACAGACAGATGATCCCTTAATACCCAGTTGACACCTCTGCCATAATTGAAATTCATCCCCAAAATGCACAAAGCTGATACTTAAATATGTGGAATAAGAACCAGTAATGATTTTAAAAGATTGCGTTATATTTAAATTTATTTTCCCTCCAACAGGAAAACTGCTTACTACTGTTGTCTTACCTACAGAGGTCGCAAAATACATCAAAAAGGCAAATCAGTGCCTCTGAAAGCATGGATATAACTTCCTAACCCAGACTTCAATTGTAATGGTGTCACAACCGGTCGAGAGTGAATGGTACAGAAAGAAAAACCCATCTGTGCAAAATCTAATTCTCCAGTGATTCTGTTCGAAAACCTCAAAAAATAAATTGGTCTAAATTATAATTTTCTGCTATTTATTTTGGTGGGGAATATTGATGTAAAATAAACAATTACAGGCTCCTGAAGCTTGTATTATTATTGAATGTGATGCTGCAAATCTTGCATGCACTTAAAATGTTTCGCTTGCTCTGTGCAAATGGAAAATTTGGAAGCCACTGGACGGCAACAAAAAAGGCCAAATAGTCACTGCAGTTGATGAAATGTAGGTTTATGCATTGAAAACCACCTCGCAGATCTTGTTTGATATTTTTCAGGCTGTACTCAAACACAGCTCACTATGGAAACATAAGTGATTCATTATTAGTCTTGTGCATTTCAAGGCTGTCTCCCCAAATCAACCTGACTGCACAAATTCAGTGAACCCTTGTAATTAGTCAGCAGTTCGAACATTACATGGATTATGACAGCGAGCATATCTCCAGACGCATGTCAGAAAGGGCTGTCTAGGTAACTCACAAGAATCCTTGTACTGCAGACATGTATCTGGTTTCCACCCCATATTCCGCTGAAAAACTCACCAGTTACTAAAATGACATCTAAAATTATATTCATGCAGCACTATTAAGCTTTAAAAAAAAACAATTTGGAACACGTACTAGCTTTGGATAACAAGCAGCAAAACTTGGGAGATTTCTTGGCTCCATCCTTGGAAAAGCAACCAGCCACCCACAGAATGATTAAAAACCGTTACATCTGATCTTGACTGAAGTGAAGGAACTGAGAGGTAGGGCTGTATTTTGTCCTCGCTGTGGGGGTCCCAATGGGGGCTGGAAAGCTGAGGGAAACCCCACCTCAGCCATTTTCAGAGGCTTCGACGGAATTCAATTGCAATAAGGCAGTTAACTGCCTATTATTGGGGCTGTTGCCCACTTAAGGGCGGAGGTCCCGCCTCCAAGAGCTACCAGTCAATCAGAGAACTGGCACTCTTCAGTCACACCAGAGCCACTGGGAGGTGGCCACTGCTGGGACTGCAGTTGGCACAGACCAGCCATCATGGAAGAGGCCCTGGAATCAAGGTGAGTCTGTGGGGCTCGCCGGGGCCTGGGGTGGGGTGGGAGGGGTGGGGGCGGGCAGGGTTGGTCTTTCAGCAGGGATGGCCCTTGCCACCCAGGGTGCCCTCTGTGGGCCACAAGGTGACTGATCAGGAAGGTCCCCCACTCCCCAGGCACTCAGGGAGGCAGCCTCCCCACATGGCGAAGGGTTCAACCACCTCTCCCCACCCCTGGTAAAATATCAGCGATGGCAGAAAGAGGCCCTTAATTAGCCACTTGAGGGCCTCAATTGGCCTCTGGGCGGGAAGGCCGTCCTTGATCTTCCCCACCTGTGCTGAAATTCCATGGCGCTGGGAAGATAATGGGCGCTCCACACCCCGCCTCCCAGCATGTCCCTGGAGGGCTATTAAAATCCAGCCCGTAGGAAAACTGCCTTTAATGAATACTTTATTTTCAATGTGAAGTTTGGAACCTCATGTAGCCCCTAAATCCCCCACCAACTCTGTTTGCACCCGCCCGTGTGGAACTGAGAACCAGTCAGATCAGAAAGGTCCCAGGTTCAATCCACAGATGATGCTGAGTTCGCTCAATCGATGTGATAATGCAGGTGCTGCGATTGACCTCTGTGCCTCAAACTTGCGGAGGAGAAGATTGCTCTTTATCACAAGCCAGGAACTGCTACTGGAGAGTCACATATTTATGGACAGTGGATGAGAACAGGATTGGGCTTGGTTGGCTTTGATGCTTTCCAATGTCAAGCGACCTGCCAACATTCACAGTCCAGAATCATATTTGAAGAATACTTACTTGGGAAAGATACAGCAGTGGGGGCCTGGCACACTTATGCAGCATCTGATTGTGTATCAGCAGTTTCAACAAAGCAGGGGAAAAAACTGCAGGAATTTCTTTTTTTTTTCAAAAATAGGGAGCTCCAAATAAATATGCATTCTTCGTTCCAACCTCTGGCTTGGATTTGAAAATACTTGTGTTATGACCAGATGACCTCCCAGAAATGTTAGGGAACCAAGGGTCTAATGAGAGGGAGGAACCAAAGGAAATCAATATTAGTAAAAAAAAGTGCTAGTGAAATTACCGGGGTTAAAGGCTGACAAATTTCCAGGGCCTGATAATCTACATCCCAGAGTACTAAAGAAAGTGGCCCTGGAAATAGTGGATGCATTGGTGGTCATCTTCCAAAATTCTATAGAATCTGGAGCAGTTCCTACAGATTGGAGGGTGGCAAATGTAACCCCACTATTTAAAAAAGGAGGGAGAGAAAAAACAGGGAATTACAGACCAGTTAGCCTTATATTAGTAGTGGGGAAAATGCTAGAGTATTATAAAAGATGTGACAGCAGAACACCTGGAAAGCATAAACGGGATTGGACAAAGTCAGCATGGGTTTATGAAAGGGAAATCATGATTAACAAATCTACTGGAGTTTTTTGAGGATGTAACCAGTAGAATAGCTAAGGGAGAACCAGTGGATGTGATTTTCAGAAGGCTTTTGATAAGGTCCCACAGGAGGAGGATGCACAGGAGCTGTGAGGAGGATGCAAAGAGGCTTCAGTGTGATTTGGACAAGTTGGGTGAGTGGGCAAATGCATGGCAGATGCAGTATAATATGGATAAATGCGGGATTATCCACTTTGGTTGAAAAAACAGAAAGGCAGATTATTATCTGAACGGTGATAGATTGGGGAAAGAGGGAGGTGCGGCGAGACCTGCGTGTCCTTGTACACCAGTCACTGAAAGCAAGCATTCATCAGCAGCAAGAAGTTAGGAAGGTGAATGGTATGTTGGCCTTCATTGCAAGAGGATTTGAGTACAGGAGCAAGGATGTCTTACTGCAGTTATACAAGGCCTTGGTAAGACCACATCTGGAGTATTGTGTGCAGTTTTGGTCTCCTTATCCGAGGAAGGATGTTCTTGCCATGGAGGGAGTACAAAGAAGATTTACTAGGCTGATTTCTGGGATGGCAGGATTGACGTATGAGGAGAGATTGGGTCGAATAGGCCTATATTCACTAGAGTTTAGAAGAATGAGAGGGGATCTCACAGAAACCTATAAAATTCTAACAGGACTAATCAGGCTTGATGCAGGGACGATGTTCCCGATGGCTGGGGAATCCAGAACCTGGGGTCACAGTCTCAGGAAACGGGGTATGCCATTTAGAACCGAGATGAGGAGAAATTTCATCACTCAGAGAGTTTTCTTAGGTTGAAAGAAAAAAGGTTGAACTTTATTAAACTTAAACTCTAATTCGGTCAACGCCTACAGATACACGCGAGCATGCATACACGATACACACATGCAGATAAAGACAGAAAAGAAAGAAATAAAGTGGAAAAGATTGAGGCAACATCTGAAGATGGTTTTGGTTACTGTCTTAGAGCTCACTGTGGTCCTTGATTGTAGGTAGGTCTTGTTTTTCGTTGGAGCCCAGTATTCTTCTTAAACCTTGTTCGATGTAGGAGATTTTTCTCTCCAAAAGTTCATGTGTCCTCAGTAGGTCCAGAAGCTTGTGAGAAAGAGATGGGAGCAGACAGGAGAGGTTTCTCACTCCAGGAGCAAACAGTCTTTTTCCAGTTCAAACTCTTCGCACAATTCAGAAATACCCAGATTGCCAAGCAGGTTAGTCATGTGACTAGCTGGTCTGACCACATCTGTTTGTGGATTCTCTTGTCTTAGCCGACCCTGGAATGTCTCTTCTTACACACAATACCTGGTGCTTAAAGTCCATTGTGGGTTAAATTGGAGCAGGGAATAGCCCCTTTGTCCCTCCAAGCACTGTCTGTTAGTATGAAAATGTTGTTTTCCAGCCACGGCTGATCTGTTTAGCAAGTCATTTGCTCGCTCCAGCAACAGTTTAAAATCAATGTTCATATGACAAAATTAATATGTCTCATTCTTGGCAGGTGGGGGGCCTGCATGACACCTCCACACCCAGTGGAATGAAATGCGATTAAAGAAAAGCGCATTTCATTAAAAAGGGTCGAGAGAATATAAGATAGAGGATAAAAAGCATGCGTCTCTCTCTCTCTCATTCATTCACATTCATTCATAAATCCTCAAACTTATTACGGCCTGTCTTTTCTTGGTACCAGTGCAGTTTTAACTACCCCCTTTTTGGCATCCCAATAAACATGTGGTTCTTTGGGAAAGTTTTCCTTCAGTTTGCCCATTTCCATGACTACCTAGGGCCATTGTTACTGTTGAGGGTCAGCAAAGGGGTAGGGTTAGGTTTAATTAGCCCCAAGTTGGAATTTGTTTCCTCAGGAGAATCAGTCGTGGGTGGGTGTATCCTGAACTCTCTTTCAGTGCTTTGCTGAGTCATGCAAAGGCTTTTGACTTCAGGGTATGGGTGTTCTCTTGTTTTCTGACTGTGGGGAAACGATTCTTTGCTAATATCCCCTTTGTCCTCTGGGATACTCTTGCCTGCAAGTATTTGTGCAGACTCTACTGCACGCCACTGTGGCACTTCAACTAAGTGAGGCATCACCCTCACGGCTTCTCAGCCCCCGAGAGGTCTTTCTTTGTCTCTGCAAGTTCCTGTAAATGCTGTTAGCAACTCTGGTGGGGTGCTTCTAGTGTCTGCATTTACATAGGAGGATGTAGGGTCTAATTTCTCAAATTTTCAGATTTGGCTGACTAGACAGTAGGGGTTTTCATCTGGGATTCCTCCCGGACTTCCTTTAACCTGTCCACTTGGTCGCTTTTTCCCCTTCCCTTTCTAACCTTTTGCCAGCCTTGTGCCTGCCTGTCCCCTTTTGTTCTCGGCAGAGGTCCCTTACGGTTTACCAGCCCTCTGCTGGAGGGTCCTTCTAACACCAGTACAGGACTTAGGGGTGCAGGTTTCACTGTAGGTTGGGGTTTCCCCTCAACCTGGCAATTCCTGCAGTACTCCACCACATCTTTGTGGAGTTTTGGCCAGTCAAACCGCTGTCTTATGCGGGCTTTGGTCTTTTGTATACCGCATATACAGCCACTGTAGTCTCGTGGCCCTTCTTAATATTTCTCTCCGGTACCACTAACTGGGAACTACTACCCACTCCTTGCCCTCAGGTCTGCGAGGAGAACTCCATTTCCTCATCAGTACCTCATTCTTTAAATAATAGCAATCAGGGACTCCCTCTGTTTCAATGTCAGACTGGGCAGCCTGTGCTAACTCTCACTATATTGGGTCAGCTTGCTAAGCCTCACCTAGGGAAAATCCATTTAATTCATTCCCTGAGTCTCCTAACTTTCCAAAGAAAGTCTCAGACAGACAGACCTGGTCATCTACCTGCAGTGCTAATTCAATCTCCTCTGGAGGAGCTGGTTTGATCATGGCCCGATCTACTGCAGTCGGGGAAACTGCAGGGTTCCTACTGCTGCCACGGCCTGTCTCTCTGACCTCCTGCGGTCTTTCTTTCACTACTGGGGGGGCTACTACCTTCACTCCCGCCAGATCATTATCTAGGAGCAGGTCAACCCCGTCCACAGGCAAACTAGGGATAATCCCTACGGTCACCGGTACCGAAACTAGGTCGTACCCCAGGTGCACCCTGTGTACAGGTACAGGCATACACTGCCCTCCAATACCATTCACCACCATTCTGGTGCTCACTGCACTCTCTGGGGGAAAGGTCAGGCATTTCCCCAGTCAAAGGGATCTAGTGGCCCCTGTGTCCCTGAGAATTACTATGGGCTTGCTTGCCCCACTCGAGGGGTATGGGGTTACTTTCCCTTCAAACACAAAACCCTGATAACCTTCAGGAATCCTATTGAACTTTCCTCCACTTGCAGCTGTAAACTTCCTGGGTCTCACTCTTACTGCAGTCAAAGCCACAGTTTGTTCTGCTGTGCTTTGCATCAGGGACCCTTCTTCACTGAGCAGGTGTGCCTGATTAACCCTACAGGTTTTCCCTTTAATTTCCAACAGTCAGCTTTTAGATGACCTGCCTTATTACATTGGAAGCACACCGGTCTCCGGGGTCTCACTCCTGCTCACCGCACCTTCCTTTTTAGCTGGAGGAGGGCCCCCTGTGTCTCCTACTTTTCTTTTTCTCCCAGGACTGCTTGGGATCCTATCACATTCCCACACTTTGTCCTTTTCGGATTTGTGGGGGTGATTAGGAAAGGTTCTCCCCTGGGAAACCAACTTATAAATTAAAGCAAACTCATTGGCCAGAACAGCTGCTTGCCGGGCTCTCTGAACCCGCTGCTCCTTTACATGGGTCTTTATGGAGAGTGGGAAGGAGTGTTTAAATTGCTGTAATAGAATTACTTTTCTGAGATTCCCATTGCTGAGCTGTACTTGAAGAGCCCTCAGCCATTGGTCAAACACCAGCTGCTTACTTCTTTCAAACTCCAGATAAGTTTGATTAGCTTGCTTCTTGAGGGTTCTAAACTTTTGGCTATCGGCTTCGGGTACTAATTCATATGCCCCGAGGATAGCATTTTTCATCAGTTCGGCCATGGTTGATCTGTTTAACAAGTTATTTCCTCACTCCAGCAACAGTTTGAAATCAATGTTCATATGACAAAATTAATATGCCTCATTCTTGGCAGGTGGGGGGGTCTGCAAGACACTTGTCACACCCTTCAGTAACAGCCATTAGAAGAAAGAGTGACCGCAGTCAATTGTAGTATAAGGGTCTGAAAGGATTAATGGTTGAGACAGTGAGAGTAACCCCTCCCACTGTAGTGATGACGTGGTAATAGTCACATGCACAGTAGGCTTGGAAGGAGTTGGAAGCACCATTAGAAGTGCTAGCTCGAGATCCGAATGGGGAGTGTTAATAGAAATAAACAGTTGATGTAAGGACCCTATAACTACACTACCAACAGCATACAATATTGTGGCAGCGATATACAACATCAGTCATAGCAAAAGTACTCCATTTTCAAATGCCCACTTCTCGTCAGGTCCACACTTAGATCTTCTGATGCCCCATCGGCACAGGGATGCAATCTTACAGAACTTTTAAAGGTCAGGAAATTAAGAACGATTCAAGTTCTCCCTGTGTCTGCGTGGGTTTTCTCCGGGTGCTCCGGTTTCCTCCCACAAGCCAAAAGACTTGCAGGTTGATAGGTAAATTGGCCATTATAAATTGTCACTAGTATAGGTAGGTGGTAGGGAAATATAGGGACAGGTGGGGATGTTTGGTAGGAATATGGGATTAGTGTAGGATTAGTATAAATGGGTGGCTGATGGTCGGCACAGACTCGGTGGGCTGAAGGGCCTGTTTCAGTGCTGTATCTCTAATCTAATCTAATCTAATCGACCAGTGCTTCCAGCAAACCTCAGCCCCAAATAATAATGCTGTGCCATTTTAACAGCAAGGAAGAAAACATCGGTGGGTGAAGGATTATCGAAGATGTTAATGGCGTAGCATATCTGACCACATTGGCAAGCAATTAAATTCTTCTTTTAATGAAAAGCGAGAGAGCATGTTTTCTTCTCCCAATTAACAACTCATTAATGCAATCATATTCTCAGGCAGCACAACTCAAAATCTCAGGTTTCCACAGTTTCATTACCAGATCATTAATTATGGAGAAAAACTAGCCTTATCTTGTTTTTGTTTTTTTAAAGGAATGTCAGGGTTAATGAAGGTCATCTGACTGCAGAATATGCTTGTTCTCACTGCATTATATAGTGGGTCAGAGATTGTGAGGGGCTTGATTATTTTTTCAGGTGATTATTAAGAAGGGGACCAGTTATTCCACTTTACGATTATAATATTCATCTGAAACAGTCTTGTTTATTAGGCTGCTGGAAGGCTTGTAAAATATCGATATGATGAATTGGGTAGGCAATAAGGCAAACAGATGTTAGATTTATATGAAATCTGGGGACACAGCAGGTAATATCCTTGTTACAATGATAAACGAATTGTGCATTTTTATATAAGTCAGGAAGTGATATTTTCCTTCAGGGTGTCTGTTAAATGAAAAGGCAGTAAGATTAATTCTATTGAAGCCCCAATTTTGACTCGGGTGGGAATCAGGGCTGTGGGGGAACGGGCTGACAAATCCATCCGGCCCCGGAAGCCCAGAAGATTTTTACTCCCGGGCCTCTATGGAATGTTCCAACACTGACTCCTGCCCAAAGCTGGCGGAGATGGCATCACCAGCAACAGGTGGAAGTTGAACGTCACGGGGAGTCAAGCTACAGAGACGGCCCCTGTAAATGTAAGTGAAGACGGGGGTAAGGTTCATGATCAGAGGAGATGGTGAAGCTCTGGTTAGAGGAGGCCCAAGGTATCCTTTTGGGGCCAGGAGAAGCACTTCTGTTATGTGGATACTATGTACTGTCAGCTTTCACTGGCATGACCCAGTGATATCATCTGGATGCAATTTTGGCATTTAAATTACTACCCCACTCCTTTGGAGCAGATGGCCTTCATATGCCTGAGTTCAGACGAGTGAAGAAGTGGGGTCAGGACAAGTAGGGAAAGTGGAGTGACCACCCCCATCACCACCTTTAACCACCTACCTGGTAGGGTTGGTAAAATCAGGCCTTGAGTGTATCCATTTTTCACTGAATCTTAGGATCCAGGGAAGAATAAATGGAATATGTAATTGGTAGCATAGTGGTTTTATATTACTAGTAATCCAGAGGCCTGGACTAATGATCTGGAGGTATGACTTCAAAACCCATCACAACAGCTGTGGAATTTTAAATGGATTAATTAATTAAATAAACCTGGAATTAAAAAAGTTAGGATCAATAACGGTGACTATGGGCAGGCTTCGTGGTAGGGGATCCTGAAGATGGCCCTGGATGAGGCCCGCCATGGACCTTGACGTTGTTAGGGCCCGGCCCGATATTTCTAGTGGCAGCGAGGCCTTGTGGCAGCCCCCACCCCCAACCCTCGGCTTGGCGACGGGATCTCAATTTAAATATTTAAATAATTGAATTAATGGATCTCACATCTCCTCCTGACATCCCATTACAATCTTCAGCCTGCTGCCTGGCACTGCCACCCCTTCAGATCCCCATCCGGGGAAACGAGGCGGAATATTTGTGGGGAGGGGGGGAAGGAGGTATGTTTCTCAGTGCGGGGGGGGCGGGTAGGTGGGAAACAGGGTCAATTTAGTATCATGGGTGTAGGGGATGGTGAGAAGGGTTGAAGTTGAAAGTTTCTGCAGTTTGGGCAGGGTAAGGTCAGATGGTAAAGGTAAAGGTAAGTGTTTTGGGGGGCAAGAGCAAATAATTAATTTAATTGTTATTGGGGATGTGGGAGAGGGGCAAAAGAGATGTTTTTATTTATTTTAATTCAATGTCCCTTAAAATATTTAAATTTCCTGGTAGGGCTGACAGCCCTTTCATAATGGCATCAGTGCCTGCGCACAGGCAGATGAGGCCATTGTCAGGAATGGACAGCCCGCCCCTTCCACATGATCGAGGGGGGGGATGATGCAGCCCACCCCAGCCATTTAAATGAGTTGCCAATCTTGGAATCACGGCAGCTCTTTGGCGTGCGGCCCGCCCTTTTTCACCCGCCGCCAAATCTGCGACAGGCTTATAAAATTCAGCCCTATGAAACTACTGTATTGTCACATAAATCCATCCTTTATGGAAAGAAATCTGCCATCCTTACCCGGTCTGGCCTATACGTGACTCCAGACGCACAGCAATGTGATTGACCCTTAACTGCCCTCTGAAATGGCCTAGCAAGCCACTCAGTTATATCAAAGCCACTATGACCTTCACCACACAGACAGCAGTGGCTCACCACCTCCTTCTTAAAGGCAATTAGATATGGGCAATAAATTCTAGCTTTGCCAGCAATGTTCACATCCCATGAATGAACTTTTCAAAAAAATTCTCAGCTGAATCTGAAGAAGAGTGAATCCCTGGATAGCCCAATTACAAAACTTTAGATGCAGAACAGAAGTTTTCTGTTCCAAAGTTCCATTAGGGGAATCTCTTGAAACAATAGCTTTCCAGCTGAATTCTGCATGACTAACCTAAGTCCACCAGCACCAGGTACCATGTTGATAGTACTGATAACGCTTACAGACTTTGAGAAGTATCTCTGAGATATTGCAAATTATTCACTAACCGCGATGCTTTATAGCAGATTGTAAAATCCTTGCTAAAATTCCTGTAATCATCCAAATACACTGATCTTCTGAATTCTTTAACTCAAGCAACTGAGCTTCCTAAATGATTGCCTATCATTGAGCAGCATGACAAGCTTGGTGAATATTATTCAGCTGGAGGGTAATCAAATCACCCCAACAGATAGAACTGATCATGAGCATTCTCCCTTGAATATTTCATTGTCCTAAATTAATTCCAATGAATGTGGTTTCTCAAAATGTATAGTTGAATTACAATAGTATTATTTCCTTGTTAAAATAAACATTTGTGGATGTTAAATGATAATTAAGTTTGATTCATAATGTCAAACTCAATGGGCCAAAATTTGCTGGAGCAGGGCATGTGTAGGTCGTTAGATTTTTTTTTTTCCCTTGATCCTTCAGCTCAAAAATTCTTTCCCACAAAGTTGCGAAGCGTGAGCTGATAAATGTGCAGTAAGAGCAACAGATAATCTGGGTCCTTGGTGGTCAACGGAACAAATTGTGCACCTATTTAACCAATGCGGTTCAAGGATTGAGAGATAAATAGAGGAAAGACTGAAAATGGAGGATGAGTCAGAATGGGTGAATTCAATGTCAAATCAGGCACAGTAAAAGAAATGGAGAGGAAAGGTTAGATTGAAATGAGAGAGAAAAAGGAGACAGAAAGGAAAAGTAAGCGATAAAAAATTAGCATTTTTAAAATTCTTCAGCAATAATTCAGTACCTGAATGAATGAGCCACTATACTTTTAGTTGTTAACTTCTTGGGCCATAGAGGTTGATTGACAGTTATTAGCATTTATCACATTGCGCTATTAATTACGAGGCTAGACTTTCTATAGTAAGTATAATGGATAATTAGTGTGCAAATACAACAACTTCATCAAACAGATAAGAGAAGTAAGCACAGGGGCACATTGAGGCAATAGTGATCACAACATAATAAGTTTTAAAATAAAGATTGAGAAGGACATAATACAAATACCAAAGTAATAAATTGGGAAAAAAGCTTATTTTAAGGGGGGTGAGAATGAAGCTAGGGAAAATAAACTAGATAGATGAAAAACAAAGAAATAGAACAGCTGTGGGAAACATTTGAAATGGCGAACAACAGAATCCACAAGAAATATATCCTACGAAAAACCTAAAACAAACTAGCAGCAATGATACACCATGGTTGAAAAAAAGAAAGAGTCAATTGAAACTAAAAAAGTACATGCACCACAAAGAAGATGACAAACAGAAATATGAAAGGTTAGGAAAGAAATAAAAAAAATTAGAAAGCCAAAGAGAAATTACAAAATTAAAATATCAAAGACTATAAATATAGTAAACTATAAATATAATACAAGGTGGTGTACAGGAGGAGAGGTATCCTCTATCCACAAGGACCAGGAGGGCCTCCAGACAGACATGAAGACAGTGGGAGCAGGTAGCCATCATGGCCAATGCCAGCGGTGTAGCCCTGAGGACCTGGATACAGTGCCACAAAAAGTTCAATGACCTATAAAGACCTCCAAGGTCAGTGAATATATCTTCAAATGCTGCTCAAATCCCACCAACTGACCCATTAGCCTCACACAATGTTCAATGTACCACACCCCCATCACTCACCTACCAAGAATCTCTATCAATCACGACACATAATTTAAATTTGTAGCTCCACCTCACCCTCAGTCATTGAGCAATGCTTCAAGCCTCTCACCCATGTCTCACAACTTGGATGCATTGCCAGCTGTTTAACATGATAGGCACGTCATCCACATAGATCACACCACTCTCACTGACACACTTCCTTCCCTCTTGAAGGTCAAGGTGGCACACAATCGCAGACAGCAGTACCTAACCAGCAAGAGATAGGTACAGTTGCATGTTCTCATCCTGATGGAGTAGACGGTGCTCACCGGGAGCGGTGGCCATGGCTGGGACTGCAGCCCAGCCGACGCCAGGGAGCCTGGAGGGAAGGTAAGTTGGGGTAGCATCACCAGGGGTTGTTTGGGGGGGTGGGGTGGTGTCTTGGATCCCGGGGGTGGGTTGAGAGGTGGGGGCGGCCCTCAATTGGGCACCCTGTGCCTGACTGCCATGCCCCCCACCCGACCAGGGCACGGAGCGGCCGGCAGCTATCGCTGGGCGGCCTTTCATGTCCCCAGCACGCCCGCTTACCACAGGTAAAATACCTGTGGAGGCGGGCGAGGGCCCTTAAGTGGCCCCCACGCCACCATCCGACCCACAGGGGTGGCGTAAAATTCAGCTCAACATGTTCCCACAAATAAAAAGGGTGAGACGGCCAAATCTAGAGCTCCATGGATGTCAAGGAGCTTACAGGGTAAGATAAGGCAGAAATGGAAAACTTATGTCCGACACCGAGAACTCAATACTATAGAAAGCCGAAAGGAGTATAGAAAGTAGAGGGGTGAAATCAAAAAGGAAATCAGGAAAGCAAAGTGAGGGCATGAAAGAATATTGGCAAGTAAAATCAAGTTGAACCCAAAGATGTTTTATCAATTGTTACGACCAGGTGAGAAAGAGGTCTAAGGTTCGCTTTCAGCCTTCACCTGGTCTTACTGTAACAGAATTTTATTTTTAAACACACTGTTTTTAGCTCCCCCTTGATGAATCCTTGTTCACCACTTTCCAATTATAAGGCAAATAAACCAGCACAAACAGACTTTCTTAGGTTTCAAGAAGAAAAGCTGAAATTTGTTAAACTTAAACTCTAAGTCAGTTAACGCCTACGGATACACACCGCGCCCCAAGCTAGCATGCATACGCAATACACATATGCAAATAGAGAAAGAAAAGAGCAGAAGAAAAAATAAAGTGGAAAATTTTGAGGCAATTTCTGAAGAGTTGTTGTTACGGTTCTTCGAGCTCACTGTGGAGTCCTTGATTGTAGGTAGATCTTGATTTTCATTGGGGCCCAGTATTCTTCATAAACCTTGTTTGCTGTAGGAGACTTTTCTCTCTTGGGGTTCATGTGTCTTCAGTGGACTCAGAGGCTTGTGAGAAAGAGATGGGAGCAGAGAGGAGAGAGATCTTCTCAGTCCAGGACAAAAAGACATTCTGCCCAAACTGTTCATACAAATTCAGAGAACTCAGGTTGCCCAGCAGGTTAGTCATGTGACTAGCTGGTTTGACCATGTCTGTTTGTGTATTTGGCCATCTTAGCAGTCAACCTGGCATGTGAGCTCCGCCACCTTCAATGTCTGGTGATCAAAGGTACATTGTGGGTTGAATGCCAGGGAATGGCTGCTTTGTCTGTTAATATGCAAATGTCTTTTCCAGCCACGGCTGATCTGTTCAACAAGTCCTGCCCTCACTCCAGCAACAGTTTGAAATCAATGTTCATGACAAAATTAATGTGCCACATTCTTAGCAGTTGGGGGCCTAGCATGACACAATACATTAAGAGTAAGAGAATAACTAAGGACAGAGTAGGGCCCATAAAAGACCAAAAAAGGTAACCTATATGTAGGGGTGGAAGATATTGGTATTGTTGTTAATGAATACTTTGCATCTGTCTTCATAAAAAAGGGGAACAATGCAGATACTGTAGTTAAGGAGGAAAAGTGTGAAGTATTAGATGTGATAAACATAGGGAGAGAGGAAGTATTAATGGGATTAGCATCCTTGAAAGTTGATAAATCACCAAAGCCAGATGAAATGTACCCTAGGCTGTTAAAAGAAACAAGTGAGAAAATAGCAGAAGGTCTGACCATCATTTTCCAGTCCTCAATGGATACAGGTGTGGTGTTGGAGGATTGGAAAACTGCTAACATTGTATCTCTGTTTAAAAAGGGAGCGAGGGATAGACTGAATAATTACAGGCCAGTCAGTCTAACCTCAGTAGTGGGCAAATTATTGGAATCTATTCTGACAGACAGGATAAACTGTCACTTAGAAATGCACAGGTTAAACAAGGATAGTCAGCATGGATTTGTTAAGGGAAGATCTTGTTTGACCAACTTGATCGAATTTTTTGAAGAAGTAACAAGGAAGATAGATGAGGGCAGTGCAGTTGATGGTCTACATGGATTTTAGCAAGGCTTTTGACCACGCCCCACATGGCAGACTGATTAAAAAAAATCAAATCCCATGGGATCCAGGCAAATGCAGCAATGTGAATGCAAAATTGGCTCAGTGGGAGGAAACGAAGGGTAATTGTTAACGGGTGTTTTTGCGACTCGAGGGCTGTTTCCAGTAGCATTCCGCAGGGCTCAGTACTGGGTCCCCTGCTTTTTGTGGTATATATTAACAATTTGGTGTAAATGTAGGGGGCATGATCAAGAAGTTTGCAGATGACACAAAGATTGGCCGTGCGGTAGATAGCGAGTAGGATAGCTGTCGGCTGCAGGAAGATATTGATGGTCTGGTCAGATGGGAAGAAAAGTAGCAAATGGAATTCAACCTGGAGAAGTGTGAGGTGATGCATTTGGGGAGGTCAAACAAGGCAAGGGAATACACGATTAATGGGAAAATACTGAGAAGCATAGAGGAAGTGAGGGACCTTGGAGTGAATCTCCGCAGATAATTGAAGGTAGCAAGGTGGTTAAGAAGGCATATGGAATCCTTTCCTTTATTAGCCAAGGTATAGAATATAAGAGCAGGGAGGTTATGCTGGAACTGTATAACTCATTGGTTGGCCACAACTAGAGTACTGTGTGCCATTCTGGTCACCTCATTTCAGAAGGGTGTAATTGATCCAGAGAGGGTACAGAGGAGATTTACGAGGATGTTGCCAGGACTGGAAATAAGCAGCTATGAGAAAAGATTGGATAGGCTGGGGTTGTTCTCCTTGGAACAGAGAAGGCTGAGGGGAGATCTGATTGAAATGTACAAGATTTTGAGGGGACTGGATACAGTGGAGGTGAAGGGTCTATTCACCTTAGTGACGAGGGGCCATAGATTTAAAGTGATTGGTAGAAAAATTAGAGGGGAGATGAGGAAAAACTTTTTCACCCAAAGGGTGGTGGAGGTCTGGAACTCACTGCTTGAAAGGGTAGTTGAGGCAGAAGCCCTCAACTCATTCAAAAGGAGTCTGGATATACACCTCAAGTGCCGTAATCTGCAGGGCTACGGTCCAAATGCTGGAAGGTGGGATTAGAATAGGTGGATCGTTTTTCGGCCGCATGGACACAATGGACCAAGTGGACTCTTTCTGTGCCTTAAACTTTCTATGATTCTATGATTTAACTAATTGCCAAAGTTACACAATGCTTGTATTAGGAATTATACTGTAATACTAGGGTTGCTTCAGGTACGCACTAAAACGGTCCCCTTTGCTGCTTTAAAAAGAACAAATCCTTACTGAAGGTAGTAATGTTGTCAAGTAATGTACAGTTCTAAACCAAACAAATTTCAGATAATTTGGACAAGCAATTTTCACTTGTAATATAATTGCCCAAAGACACAGATGAATCTGTATTTAACAAACACAAACCTAACTTCTGTACTTCAACCTTATTTCTCTAATTCAGTCAATGCTTTAAATCAATAAGGCAATATTCATACTGTATGCAACAATGACTTACTGTGAATCTGATTTTGTTTAGTAATGATTATCATTATTAATTGTGACAATCTGTTTGCAAAAACATTATACTTCAGTTCTGTGATTCTGTGAATCCTAGATGGGCGACCTCCCACAGAATCACAGAATTGTTACAGTGCAGAAGGAGGCTATTCGGCCCATCGTGTCTGCACCAGCTCTCCGAATGAGCATTATTGGAAGCACCGCCATCTCCTTCACTCACAAAGCATTTGCGTCCCCTAGAGGGACAAAGATCCCTCAACTGTTTAACTATGATCCCCATTTGATGACACTGTTCCACAATCCCATACTTGCACTGCTTTCAGGTTTCTCCTAGAGGGTAAATTTCTCTACACCAGTGGCATGTTTGATAGGAAAGGAAAAGTACCCAGAAAAGGCACCTTCAAAGACCATTCAAGCATACTTCTGCTTGGTATGATATGGTATTGATGCTGTGCTGAAAAATGTCCAGGAAACCTATGAAAGACTTGGTTACTGGATGGGGTAAAACTATGGGCTGGATTTTAGTTCTGGGGTCGGGGCCCCGATGTCGGATGCATTTCCAGGTCCTGATCCTGTATTGCGTTGTTGCCTGACACCCGGCGTGATTTTTGACAAGCTGGCCAATTAGTGGCCGGGGAGCACACTCACCATCCAATTGGTCCTCCAGCACTGACCCATCTGCCCCACTGTCAGAGGTGGGAGCTGCTGATGCATGCAGGAGAGAGAGAGAGGGTGCCTCGAAATAGAGGTCGCTTCTGAAGACTTTTTTTAAAAGGTGAGATTAAAATGGCCACAGGTGCCATACTGCTATTGTGGAGGGGGAATTCCTCCCAAAGAGTGGCTTCTGACTGCAGCTGTGGCCATCTCGCAATCAAAGCGATGGAGGGGCAGGGGGGTAGGTGGTGGTTAGAAATAGTAGATGGAGCACTGGCACCCTCCCATGCTGCTACCAGAAGGCTGCCTCCATCTCTGAGCCTTGTTTCAACCTAAGCATGCGGTCCACATGCTGACTGGAAAATTCGAGTCGGCAACAGCAGAGTGCCCTTAATGATGCCTAATTGACTACCCACCGCTCCCAAACGGATAGCCATTGCTCCCCCCACACCAGCCCGAGTCTGCTTGTTTCGAAATGGCTTAGAGATAGGAACATGTCAGCAAACAGGCACATGGGCCAGTGGCAGTAAATTGAGGCCCATTCACCTCCATTCTTGCCTCCGTGCCCATTTAAAAATTCAGCCTATATGCTAATCCTACATTTCTGCACTCCCAGCGGAGAAGCCATGCTCAAAAGGAATGTGAATTGGAGATAACGTTGCAACATTGCAGTGAAAAAATCTCTGACCTGGGAGTGCAAGAATATGACAAAAATTTCACAGTGCACTAATGATGATTATTAACTGATATCTTGCTTTTAAGAGGTGGTGGCATACTGGTATTGTCACTGGACCATTAACCCAGAGACCCAGGTATTGCTCTGGGGACGTGGGTTCGAATTCCACCACAGCAGAAGGTGGAATTTGAATTGAATTAATAAATCTGGAATTTAAAAAAGCTAGTCTAATGATGGCCATGAAACCATTGTCGATTGTTGTAAAAACCCATCTGGTTCACTAATGTCCTTTAGGGAAGGAAATCTGCTGTCCTTACCTGGTCTGGCCTACATGTGACTCCCAATCCATAGCAATGTGGTTGACTCTTACATGCCCTCGAAATGGCCTAGCAAGCCACTCAGCTCAAGGGCAATTAGGGATGGGCAATAGATGCTGGCCTGGCCTGCGACGCCCACATCCCATGAAAGAATTTTTAAAAAGCATCATTCAGTCATATTCCATTGTAGCATATCATTAGTTACATATGCTAAACAAAGCAACACAAGGGAAAGTTGCTTGGCAACTTCAATCATTGTTAAGAGACAAATTATGGTTCTTCAACTTAAAATTAATTCCTAGCCATCCAATCAACTTGTTCAATTAATGCTCGTCTGACCTTAATCTTGCTTTGCCCAAGACAAAGTATCGTGATGTTACCTATGAATGTTTAAATTGGCAGCAACTCATCCTTTCTTTTTCTCATATGTAAACTATTGTACTTTTTGCTCCACATGTTTTTTATTAGTTCATGGGATGTAAGCATCGCTGGCTAGGCCAGCATTTATTGCCCATCCCTAATTGCCCTTGAGAAGATGGTAATGAGCCACCTTCTTGAACCGCTGCAGTCCATGTAATGTAGGTACACCCATAGTGCTGTTAGGAAGAGAGTTCCAGGTTTTTGACCCAGCAACAGTGAAGGAATGGCGATATTGTTCCAAGTCAGGATGTTGTGTAGTTTGAAGGGGAACTTGCAGGTGGTGGTGTTTCCATGCATCTGCTGCCCTTGTCCTTCCAGGTTTGGAAAGTGCCAGTAATGGTGCCATGAAACGATTGTTGACTGTCATAAAAACCCATCTGGTTCACTAATGTCCTTTAGACAAGGAAATCTGCTGTCCTTACCTGGTCTGGCCTACATGTGACTCCAGACCCGCAGCAATGTGGTTGACTCTAAACTGTTCTCTGAAATGGCCTAACAAGCCACTTAGTTGTCAAGGGCAATTAGGGATGGGCAACAAATGCTGGCCTTGCCAGCAATGTCCACATCCCATGAAAGAATAAAAAAAGGAAGGCTAAATGGACAGACATAATAGGTCGAAGCAACTTGGGCGTACTGTAGTTAAGTGAGTAGCTCATTTACACCCAAAGTTCCACAATCTTTTAAGCCACATAATTTATTTGCACCAGATTATGGGTATATCTAGGTGCAAATGGGGAGGAATTCCAAGCCCAGATGCTTAATTTGCATCAAATTTCTTAGCCGGGTTTCGATGTATTTATTTGTGCTTGGAAGGAGACCATAAAGTGCTTGGTTGTCTTTAATCATGAAAAGTCTTTGACTCACACTCAAAACAGCAGCTCAAATGGCCAAAATTTCATTTTGCATAGGATTACAGCACAGAGAAAGGCCATTTGGCCCAACTGTCAGTGATTATGCTCCATATGAGCCTCTTCCCACCCAACTTCATTTAAACCTACTGCATAACCTTCCATTCCTTTCTTCCTTGTGTACTTGTCTAACTTCCCCTTAAATGCATCTTTACAAGTCACCTCAACTACACCTTGTGGTCGTGAGTTCCACATTTGCATCACTCTCTGGAATTCCTTATTGGATTTATTAGTGACTCCCGAACAAATGGAAACATCTTCCCTACTTCTACTTTATCAAACCCGCCCATTCATAAAAGCAATATAAAGTCATGACCTACAAATGGGATACCAGAACCACTGTTTGTGGCCATTTAAGGATATATATTCAATTCAAAATTTTGAAGACAGGACAAGACAGACAGCATTTTACAATAGATCTTTAAAGTAAATTTAAAATCTTCACCAAACAATAAGCTTCATCAAAATTGATGCAGTGGTACAGAGAAGAGATTTTATCATTCACTCTCATTGGACTCATGCCAGGGAAAGGAGCAAATTAATTGAATATTGCCATGTGGGGGCGTTTTCCACAGGAAGATGAAAGTAATGTGGCTCTGGCTCCAAATGTCGTCAACAAATGGTATCATTAGTGATCAGATTGCTGACCTATAAAGGTTAATAAATGGGAAAGAATGAAATGGATTGACCATTATTATTTTGCTGCAGTTATCAGCCCATCAGGTTAATTTGTTCTGATTTTCTCTTTCTCATTGCAGAGAAGATTCTGGGCATGTCATCCGGAAGTCCTGCACTAAAGCACTGAAAGACATTCAATTCATCAAAAAGTAAAGTGACTAATATTATTAACTAGCATACATCATGCTTACATCATGGAATGCCAGGTTCTAGAGCACCACTCAATATTTTAGTGAGCACAGGGCTCAGCTATGAATCAGCTGCATATCGTCTCATTATGTCAGTTACATCTGTTACTATTTAGACAGCTTTCAGCAGCCCAACCGTTTACAGAGTGGATGATTTATTCATTCCAAAAGTAAATTTGGACAATTCTGGAGCCAACTTGTCTGGCTTAGAATAAACTTACTTTTTTTGTAAACAAAAAATCTGTAACATGGCCCTTGGCACAGCAGCAAGACAAGTTTGGGTGAAGGAGACCGAACAGCCCTTTTACATTTTTGGGGTAGAAATGAGTCTGGGCCCATTTTCACAACAAAGAATTAGCATCACCTGCCACATTGGAAGTGGCCCTCAGGTGGGTGTTGGACTATACTCCGGGGAGGAGCCCTACTACTGAATTGGCATGCCTTGTGCCCACTTTAGCCCTGAATAATTGTGCAATGTATGTCAATTTCAACCCTTAGGGCATGTTCTATCTCTTTGGATCTTTTCTATCCTTCTTACTTTTGAATATTTCAGGTTTTGTATCTTTGATCAGCCTCCTGGATGTGTCCTGAGTTCCATACCTTTGAAAATGTCTTGAGTCCCAAATAAATTTTTGGTAATTTGTTCAAGTGAATGAACCACTATCTAGTGACTGTATTTATATCTTCATCAAATGCTACTCCATTCTTTGAAAGCAACAGAGCTTCACAGTAAACAACAATGGTAACCTGCACTTAGAAAGCGCCTTTAACAGAGTAAAACGTCCCGAGGTGCTTCAAAGTGACGTAATCAAACAAAATTTCACACTGAGCCACTTAAAGACATTTTTTGACAGGTTACCGTGGTCAAAGAATTAGGTTTTAGGGAGTGTCTTAAAGGAGGAGAGAGAGATAGTGAGACAGAGGGGTTTAGAGAGGGAATTCCAGAGCTTAACGCCAAAGCAGCTGAAGGCACGGCCGCCAATGGTGAAAGGATGAAAATCAAGAGGCCAGAATTGTAGGAATGCAGAGATCTCATTTATAAGTTTAAAAATCAAGTGAATTTATTTTACAAATGAGGAAGAAACATGTAAGAAATAAACACATGATATACTTATGTATTTTACAGTAGAAACCTTTTAAACTGACTCAAGTGGAAAATAACAGTGGAGATCAAAACTCCTGGAACTGAGCTCATAAATTGTAAATAACTTTTAAATGCATGCACTGTTTCTCATAGTTTTGAGGAACATCAAACTGACTGGTACTGACAGATTCCTTCCCTGAGATTTCAAACTGCCTCCTCTCATGGGAGTTACCAAGTGCCTCAGGTTCAACAAACAATCCTTTCTTTAATATTCTGGGAGTTACCATGATTTCCTGAAATTAGAATGTTGAACTTGCCAAATTCAAAAAGGTAAATAATTTGAACCAACAACAACAACCTCTTGCATTTATGTAGCACCTTCAGTGTAGTCAAACATCCCAAGGTGCTTCACAGGAGCGTCATCAAACAATATTTCACACCAAGCCACATCAGGAAATATTAGGGCCGATGGCCAAAAGCTCTGTCAAAGAGGTTTTAAAGAGCATCTTAATGGAGGAAAGAAAGGAAGAGAGGCAGAAGAGAGACATTTAGAGAGGAAATTCCAGAGCTTAGGCCCTCGGCAACTGAAGGCACAGCTGCTAACGATGGAGCGACTAAAATTGGAGATGCACAAGAGGCCAGAATTGGAGATGCGTAGATCTCTCAGAGAGTTGTAGGGCTGGAGGAGATACAGAGATAGGGAGTGGTGAGGCCATGGAGAGATTTGAAAACAGGGATAAGAATTTTAAAATTGAGGCTTTGCTTAACCAGGACCCAATGTAGGTCAGTGAGCACAGGGATGATGGGTGAATGCACCTTGTTGCGAGTTAGGACATGGCAGCAGAGGTTTGGATGGTCTCAGGTTTACGGAGGGTAGGATGTGGGAGGCCCACCTGGAGTGCACTGGAATAGTCATGACCAGAGATAACAAAGGCATGGATGAGGGTTTCAGCAAGAGATCAGCACAGCCAGAGGTGGAGTTGAGCAATGCTACAGAGGTGGAAATATCTGGTCATAGTGAGGGCGCGGATCTGTGGTTGGAAGCTCATCTCAGGGTTAACTTTGACACCAAGGTTGCGAACAGTCTGGTTCAGCCTCAGGCAGTTGCCAGAGAGAGGGAATGGAAGACGTGGCTAGGGAATGGTGTTTGCGTCTGGGGCAGAAGACAATGGGATGGATTTTATTCTCCCTCAGGCGCCGGGTTCCATGGTGGGGAGGGGCCTGAAGATAACTGTGGATGAGGACCACCATGGACCTCGATGCCAGGAGGACCTAGCCCGATCTTCCCGGTGGCGGCAAAGCTCCGTGGCATTCCCCCCCACCCGCCACTGGGCGATGGGACCATGATTTAAATATTCAAATTATTAAAATTATTACATTTAAATAGACTTACCTGTCGTTGAGGACTCACCGTGATCTTCAGCGCAGCAGCTGGCATTCCTGCACCTTCAGATCCCCGTCCGGGGAAATGCAGCGCCAGACTGGTGGGGAGGTGGGAGGAGGTAAGTTTGTCAGTGCAGAGGATTGGTGGGGGGGATGGTGTCAAATATACATAATGGGTGTAGGAGATTTTGGGAAGGGCTGAAATTTAAACTTTGTGCAGTTTGTGGGGGGAGGCCAGATATTAAAAGTAAGTGTTTTTTGGGGGGGAAGAGGGCAAATAGTTATTGTAATTGTTATTGGGGAGTGGAACAGGGGTGTTAGAAATTTATTTATTTAATTTTGGAGGGTAGGACTTTAAAAACTTAAATTCGGTGGCAGGGCTGGCTGCTCTTTAAGAATCGTGCCAGCGCCTGCACACAGGCGGTTGTGCCATTGCCGGTTTGGACAGCCATAGAGTCATAGTCATAGAGTTATACAGCACAGAAACAGGCCCTTCGGCCCATCATGTCTGTACCGGCCATCAAGCAGCTATCTATTCTAATCCCATTTTCCAGCACTTGGCCCATAGCCTTGAATGCTATGGCGTGTCAAGTGCTCATCTAAATACTTCTTAAATGTTGTGAGGGTTCCTGCCTCTACCACTCCTTCAGGTAGTGTGTTCCAGATTCCAACCACCCTCTGGGTGGAACATTTTCCTCAAATCCCCTGTAAATCTCCTGCCCCTTACCTTAAATCTATGCCCTGGTTATTGCTCCCTCCGCTAAGGGAAAAAGTTTCTTCCTATCTATCCTATCAATGCCCCTCATAAGTTTGTATACCTCAATCAGGTCCCCCCTCAACCTTCTCTGCTCTAAGGAAAACAACCCGAGCCTATCTAGTCTCTCTTTATAGGTGAAATGCTCCAGCCCAGGCAACATCCTGGTGAATCTCATCTGCACCCTCTCCAGTGCAATCACATCCTTCCTATAGTGCGGTGACCAGAACTATACAGAGTACTGCAGCGGTGGCCTTACCAGCGTTTTATCCAGCTCCATCATAACCTCCCTGCTCTTATATTCTATGCCACCTGCCAATAAGCCAATTTTGGATCCAATTTGCCAAATTGCCTCGGATCCCATGGGCTCTTACCTTCTTAACCAATCTCCCATGTGGGACCTTATCAAAAGCCTTACTGAAGTCAATGTAGACTACATCAACTGCCTTACCTTCATCTACACATCTAGTCACCTCCTCGAAAAATTCAATCAAGTTTGTTAGACACAATCTCCCCCTGACAAAGCCATGCTGACTATCCCTGATTAATCCCTGCCTCTCCAAGTGGAAATTAATCCTGTCCCTCAGAATTTTTTCCAACAGTTTCCCTGCCACTGATGTTAGACTCACCGGCCTGTAATTACCTTGTTTATCCCTGCTACCCTTCTTGAATAATGGTACCACATTTGCTGTCCTCCAGTCCTCTGGTACCTCTCCTGTCAGAGAGAATTTGAAAATTTGTGTCGGAGACCCTGCTATCTCCTCCCTTGCCTCACATAACAGCCTGGGATACATCTCATCTGGGCACGGGGATTTATCCACTTTAAAACCCGCTAAAACAGCTAATATTTACTCCCCTTCAATGTTAATTTGTTCAAATATATCACAATGCCCCTCCTTGATCGCTTCATCTACATCGTCCTTCTCCATAGTGAACACAGATGAAAAGTAATCATTTAAAACCTTACCTATGTCCTCCGGCTCCACACACAGATTGCCACTATGGTCCCTCATGGGCCCTACTCTTTCCCCAGTTATCCTCTTGCCCTTAATATACTTATAAAGCACCTTAGGATTTTCCTAATCTTGCCCGCCAGTGTTTTTTCATGTCCCCTCTTTGCTCTCCTAATTACTTTTTTAAGTACCCCCCCCCCCCTACACTTTCTATACTCCTCTCGGGCGTGCGCTGTTTTCAGCGCTTTGATTCTGCCATAAACCTCCTTTTTTTTCCCTTATCCAATCCTCTATATCCCTTGACATCCAGGTTTCCCTGGACTTGTTGGTCCTACCCCTCACCTTTACGGGAGTTTGTTAGACCTGAACTCTCACTATTTCCTTTTTGAATGACTCCCACTTGTCTGATATAGACTTTCCTATAAGTAACTGCTCCCAGTCCACTTTGGTCAAATCCTGTTTTATCATATTGAAATCAGCCTTCCCCCAATTCAGTACTTTTATTTCCGGTCCCTCTTTGTCCTTTTCCACAACTACCTTAAATCTTACAGAGTTATGGTCACTATCCCCGAAATGCTCCCCCACTGACACTTCTACCACTTGTCCGGCTTCATTCCATAGGATTAGGTCCAGTACCACCCCTTCTCTTGTAGTACCTTCTATGTACTGGCTCAAAAGCTCTCCTGTCTGCACTTTAAGAATTCTGCCCCCTTTAAGCCTTTTGCACTAAGACTATCCTCACTAATATAGGGGAAGTTGAAATCCCCTACTATTATTACCCTATTATTTTTACACCTCTCTGAAATTTGCCTACATATCTGCTCCTCTATCTCTCCCTGACTGTTTGGAGGCCTGTAGTACACTCCCAGCCAAGTGATTGCCCCCTTTTTGTTTTTAAGTTCTATCCATATGGCCTCATTTGAGGAACTTTCTAAGATAGCATCCCTACTTACTGCAGTAATTGACTCCTTGATCAACAGTGTAATGCCACCTCCTCTTTTACACCCTCCCTGTCACAACTGAAGATTCTATACCCTAGAATATTGAGTTGCCAGTCCTGCCCCTCCCTCAACCATGTCTCTGTGATAGCAATAATATCATATTCCCATGTGTTAATCAATGCCTTCAATTCATCTGCCTTACTAGTAAGATTCCTTGTGTTAAATAGATGCAGTCCAGCCTTGCATTGTTTGCTTGTGCCTTAACAGGTCTATATTTGCTGCCTTCCAGACTGACTCCGTTTCTCTTCTATATTTGACTGTGCATCACCCCCTACTGTACCTCCACTCTGTAACCCACCCCCCTGCCAAATTAGTTTAAACCACCTCCCCCCGCCCCCCACAACAGCACTAGCAAACCTCCCAGCAAGGATGTTTGTCCTGTTCCGGTTCAGGTCCAACCTCTCCAACTTGTACAGGTCCCACCTTCGCCAGAAACAGACCCAATGATCCAGAAAACTAAAGCCCTCCCTCCTGCGCCATCTCTTCAGCCACGCATTCAAATACTCTATCCTCCTATTCCTATACTCACTAGCACGTGGCACCGGGAGTAATCCAGAGATTACAACCTTTGAGGTTCTGTTTTTTAATCTGCTACCTATTGCCCTAAATTCTTGTTGCAGGACCTCATCCCTCTTTCTACCTATGTTGTTGGTAGCAATGTGTACCATGACCTCTGACTGTTCACCCTCCCCCTTCAGAATGTCCTGCAGCCACTCCATGACATCCTTGATCCTAGCACCAGGGAGGCAACATACCAGCCTGGAGTCACATTTGCGGCCACAGAAACGCCTATCTTTACCCCTTACAATAGAATCCCCTATCACTGTAGCCCTGCCACTCTTCTTTCTTCCCTCCTGTGCAGCTGAGCCACCCATGGTGCCATGAACTTGGCTCTTGCTGCTTTCCCCTTAGCCATATCACCCAACAATATCCAAAGCGGTATATCTGTTAGACAGGGGGATGGCCAAAGGAGACTCCTGCACTAACTGCCTTCTTCTACTTTGCCTGGTGGTCACCCAATCCCTTCCTGCCTTTGCAGCATTTGCCTGTGGTGTGACCACTTCGCTAAATGTGCTATCCACGACGATCTCAGCATTGCAAATGCTTCACAGTAAATCCACCCACAGCTCCAGCTCCATAATGTGGGTAGCCAGCAGCTGCAGATGGATACACTTCCTGCACACATGGTCGTCAGGTACACTGGAAGCATCCCTGATTTCCCACATAGCGCAGGAGGTGCGTATCACAGGTGCGAGCTCTCCTGCCATGACTTACCTCTAGATGCACTAAGGCTCCTTAGACAGCACCTTCCAAACCCGCGACCTCTACCAATTAGAAGGACAAGGGCAGCAAATACATGGGAACACCACCACCTGCAAGTTCCCCTCCAAGTCACACACCATCCTGACTTGGAACTATATCGCTGTTCCTTCACTGTCGCTGGGTCAAAATCCTGGAACTCCCTTCCAAACAGCACTGTGGGTATACGTACCCCAAATGGACTGCAACGGTTCAAGAAGGCAGGCCACCACCTTCTCAAGGGCAATTAGGGATGGGCAATAAATGCTGGCCTGGCCAGTGACGCCCACATCCCATGAATGAATTAAAAAAAAAGATTACTTAGTTACTCCCTTTAATTAAAAAATATTAATTACATTCGGGGCCTTGTTCTACTCCAAACATTACCCACTACAATCTAAAGTCCTTAATAAATAACACTAATTTCATTAATTCTAAACTAAATTAATTAATTAACTAATTCCGCCCCCCACCCTTCCCCTTCGAACCAACAAAGACTTTCAAAATGCCACTGCCTTTAACCAGTCGGGGCTCAAAAGCCCATGATTTCCGTACACCGCTCATGAAATACGTAACACCCCATAAAGTTCCATTCAATGGCATGCAAATTCAGCTTAATTACTTGCTAAACAAGCTCAATTGATGCCCCGCAACATCGTAGCAATAAGTCGACCCTCCACCCTTTGACCCACTCGTAAAATTTGGAACTGACACCTTCCATGCAAGTGCGTCCCCTTCGGATTTCGCCTCCCCCTCCCCACACCCGACCGCCTCCTTCACTGCTCTTTCAGCCTTCAGTCCCAATATTTAATTGGAGGAAATTTCTGCTCATTCAGTACTGGATGTCGGACAAGTAGTCTGACAATTTAGAGACAGTGGAGGAGTCGTGAGAGGTGGTGGTGATGTCGAACTGGGTGTCGTCAGCATACATGTGGAAACTGATGCTTAATTTTCAGATCATGTCACCAAGGGGCAGCATGTGGATGAGAGATGGCAGGTTACCAAGGATCGATCATCCAATCACACAACGCTGTTTAAATTTCAATTATCTCTCCCGCTCAAGCCTAGAAGCTAATGAAGTTTAAAATACTTAATCGAGTTCCACTTGGTGCATGATTTTGGCTGTAGCTGGTTGTTAAACTGCCTCTTCACAATGACTGGCTTTAAATGGCCAGCACCAAACCTAGATTATACACACGGGCACAAAATTTGAATCAGTAGCACTGCTGGAGGGGGCACTACTGAAGCCAATTGCCGTGCTGAGGATGTGCACTATGCCACAACTCACTTCCGGCATGAGTCACGTGGGGCACCACCTTGAGAAGGACATTCGCTGGGCTGTCCCCTGCCAGTGTCAGAAGCAACTGAATGTGTACTATCCCGATGTCACACAGCCCTACCAGGGGGAGGGGAGGGAGAGTGAGGAGGGGGAGGGGAGGGGAGGGGATGAGGAGGGGGAGGGGGGGATGGGAGGAGGGGGAGGGGGAGGGGAGGACAGGGTGAGGAGGGGGGTGAGGAGGGGGGTGGGGAGGGAGCGAGGGGGGGTGGGGAGGTAGGGGAGGGAGAGACGGAGGGGGGGTGTGGTGAGAGGGGAGGGAGATACGGAGGGAGTGGGTGAGGGAGGGAGGAGGGAGAAAGGGAGGGGGGTGAGGGAGGGAGGGGTTGAGAGAGGGAGGGTGTGAGGGAGGGAGGGGGGTGAGAGAGGGAGGGGGTGAGGGAGGGAGGGAGGTGAAAGAGGGAGGGTGTGAGGGAGGGAGGGAGGGGGGAGAGAGGGACTCACTTACCAAATTTGGACCACACAGGTCCATTCAACAAATTTGTATGTCACTCACTAAAGGTCGAGTGTTCAGTTGCAAGATGGTCCCTGCCAGAGCATCACTTCAAGAACTAGGCACCCAACCTGCACGTAATTTTGAAGAATCTATGCCATTGCAAAGCCTCTGGAAGCACTTAGAATGTTTCTGGAGATATTGTGGTGAGTTCCTGGATTTGCCAGAGAGTGTTGCTGCATCCACACAGGCAGGGCAGAGGATTTGGTGACCTGTCCACACAAAGGCTGCAACAGGAATGGGGGCAGTCTGCAGCATGACAGAGAGATGGAGCAGAGGCTACAGCGAGGGCAAGCTCAGCATGATACCCTCTGCCAACCTGGAGACAGACTCCTCCAAGTTCCTCAACAATGACAGGAGGCTGTCTGGCAGGCCAGCCAGTGCACCTCCATGTGCATGCCCATCAGCATTCACCTGTATGCTGCCCCATTGAGGTCCTCATCTGAGTCCCCTGTAGCAGTACTTGTCTGTCACCTCACTCCCCATTGAGCTGGCACACGAACCATCCATTAGCCCTGGCCCGGTTGCAGCCCACTCATGCCCGGTGACTCACCACATGCTGATACCAATTCTATACTAGCCTTTAAGGTACGTGCAGTCCCAGTATTTGAGCTGGTGGTTGTAAATGTTCTGATTATAGAATGGTGCTTTTTTATCGTCTGAGAGACAGGATTTATGATTATTTGGAAAAGCATAGTTTGATTAGAGATAGTGAGCATGGCTTTGTGAGGGGCAGGTCATGCCTCACAAGCCTTATTGAATTCTTTGAGGATGTGACAAAACACATTGATGAAGGAAGAGCAGTGGATGTGGTGTATATGGATTTTAGCAAGGCGTTTGATAAGGTTCCCCATGGCAGGCTCATTCAGAAAGTAAGGAGGCATGGGTTACAGGGAAATTTGGCTGTCTGGATACAGAATTGGCTGGCCCATAGAAGACAGAGGGTGGTAGTAGATGGAAAGTATTCAGCCTGGAGCTCGGTGACCAGTGGTGTTCCGCAGGGATCTGTTCTGAGACCTCTGCTCTTTGTGATTTTTATAAATGACTTGGATGAGGAAGTGGAAGGCTGGGTTAGCAAGTTTGCCGATGACACAAAGGTTGCTGGAGTTGTGGATAGTGTGGAGGGCTGTTGTAGGTTGCAACGGGACATTGACAGGATGCAGAGCTGGGCTGAGAAGTGGCAGATGGAGTTCAACCTGGAAAAGTGTGGAAGGTCGAATTTGAATGCAGAATACAGGCTTAAAGATAAGATTCTTGGCAGTGTGGAGGAATAGAGGGATCTTGGGGTCCACAACCATAGATCCCTCAAAGTTGCCACCCAAGTTGATAGGGTTGTTAAGAAGGCGTATGGGGTGTTGGCTTTCATTAACAGGGGGATTGAGTTTAAGAGCCGCGAGGATATGCTGCAGCTCTATAAGGCCCTGGTTAGACCACACTTGGAATATTGCGTTCAGTTCTGGTCACCTCATTATAGGAAGGATGTGGAAGCTTTAGAGAGGGTGCAGAGGAGATTTACCAGGATGCTGCCTGGACTGGAGGGCATGTCTTATGAAGAAAGGTTGAGGGAGCTAGGGCTTTTCTCATTGGAGCGAAGAAGGATGAGAGGTGACTTGATAGAGGTGTACAAGATGATGAGAGGCATAGATAGAGTGGATAGCCAGAGACTTTTTACCAGGGTGGAAAGGGCTATCACCAGGGGGCATAATTTTAAGGTGATTGGAGAAAGGTTTAGGGGAGATGTCAGAGGTCGGTTCTTTACACAGAGAGTGGTGGGTGTGTGGAATGCACTGCCAGTGGTGGTAGTAGAAGCAGATACATTAGGGACATTTAAGCGACTCTTGGATAGGTACATGGATGATAGTAGAATGAAGGGTATGTAGGTAGTTTGATCTTAGAGTAGGTTAAAGGGTCGGCACAACATTGTGGGCCGAAGGGCCTGTACTGTGCTGTACTGTTCTATGTTCATCAGTACTGTTGCTCTCTCTTCCTCTTCTGGGATTGCTGTGGCTGGGCAGGTAACGGTTTTTGGGTGTCTGAAAGCAGGAAATCAGAGAGGGAAAGTTTGGGTTGAGGGAAGGAGGGGGTGGGGAGGAAGGCAAGAGGTCCATGGTGACACCATCCAGCTTGCTCATCATAACAAAGAGCAGGATGAGAGTGTTCTGGGACTTGAGAAGGGGCATAAAGCAGGAAAATACCATCATTCTCAATGTTCTCTGTCACAGCCAGCCCCATGATGCATTCTAATCTCTCCTTTTTTGGGATTCAAAGTGAGTGGCGATACCAATATTTGGGCCCTGTGACTCCTAATACCATCCTATTACCAGCCACATAAATGCTATCAAAGTGTTAAAAAAGTATTTTTTTAATTTCCCTTTTTGCCATGCCATTGTAAAGCATGTTGTGGATGTGTTTCGATATCAAGGCACTATACAATTGCTAGCTGCTGTTATTGTGTTACTTGTCCAATAATATTACAATTGTAATCCCATTGCCTGAAATTCTATAGAATATGGAATCCTAGAAATAACCACACTTAAGGATGTCATTGGGCCCATTACGCTGCTGCTGCTGCTGGGTCTTCACCTGAAGTTTTCAGCCTTGAATTCAATAAGGCCCGAAAATGGGTGCGAGGACCATGAAGTACAATTAACCTGTGCCCATCGCTTCTGATGCAGACAAAACACAAACTTTCCAGAATGCAGCCAATACTGAACGTGCAGTTGAGTGGCTGCACGTCTGAGCAGAGGGCAAAAATCGTGCGAGGCTGGCAGGATTTAAAGCTAGCGTGCACTACTTAAAGCCAACCTCTTAAAGGGGAAGTGCATTTTGACTGCAGCAAGTGCTGGAAGTCATTCTAGATGTGACTTTGACCTGGGAAAGACACAAAAAAGGCACAACATAGCAGAGAGTGGGCTCAAAGTTTCTCTGACGCAGCACTGGAGGCCTTGGTGCAGGAGGAGAACAGAAGGAATGAGGTCCTCCATCCACATGGGACCAGGAGGCCCTCCAGTCAGACACAGTGAAGGCAGTACGTAAAGATAGCAGTCAATGCCAGCTGTGTAGCCCTGAGGACCTGGATGTAATACCAAAAGATGTTCAATGACCTCACAGGAGTGCTCAAGGACAGTGAATGCATCTTTAAATTCCATATCCTAACAACTGTACCACCAAACTCACACACTTCTCAATGCAACACAACCCCAATACTCATGTATCAACCATTTCAATTCAATGTCATTACCATTGTTGAATCCCCCACTATCAACATCCTAGGGGCTACCATTGACCAGAAACTGAACTGGAGTATAAATACCGTGGCTACAAGAGCAGGTCAGAGGCTAGGAATTCTGCGGTGAGTAACTCACCTCCTGACTCCCCAAAGCCTGTCCACCATCTGCAAGGCACAAGTCAGGAGTGTGATGGAATACTCTCCACTTGCCTGGATGGGTGCAGCTCCAACAAAACTCAAGAAGCTCGACACCGTCCAGGACAAAGCAACCCACTTGATTGCCACCCCATCCACAAACATTCACTCCCTCCACCACCGACGCACAGTGGCAGCAGTGTGTACCATCTACAAGATGCACTGCAGCAACACACCAAGGCTCCTTAGACAGCACCTTCCAAACCCGCGACCTCTACCACCTCGAAGGACAAGAGCAGCAAATGCATGGAAACATCACCACCTGCAAGTTCCCATCCAAGTCACACACCATCCTAATTTGGAACTATATCGCCGTTCCTTCACAGTCGCTGGGTCAAAATCCTGGAACTCCCTTCCTAACAGCACTGTGGGTGTACCTACCCCACATGGGCTGCAGCGGTTGAAGAAGGCAGCTCACCACCACCTTCTCAAGGGGAATTAGGGATGGGCAATAAATGCTGGCATAGCCAGTGATGCCCACATCCCATGAATGAATTTAAAAAAAAATCATGCCTCATGCCTCATGCCTAACATTCATAGCAGCACATCACCTTCACATACTTAAGACTGCTGCAAGCCTCAGAACCCCATCTCACACACTGACAGCTATTCAATCATGATAGGCACATTGCACCACACTCACTGACATACTTCTTTTCTCTTGCAGGACAAGGTGGTGCAGAACTACAGGCCACAGCAGCACTGAGCCAGCAGAGGACGGGCATGGTTACATGTCCTCACCTCAACGGAGAAGACGGTGCTCACCATCATTGAAACAGCCATGACTGAGGCCATGGCCAGCAGCGGGGCTAAAAGCACAAGTTCAAGCTAGGCTGCACTATTAAAGCCAACATGCCCTTCTTCATTGCTCAGTTTACTGCCACCATGGCTGTGGATAACAAGGTTTACAGGGTCCCACGGGACTCCAGCAATTACTTGGATTGCTGAGGCATCATCCGAGGGAGTGGCAGTGGTGCTGTGGAGCACGAACCTGTTGTCCTCTCTCATCATGAAAGCATTTGTGCTCCCACCACTGCAGCTCTTGTTGTTGCCTGCCAGCCAACCGACCCAGACTATTGCCACCCATGTCAAGGTGCTGCATGGCCAAAGCCCGGCCAAAACATTGAAGATGACAAATGCTCATACCTAATCCTCCTTCTCAAATCCCACTTCCGCTTCATCCCACAATCTCTTCTGATTTACAAGCTAAAGGTGGTGTAAATATGAAACTCTTGCTTCCCCCCTCCTCACCGGCCACCACTTGCCCCTCATTGCAACCCTATCCTTGCACCTTCCTCCTTTCAGATAATGAAGAATTGCAAACTGGTCAGGCACTGGTGCAAGAGAACGAAATGGAAGAGGAAGAAGAGAGTGATGATGAAACAACGCCATCACTCTCTCTCACACTCACAGCCACCAGCTCAGATACTGACACTGCATGTACTTTTTAGTTTCGAGGCAGGATCTACATGTGCTGAGACGCCGGTCACCAATGGCCTGTTGCAAGGGTAGCACAGATGCTAGCTCCCTAGAACGCGAGGTGACACATGAGTTCTTCTGCAGAGGACTTACTGAGGACTCTGATGTGACAGCATACATAAAATACAAACAGAAATGATTGGTGCATTGACAGACCTACCAGAGAGCCTGCAGTCACTGTCAAGGACCATGGAGGAGTCCGGCACCAACCTTGCACATGGCTTTACACTGAGTTTGGATCCCATCATTTCATGCTTGCAAGTGGTGGCTGACTCCATTACTACATTGTGGACCCAACCATGAGGCAGTGTCTGATGACTGATGGCTCAGCTTCCCTTGCCGCACAAGCAGAAGTCACCCAATATCTGAGTGCTGCAGTGTAAGTTCAGGCTGAAGACATGAAACCTCAATTTACTGCCACCATGGCTGTGGATAACAGGGTTTTCAGGGTCCCACAGCACTCCAGCAATTACTAGGATTGCTGAGGCATTGTCCTAGGGAGTGGCAGTGGTGCCGTGGAGCACAAACTTGGTGTCCTCTCTCATCCAGAACAAGCAGCAAACCTGAGGATTGGGAGCAGATTAGAATTCAGCAAAGGACAAAGGGATTGATTAAGAAGGGTGAAATAGAGTATGAGAGTAAGCTTGCAAAGAACATAAAAACTGACTGTAAAAGATTCTATAGATATGTGAAGAGAAAAAGATTAGTGAGGACAAATGTGGGTCCCTTATAGTCAGAAACAGGGGAATTTATAATGAGGAAGAAAGAAATGGCAGACCAATTAAATACATATTTTGGTTCTGTCTTCACAAAGGAGGACACAAATTACCTCCCAGAAATGTTGGGGAACATAGGGTCTAGTGAGAAGGAGGAGCTGTATGAAATCAGAATTAGTAGGGAAACGGTGTTAGGGAAATTAACAAGATTGAAGGCCGATAAATCCCCAGGTCCTGATAATCTACAGCCCAGAGTACTTAAGGAAGTGGCCCTAGAAATAGTCGATGCATTGCTGGTCATTTTTCAAAATTCTATGGACTCTGGAACAGTTCCAACGGATTGGAGGGTAGCTAATGTCACCCCACTATTTAAAAAAGGAGGTAGAGAGAAAACAGGGAACAACAACCAGTTAGCCTGCCATCAGTAGTGGGCAAAATGCTAGAGTCCATTATAAAAGATGTAATAGCAGAGCACTTGGAAAACAGTGACAGGATCGGACAAAGTCAGCATGGATTTATGAAAGGGAAATCATGCTGACAAATTGACTGGAATTTTTTGAGGATGTAACTAGCAGAATAGATAAGGGAGAACCAGTGGATGTGGTGTATTTGGACTGTCAGAAGGCTTTCAATAAGGTCCCACATAAGAGATTAGTATGCAAAATTAAAGCACATGGGATTGGGGGTAAGGTGCTGACATGGATAGAGAACTGGTTGGCAGACAGGAAACAAAGAGTAGGAATAAACAGAAATAAAAACAAGAAATGCTGGAACCACTCAGCAGGTCTGGCAGCATCTGTGGAAAGAGAAGCAGAGTTAACGTTTCGGGTCAGTGACCCTTCTTCGGAATAAACGGAGCAAGGATGGCTTGCTGCAATTATACAAGACCTTGGTGAGACCACATCTGGAGTATTGTGTGCAGTTTTGGTCTCCTTATCTGAGGAAGGATGTTCTTGCTATAGAGGGAGTGAAGCGAATGTTCACCTGACTGATTCCTGGGATGGCGGGACTGACGTATGAAGAGAGACTGGGTCAATTAGGCTTGTATTCGCTAGAGTTTAGAAGAATGAGAGGGGATCTCATAGAAACCTACAAAATTCTAACAGGACTGGACAGACTGGATGCAGGAAGGATGTTGCTGATGGCGGGGGAGTCCAGGACCAGGGGTCACAGTCTAAGGATAAGGGTTAAGCCATTTATGACTGAGATGAGGAGGGATTTCTTCACCCAGAGAGTGGTGAACCTGTGGAATTCTCTACCACAGAAAGCAGTTGAGGCCAAATCATTAAATATATTCAAGAAAGAGTTAGATATAGTTCTTAGGGCTAATGGGATCAAGGGATACGGGGAGAAAGTGGGAACAGGGTACTGAGTTTGGATGATCAGCCATGATCGTATTGAATGGTGGAGCTGGCTTGAAGGGCCGAATGGCCTACTCCTGCTCCTATTTTTCTATGTTTCTATCATGACAGCATTTGTGCTCCCACCACTGCAGCTCTGCCAGTGCCCTTGTCAGCCAACTAACCCAGACTACTGCCACCCATGCCAAGGTACTGCAGTCCAAAGCCCATAGAAAAATAGGAGCAGGAGTAGGCCATTCGGCCCTTCAAGCCAGCACCACCATTCAAAAAAGATCATGGCTGATCATCTCATTCAGTACCCTGTTCCTGCTTTCTCCCCATATCCCTTGATCCCTTTGGTATTAAGAAATATATCTATCTCCTTCTTGAATATATTTTAATGACTTGGCCTCCACTGCCTTCTGCAGTAGAGAATTCCACAGGTTCACCACCCTCTGAGTGAAGAAATCCCTCCTCATCTCAGTTCTAAATGGCAAACCCCGTTTTCTGAGACTGTGACCCCTGGTTCTGGACTCCCCAGCCATCGGGAACATCCTCCCTGCGTCTAGCCTGTCTAGTCCTGTTAGAATTTTATAGGTTTCTATGAGATCCCCTTTCATTATTCAAACTCTAGTGAATATAGGCCTAGTTGACCCAATCTCTCCTGACACGTCAATCCTGCCATCCCAGGAATCAGCCTAGTAAATCTTCTTTGCACTCCCTCCATGGCAAGAACATCCTTCCTCAGATAAGGAGACCAAAACTGCACACAATACTCCAGATGTGGTCTCACTAAGGCCCTGTATAACAGCAGTAATACATCCTTGCTCCTGCACTCAAATCCTCTTGCAATGAGGGCCAACATACCATTTGCCTTCCTAGCTGCTTGCTGCACCTGAATGCTTGCTTCACTGATAGTCAATTGAGCCAATCACAGATAGCCTGGCCAGAAAGCAGCTGTGTTGGTTGCAGCCTCCCTCCCTCTTCCTTCTCCTCAGCTGCTCGCTGTATAGCTGGTCGCAAGGGCTGTGTCCTCATGATAGCGAGGTTGTGCAGGATGCAGCGGATCACGACGAGTCATGACACATGCTTTGGAGAGTCCTGCAGGGCTCTTCTAGGGTGGCCCAGGCAGTGGAAGCAAGGCTTAAGCACTCCAATGGTCTGCTCGATGACATTTCATTGGCAGCACGGCTCTCGTTATATACATACTGCCCATGTGGGTTGCGCACTGGAGTTTCAGCCAGGTTATTAGTGGATAGTCCTTGTCATCCAATCGCCTACCCCGGCACGGTGGCTGAAATGCTGTGGTACAGCAGACTGCTGCAGAATGAAGGCATCATGACTGCTGCTAGGATACTGGGCATTGACCTGCATGATGCGCTGAGTATGGTCGCACACCAGCTGTATGTTGAGGGAGTGGTACCCTTTGTGATTGTGATACATCTCTGAGTTTACATGTGGCACCTGCAAAGCAACATGGGTGAAGTCAAAGGCACACTGCAAAATGGGGCACCCTGATATCCTAGCGAAGCTGCGGGCTCACTCTGCGTACTTCTCTCTGGCAAGAAAGAATGCAATAGATTCCCCTCTCTTTGCATACAATCCTCAGCGACTTCCTTTACACAACACTGGATAGCGAAATGCAAGATATTGGCGATGTCACATGCTCTAGCCTGGAAAAAACCCCGATGCAAAGAAGTTCAAGGCCATGGTCACCTACACAGCCACTGACAATGCCATCCTCCCCCTGCTCTGAGGCTGCAGGTCTGCTGGGAATATGTAGTAGATTTGAGTGAGAACTACCTTGGTGAAACAGAGACATCACAGACACTACTTCTCACTAAGTTTCAGGTAGCAGAATTACTCCCTGAAGACCCTGGGTGGGTATGGCCTCTTGCTGAGAACCTTTCTCCCCCTTCTCTTCAGCCTTTTATGAGCAGCTTGTCCTCCTCTGTGTCATCTCTGCTCATTCTCCAGGTCATGCTGCAGATCAAGAGAGATAGAAACTACAGCCTCAATGACTGGGAGCAAGTGGTGTCAGCAGACCCTTTGAAGTGAGAACCAAGGTCTTCACTACATGTCACATCACTCCCTTTTGTGCTGGATCCGGGGTTCCTGGCTGAAAAGGCAGCAGAACCCCTACCTCGGCATTTTCATAGCCCCGCCCCCTTCCACCAAGCCCCTGACCCCCTCCCCCGCCACCCCCCCGGGAGTGATCCTCCAGTCTTTTAACTTCTAAGTTTCACGAGCCGGGATCCCTGTCCCTTTAAAGATGGGGATCCTGTCTCCAAGAGCTGTCGAGAGCGGTGGCCACTGCTGGTACTGTACAGGCCTGGACCTAGGCCCAGTGGTGGAATCACGAACTCAGGTAAGTAAGGCGAGGTCACTAGGGCCAGTCTGGAAGGCCCCAGCAAGCAGGGTGTTCGGGGTGGTTGTACAGTCCTGCAGAAGGGGTGTCCCAGGGGGTAAACTGGTTCCCAGTAGGGATCCTCCATCGGTCAAAAATTGCCCATGACGGAGGGACGCCCCCTCCCCCACCCCCCAAACCCTTGGGAGGGTGCCTTGTGTTACAAGGCATCCTCCCCGTGTGGCGGAGGCCCCCCCCCACCATCAATGGTAAGATTCCAGCCACTTAATGGCCTCAATCGGGCTCTGGGCAGGATGTGCGTTGGCCTATCCCTCCCCTGGGAAGATTGTTTGGTGTTGGGAGGCATGGGCCCTCTGCCCCCCCTCCCCCGCCGCCCATCGCGATACTCCGTACCCCCACCGCATCAGGGGGCCACACAAAATGCCAGCCCCTGTAAACTTCACCAACTTTGAGTAGCAGTACATATGTCCAAACACTTTACTAACTTTGCTGCAGTTGATGGAAATCATTCAGCAATTAACATGAAAGTGATTGATGATCCCTTTAATTAGCATTGGTGGCAGGTCCTTCTTGCTATTGAACACATGATCAGCTGTGCAAGGTTAAGAGAGGGCGCTAGCTGGATAGTTAAGGTCGAAAATTTAATCACTGGCGTCAAATCAGCATTACATGTGGAAATACGGGCACTACGCAATTGAATTTTGCAGCCATCTACTCTTACTGCATTTCCCTGTTCATCCCCATGCCCTTCTATATTATTCTTTAAATACTAACCGAATTCCTTTTCCTAATTATGTCATAGTCTCGATATCAAAAGCCATTTGTGGTAAAGCATTCTATATTCTAATATAATATTTCACGTGTCTGAACTAATGGCTAGTACAAATTCTAAATCACTTCCAAATTTTATATTTGATGCTCTTATGTATGAAACCCAGAATCTCAATTGCTTTTTTATGGCATTTTCTATCATCACTTCCATGTTACTTAGCTCTGTTAAGAACTTCACCATTAAGGTATATTTCCTACATGATTTTTCTTCACAAAATTTCACATAGAAACACAATACTTTTGAGGACATCCAACATCTATCTTCCTAGCCACTAACCTATCCAAGTTCTCTTGCAATCTCTTATGTTCTACTTCACTGGTCATAATGCCCTTTAATTGGGTATCATCAGCAAACTTTCTTCTGGCTAAACTAAATCATTTACATAATGAAAAAGTAAAGACAATCCAGCACAGAATCCCCAGAGCACATTATAAATAATCCCCTGTCAATCCAAAACGCATCAATTTCCCCCCTTTTCTATGCTTTCTGTTCTCCATTTTTCGCCCAAGATTCTTATGTGCTGTCTTATCAAATGCCTTCTGAGAATCCATATATAAAACCTGTATTGCATCACTTTTTACCTGTACACTTGTAATTTCCTCAAAAATTCCACATGGTCTTTAAAAATTCAAGCTGACTGTTCCTGATTAGCTTGGATCTTCTTGTAGGCTCACTAACCTCATCCAGTATTATGGACTCGGATTTTTCAGTGTTTGCACCAGGAAACATTTATTTCTCAGGCACAATCCAAAGGAAATGGGGGTGCAGATATCTTTTGCTGGGCCTCCACCTCCTTTATTTTGCCCAGGTACTTTGGGCTTGCTCCAAAGCAGATATGGAGCACCTGTGCCTATAACAGATGCAGACTAAACATAGCCATTTAAATGAAGTGGGAGTGAGTGCTTATGCTGTACCCTCCTTATTTTCCTTATGTTTCACCAGAAGGGTAACCAGAGGCAGAAGTGTGTGAAGAAACTAATATTTGGTCTTGAACTCAAACAACTTTCAGATTGGAGGATTAATGAAGAGCAGGTAGCAAAGCAAAGGAACATGCAAAGGTTAGCCTTACCTTTAATATTCCATCCCTCCCGATGGATCTTCAGTCTTGGAGGGCTTCTGGGTCCTGTTTCCTGACAACAGCCTCAAAGTCAGTAGCAAAGCCCAAGTTGAAAGCAATGCCTGTTTTTCCATCCCACTTTCTAGACCGGCCCTGCCAGAAGTATGGGCCAGGCTGAGGGTACGACTGGGCCATTCAAATGACCTGAACAACCAAATTCATACATTCCCAACCTTGCTTTCACTCTGACCTCTCAGTCTTCAGTCTCCTGCAATGTTCCAGTGAAGCTCAATGCATGCTTGAGGAACAGCAACTCATCTTTTGATTAGACATTTTACAGCCTTCTGGAATCAACATTGAGTTAAACAACTTCAGACCATATTCTGCCATTCACACCTCCTCTAGACACATCTTTTTTGACTTGTCCCATTATACTCCCTTTGGCCTTGCACCACCAACACTTTTGTCATTTAATCTTTCCTGCCCTCCTCCTATCACAGACCTTCCCTTTTGTTTTTTTTTGCATCCTCCCCGCTTTCATTGCTTACAACCTATTATATCTCTAACTTTTCCCAGTTCAGATGAAACATTGGGCTGGATTTTGAAAGTCCGTTGGGAACGCAAGTAGGTGAACACGTGACCTGAAGATTGTGCTCTTCTTGGAGGTCAGCACTGGCTCCCGGAGCCTCCGGAACGGAGGGAGGGAACGGTAAGTGCAAACACCTACAATTAATCGCTTCTTGATCTCATTGTGGAACTCATTAAAAGGCTTGTCAGAAGCAGTCTGTAAGTTTCAATAGAAGGGGACGAGGAAAACGCCATGTCTGGAACACAGCAGGGTCTAGAAGACATAAACAATGCAGAAACCCAAAAGGAAGCTCAGCTGCTCAAAAAGTGCCAAAGAGTAGCCATTGCTGGAGGTGAAAGACTTGCATTTCTCAGTGGTGAGTGGTAGGAATCTGGAGAGGGATGTGAGGCTGCTGGCATCACTTACGCAGCTGGAGTTGGCATGGGAAGGCCTGATGAATGTACAAAGCCCAGCTGAGGGGCTTTAGATGGGATTAGGCTACTCTGACATTGGACAGAGCAGCCAGGATGAGATTCAGCAGATGCATCCTCTTGGACAGCTAGAGGCCATTGAAGCACATCACGGGTTTGCAAGGGGAAGATTGGCTTCCCACGACATTGGGTCTTCCACCTAACAGGCTACCCAAAAATGACAGAGCGCCAGTGTCGTTGGAGGTTGTGCCTATCCAGGCAGATGATCTCTGACATTTTGTGCTCTGATCCATAATGACCTGAGGCGTCGTGGCACCCATGGCAGTCCCTTACTTGCAACAGTGAGGGTTACCATCACCCTGAATTTTTATGCAACCAGGTCGTTCCAGGGCTCAACTGCAGACCTTGGTGGCACCTCGCAATCGACAGTTCATCATGCCATCAGGCAGGTCATGGATGCCTTATTCCAGGGGGCAGGGACTACATCCACTTTGACACACATGGGCCTACGCAGACACAGAGGGATTTGGGTTTTGCCGCCATCGATGGATTCCCTCAGGTCCAGGGCGTCATCAAATGCGCCCATGTAGCCATCAAGGCACCTAAAGACCAGCCAGCTAGATTCCTGAACAGAAAAGGCTACCACTCATTGAACATCCAGCTGGTCCGTGGTGAAAGGAAGTAAGTGAATCTTGCAGGTCAGCAGCCAGTTCCCGGGCAGCTGTCATGACTCCTTTACCTTATAAGAGTCCGAGGTGCTGCACCTCTTCAAGCCAACATGCAGACTCTGTGGGTGGCTGCTGGGGGATGAGGGTTATCCTCTAAAGAGGTGGCTCCTCGCGTCTGTCCAAAACCCAGACATGGATGGAGACGGGCGCTACAACCAGAGCCACCTCCTAACACGGACCTGCATTGAACAGACCATCTTGAAGATGCAATTCCCTTCCTTGACCAGTCAGGTAATGCCCTCCAGTATGAGCCATCCAGAGTGTCCCGTATCATGGTCATCTACTGCACCCTGCACAACATGACAATGCAAAGAGGCCTGGACCTGGATGAAGAGGTAGACCTGGAATGCCACTGCACCTCGGTGGAGGACTCTGAGGAGGATGAGAAGGAGGAAGAGGAGGAGGCAGGGCTCACTCAAAAGGTGGCCGGTGACCAGAAAGCAGAGGAAACCCGACAATGCCGTCCCAGACATCAAGGTGAACTGCAATCTGGCATGGCAGCAAGGGCCACGTTGATTCAGCAGTGCTTCAGCTAATCACCCCGAGTCCTTGTGGCTGAAGAGCCCCAAACTCACCTTCCAGCATAGAGAGCTATCATACCGCTATGACCCATAACTGTTTAGTTTAGTTTAGAGATACAGCACTGAAACAGGCCCTTCGGCCCACCGAGTCTGTGCCGACCAACAACCACCCATTTATACTAATCCTACATTAATCCCATATTTTCTACCACATCCCCACCATTCTCCTACCACTTACAATGGCCAATTTACCTATCAACCTGCAAGTCTTTTGGAGGTGGGAGGAAACCGGAGCACCCGGCGGAAACCCACGCAGACACAGGGAGAACTTGCAAACTCCGCAAAGGCAGTACCCAGAACTGAACCCGGGTCGCTGGAGCTGTGAGGCTGCGGTGCTAACCACTGCGCCACTGTGCCGCCCACTGTGAGGTCCCATTGCCAGCCATGAGCATGCAGCATGAGGGTTCCTCTGCCAACATTCTCCAACATCACAAGACATGGGCACATGACATTGCCAGGGCTCCACATTCCCGCCCCAAACCCCCACCCACCCCACAATGCTACATTCCCCTTCTGAGATGAAACATCAATAGCGCACGTATCAGAGTGATAACATTAACAAGTTCTATTGTGTTGATAACAAAAGAACAGGCAAATATGTGGAACAGCTCACAGGTGATCCATTAAGTGAATTCAATGGCGTGGCGCCTTTCTTTCCTTAACACTTATACGGGGTGCACCTCCTGTGGCGGATGATGAGGTGGAAGCAGCCTGCTCCCTAGTCTCTGTCTTTGGCGGCGATGCCCATGGCTTCTGTCCTCATCTTGGAGGTGCCTGTGGAAGATCCTCCACTGGCTGTCGCACCTATGTCATTGCAGGGGCTGCCTCTGTCATAGAGCCTTGGCACACAGATGGTTCCTGAGTTGGAGCGGGCGAGGGGCCAAAGGATGACACCAGTGCCTCTGAGGGGTGGTCCCTTCATCCACTGCTTCGACAGTTTCAGCCCTTTCCTGGCACCTTTGGATGCTGGATAAGGCCACTGACTGAGATTCAGCTGGCATCCAATCCAAGTATATCTGCGCATCAGCGACACTGGGCAGTTGATGCTACAGAGAGTCTCACTCTTTCTGTGCATATCAGCGCGGTGCTCCTGCACCCACTTAGAGTGGTGCTGCATTTGCCTCTCAAACAGATTGCCCAATCTCTCAATGGAGGGACTCATGCAATCGAATCCCTGCGCCATGACAGACCACAAGCGCTGCATGGATTCCTCCACTGCCTGCCTATGGCTCCTCAAGGCCTCAGGGAACTCCAACAAACAGGAACTTATCTGCCTCTGGTTCTCAAGGAAGACCCTCCTTATCTGTGACCCCCAAGGCACATCATCTTCACCCAACAAAGTAACGCTGCGTCTTTCCTCTGTCCTCCGAGGGGGACTGCCCACAAAAGCTGGCTTTGCCTCACCCGCTTCTCCTGCTCACATGTGATGTGAGGTTCACTCAGTGCTCCCCTTTCTATGCTACTCTAAGGCCCAACCAAGATGAGTGTCTCTGCGCTGGTGGAAGTTGCTGAGGTAGGATGTGATGGTGCTTGTTCCAAGGAGTCCTTCTCCCGCTGGCGATGGCAGCACTGATTGGGCAGGTGCACTCAGCTCCCCCTCTGCAACTGGCCCTGTGGGAAACACAAGAAAATGGAAATGAGGACTTATCCTACTCAACAAGTGTCCCAGCAGAACCATCCCCTCAGATGACAACGGTCTAAGATCCATAGCATGCATTGGGCAGGAGTCGCCTCCATGCCCTTCACCTCTAGGAAGAGCTAGCCAATGACCTTATTGCTCATGGCCTCCTGTCTCGCCATCCCCCACCAAATGCCTCGAGAGTGCCCTGGCGATCTCCAGAATTGCCTCCTCCAGTGAGGTCAAAGTTTGCAGTTGAGCCACTCCACCATCCATTCTGGCCACCTCTCAAGTGTTATGGGCTCTCTTCTCTTGCAGGATGAGAGGAGGTGCATTCATAGGTAGGCTGCCCTCCCTCATCTTCTCCAGCATGACACACACATGGTCTGATATCCCCCTCAGTAATGTCCCCATCTGACTGTCGCCCCATATGTGAGGGTGGCTGCTGTCTCAGTGTACACTTGATCTGACAATGTTGGGCAGAACTATGGACATACTGTGAGGTCAGCTCGCTTGCATTCTGGTGCTTAGAGAGTTGGTGCCCAATGAACCGGATGCCGCTGGCAATTCACCTTACTGGAGTGCAAGAGGTCATTAAACTTCTTCCTAGACCAGACCCATGTCCTTCTCATGGAACCCTGGCTGCTGACCTCTCTGGCCACCTCCATTCAAGCCCTCTTGGTCTCGCTCAGTAGATTTCTCCTTCCCTAAGCCAGGAAACACCTCTCTCCTCTCTACAGCTGCATCCAGGGAGGCATCAGAAAAACATGGTGGCACCCAGGGACACATGCCCATGCCAAGACTGGCCCTTGGATCTCCTTCTGCTCTATCCCAGAAAGCAATGGCAAGCCCAGTCATGGATGCCGCTTGCTTTTTAAAATCGCCTTCTGTAACCTAGTCCCACCTCCAGGATGCTGTCAGATTCACCACCAGGCCAATGAGGCCCTATACATATGAAAATTGCGTAGCGTCACTGATGCTGACGAGGCGCGGGGTCAGGATCTGGAAATGTTCCAAGCTTTGGGTTCCCGACACCGGAATGAAAATTCCAGCCATTAACTCTGTTTCTCTCTCCAATCACCACCTGCCAGACCTGCTGCATATTTCCAGCATTTTCTGTTTTTATTTCAAATTCATACATTGCCAAGTCAGGATAGATACAGCATACTTTCAGGTCTAGAAGTTTATCCACTATATGTGCCATTCTCCAGTCATTTGGTGCATTTGGGAAAATGTTGTTGCATGCCCCTATAACTCCCTTCAGTATTGTAGAATACAGACCATCTGGTCTTCTGACTTTTCTACACTCAATCTCATCAACCTTTTTGATACAGCTTCCTTTTTGTATAATTATCTGCATTGATGGCTCTCCCACATGGTCCTCAGGTGCTCTGACTTTCATCTTGCTGTGTAAGATCAGAGGTAGAATCCTTATTACTCTTCTCTGTTACTTCGTTAAGATGTCTACATTTGTTTCTAAATGGTTCCACTCCTTCTTTAAGTCTCTTTTTACTATTTATGTGCTTATAAATTTCATGTTAAGGTCATGCCTTCAGCTGTCTAGGTCCTAAGCTATGGAATTCTCTCCCTAAACCTCTCCACCTCATTACCTCTCTCTCCTCCTTTAAGATGCTCCTTAAAAACCTACCTCTTCAACCAAGCTTTTGGGCAGCTGTCCTAATATCTCTAATATATCTAGCTCGGTATGAAATTCTGTTTGAAATCACTCCTATGAAAGACCCTGGGATGTTTTAGTACATTAAAGATGCTATGTAAATGTAAGGTGTTCTTCGTTTTTATGTGGACCACCATTCTTTTTGCATTTCCACTCAGCATTCCCATTCTGTCTTTTTGCATCCCTTCAATACTCTTAACTATTCTCCAGTAGCTTCTGAATTATTCCTCCTACATTTACCAGTTGTTTTTCTTTCAAATATCATAATTGCTCGCATCTCATTTATCCATGTAACTTCAGTTTTTGGTACATATCCTTTATACCTCATTGTAATATATTTAACCTGTACCTGATCTATCTTGTATTTAAATACCCTTCATTTTTGGACAATTATTTCAACTTAATTTTTTTCCAGCCAATTAATCTTGCCAATTTCCTTTCATACCATTAAGTTTATGTAATTCCTAGTCCTTGGAGTAGGACACCTTTCAACTCTATTATCTAGTTTCAATGTGAGAAAATTTGACATTATTATGATCAGTTGCATATGCCCCTGACAAATGCATATATATCTCCCATTATGTCAGGAGGCAGCAGTGTGCCAGGAGGTATACCGTATATTCTCTATAAATTCAGGAAATGCGATTACAATTTCAGAGTTCTTGAATGAATCATGATACATTAAGGACAGATTAAAAATAACCAAAGCACGGTTTATTAAAACATGTGAATTAGGCTTCATTCAAAATGCTAGCTGGAAATAGGTCTTGAAGAGTAATGCTAACACTTCATTGTTGATTACCAAATATTAAAATGTTGTTTTAAAGTGTAATTTAAATTAGATTTGATCGCCTCGTCTTTACAGTAGTCCACTACAAATGCAGAATATTGAATTCAATGATTTTGGTAATTTATAGACTGGCAGCGAATACTGAGCATTAAAACTGCTGGATTGTTATAAAAATCCAACTAGTTCATTAATATTATTCAAGGAAGGGAAATTGCCACCCCTTTCTGGTCTGTCACACCCATGAATCCAGTCCTGCACTATGTGATTGATTCTTAATGCACTGAAGGATATGCAATAAATACTGCCTTGACAATGTTCCCCATACCAAAGCCCAAGAGCAATTCTTTTAAAAAACAAAACAAAAGGGTGAACTGCTGAATTTCCTTTTTGTCACCTGTAACTTTGGGCAGAAGAGCCATGGAAATAGCACTTTTCCAGGATTTCCACTGCTCTTCCACCAAAATCACAGGTGATAATTGGAAGAACCCTACTGGAAATTCACCTCTGAAGACGCCATACCGAGTTGCACTAGCCCATGCATCATCATTTTTGTAATAGTGTTAATAACTTGTATATTAAAACAAGAACAATGCTATGGAGATAAAAGTACTTCTTTCAATCTGAAATAGGGGCACTTAAACATTTATTATAACTTCTCCTGCTTAAGAGCAGCTTTAAAGTGGCATAGTGGGCACCATTGGCTTCAGTGGAAATTAAAATCAGGGGAGATGTATAAAGGTCGCATGAATCGACAGCACTCGTTTCACTCTATCACCCAAAGTCAAAATTACCCCCAAGGAGTGAGCAAGAGAACGTGAATGAAATTCCAGGAGAGCACTTGGCACAGACTGGCATCAGTCCAACTTCTTTTGCAAGGTTTTTTTACCCTACCTGGAATCCAAGCAGATGAGCAGTGAAAATGCCTTGGGTTAGTAACCTGTCAGAAAGCTGGCTGCATCCCGCTGTCTGATTTTTTTTTTACCAGCGCTATTCAGTAGGCATTAAAGGCACCCAGTTGGGATCCTTCTTGAAATATGCCACTAGGGGCCTGATGACATCAATTGGATGTCAATGGTGTTTTAACTCAGGCTTGAGTGGGGAAGCCACTGTGGTTTTCCCGCCAGGCTAGGGCAAGTCAGGAGCTGATTGGGACGTGAAGAGACTGGAAATGTCGGTTTTTCACTTTCCACACCTACCTGTAAGCCAATGGGTGGCCATGGGCTTTCAGATCTTCGCAAAACTGACAGTCATAGCTCATCTATTTCCAATGGGCAGGAAGTTGATCGGTGGCGTGGTAATGAGGGCTGGCAGTTAAAATCGCTGTGATTTCATGCTGCCATGGTTGGGTAACTAACTCCCGCAGCTTCCCGATGGAAACTCACTGGGAGTTAGAAGCAACCCCCAACAGTGTGTGAAATCTCTGGTCATAAATTGGTCAAGAAAATATTTTCACACCAGCTTGAGTTAGAATTTCAGAAGCAAAAACAAAGCCTATCTCTTTCTCTCCACACACAGAAACATGTAGCATGTGAGGAAAGGAGGAGAGAGAACCCTCTCCATTTTCAAAATGTGAGACATGTTAAAATAATTTATGGTTTCTATACCAAACTGAAGATGGGTGAGATTTGTTAGTTCCAGTGCCACAGATGATAGAGAATTGAGGGAACATGACATCTGCAACTGTATTGATGTGATGAGGATCTTTGCCTTATAAGACCCATTCATTATTCATATTCAATTGTTGACTAGACATTTGGATCAGAGTTGAAGCTCCAAAGGAGACAGGTCTGCACTTGAGTAGGCCACTGAGGTTCTATGTGCACACAGTACATATTTTTCCTGTAGGTAATATACCACTAAAATTAACTTGACTGATGGGAATAATCACACCTCAGCTCTTTTCAGTTTCTGGAAAAAAATCTGTTTTTACCAGTTAAATAATATTGATTAATTTGAATCAGTAGATAACTGAGACCAATGGGAATTAAGTATGCGGACACATTTAATAAAGTGTGAAGTCAGCAAATAGAGGCAGCAGGGGCATTCAAAGTTGGCTGGGGCACAAAATGAATGGTAGCAGTTCAGCCACCTATTATATACCACCGCGCGCACCCCACCCCCTCCCCCCGACCACCCCCCCACCTCCAAATTTCCTTTCCATTGACGTCAATCAAGGTGTTTAACGGGTGGCCAAGACACCATCGCCCATTTTCATGAGTACTCCTGCTTTTCCTAACCTCACACAAATAAAGTAACACTTAGTTTGTGGGCTCCTCCTCGGCTCGACTACCAGCTGAAACTGGGTGGAACATAGGTTGTGTAGTTGAGTCCTAAAATGACATTCTGGGTCCTATGACATGCATAGGACTCAAATTTTCACACTGAAAGAACCAACCATCTGATTTAGGCAGGTACTCTGCCACCAAGCAAAAGGCCTTTGAGAAGGTAGCATCAGTCACACCATTGGCAAGAATCAGTCATTAAGTCATTCCCACCATTTTCTGAGCACTCCTGCTCTGTCTCTGCCCTGCAAATCTCCCCCACTCTAACTAATGGGAAAAAAGGCATACACAGCTTGTGCCATTTTAAGAACTCTTTGGTGCATGGAATGTCTTTTTATCCCATTCCAAGTAGGCACACAAGCAAATCAGAGGTCAAAAACACCCTCCCTCAAATCTTGCTGCCTTTGTATGAAATATGGAGTCTTAATGAGACTAAGGCATGAAACGGCTGCAAACACTCCGCATGCAAGATGCAAAATATCACTGAATTAAAGCCCAGCAGAAAACGGTCTTTGCAAGTTTGCTAAATCCTGCTGTTGTCACATTGCCTGTCTTTGTGACTGGAATATCTAGAGTGAACAACATGATAACAGTTTCAAAATATACAATTTCACAGAGCCGTATGTGGGAGGGACATGAATACGTGGGAGCCTTTGGAGAAAGTTTTTTCATTAGAAATTTTTTCATTAGTCACACAATGTGAAGCACTGCAACATTGTGTGATTGATGACAGTTCCTTGTAAACAGCCTCACGGTGTGCTGCGCATCACTCGCACTCAAGCACAGCCTGGGAGTTACTGCTAGCGATAATGGCAGGTCAATGCTGAGCACATTCATATGGAATTCTGCTGTCCTCCAATTTTGCGGAGTGTTACGATCACCTGGTTCCTGGTTTGTTTTAATTTTCTAGAAGTAACTTTTAATTTGGAAATCGAACTTTTTTAATGCAAGACAAATGAAAATACCTGGTTTGAGAAGCTGGAAAACAAATCTAGGGTGGTTACAAATCAAGGGGTGGCCCACGTTTATTAGTAAAGTCATAATGGGAAGTGTGGAGACCCTAAACAATGGGAACCTCTCTGAATTTTTTGATGGAGCAGCTGCTTCAATAAGGGTTTTAAATTATTCATATGATTGCCCAGAACAAAGAGCAGATTTGGAGTTGAAAATAATTAGTTTAAATTGCTTTCTAGGACATCCCACATGTACCACTAAGCAATGGAGATAGATGATGCAGGGAGAGGATGTTGGTATTTTGATCTGTGTGTTTGCAGACAGGCAAGCAGTTGGCTTTTGGACAAGCTGCTGGTCACAGAGAATGCAGTTGGCTTTTGGAAAGCTGTTGGCATTGAAAGTAGCTGGGCTCAGGAGAAAAGAGACCATCAGGAACCAGGGGTGTTTCTGTTTTGAGCAAGGCCCATGCTCAAGCTGGGAAGTCCAGATTCAAAAGATCGGATACCTCAGAAGATAGCTCAGGAACTAAGGAAATCAAAGTGATTTCCTAAGAGCTGTGGTACACTTTGGATTGGTCCCTGGAGAAGTGAACAAACTGCCAAGAACATGTAACATAAAGAGGACTCTTGAGGTGGAAGTAAACAGGAGTGTTCTGTTGAAATTTAGAGATTAAAGCATATGATTTCATGTTCTGTTAAGATTTTAAGTTTCGGATATAAATGTTTCAATTTGTAGTGTTAAGTTAGTAGTTTTTTGCTTTAGTTAACTCTTGTACACTAAAGTTTTTTGTTTAAAACATGAAATCTTGTCACGTAATTCTTTCAGTAGTAACTGGGAATTTGACTTTCCCTTTTTAAAAGTTAATGGTCCCTAACAGGATCGTAACAGGAGATGTTAATAAGTTTAATTTAAATGGGCTGATGCCTGGACTAAAATGGCATACAGGGGAATGTCATACAAATGTCTTATGCTTTTGCTTGTTATGTCCAGCAACAGTAAATTCGAAGCTTAGAATGAAATTTGCATAAATACATTTTTCATTAAGAAACATTTTTAAAAATTTGACCAGCAGTCAATCTAAACCAAGCATGACACTGTCTGTTGCCTTCTCCCAACATCACAAATCAACTAGCCAAGTTGAAAATATTCTTTGCTGCTTAAATAAAATCTTTTGAGGACTAAATTGGATAGCCCCCAAAATCAGGCGTGGAGACCACGATACACAATTAACCCGTGCCCATTCAAAGTGATGCCAGCAGCACGCAAGCTTCATGCTGACTTCTCATTACAATGATGGCCACTTGAAGGAAATAAACTTGCAGAGATACGGGGATCAAGTGGGAAACTGGGACTGACTGGAATGCTCCGTGGAGAGCCAGCATGGACTTGATGGGTCGAATGGCCTCCTTCTGTGCCATAAATGACTCTATGACACTATGATTGTGGCATGCAGCCCGGTGCTGAACTCACTGTTCAGTGGCATCACACATCAAGGGGTGTAAGGTCATGCAGCACTTAAAGCTACCTGCACTATTTAAAGCCAGCTTGCACTTCTTAAAGATGAGGTATATTGTGTCTGCAGCAGCTAATTGAATTGGTTAAAGAAGAGTTGAAGACCAGAGAGAACCTACAAAAATAGTGCAACAAGCCACAGAGCATGCCCCAAGGTTCATCAATGCATCACTGGAGGCCTTGGTGAAGGAGGTGCACAGGAGGCGAGAGGGCTTCTTCATTCAGGGGGCCAGGAGGCCATCCAGACAGATACTGAGAAAGCAGGGGAAGGAGATAGCCATTGTGGTCAACGCCACTGGTCTGGCCCCGAGGACCTGGATGCAGTGTCAAAAGAAGTTTAATGTCCTCATACAAGTGGTAACTGCATCTTCACATGCCATCTCCTTGCAAATAAACCATTAGCTTCACACACAGCTCCATTCACCACAATACATTCATTTGCCTACTAACGATCACTATCATCCATGACTCAAACTTCACCTCCATAGCTTCACCTCACCATCATGCACTTTGCATTTTGGCAAGCTGCACACTAACACCCCACAGCTTGCACACACTATGGGCTTAATTTTGTTCTGATGACGGGGGTCCCAGCAGTGGGCTGGAAGGTGTGGAGTACCCTGCCTTGGCCCTCCATTGGACATCTGTTGCTATTTAACACTGGGAAGGTAATTAACTGACTGACGTCGGGGATGCCGTTCCTTTAAGGGATAAGCTACCGCCTCCAAGAGCTGCCAACCACTTAGAGGGCTGGCAGCTCTGCAGTACTGGCAGCACCACTGGGAGCACTGGCCACTACCAGTACTGCAGGAATTTCTGATGGTCTATAACAGGGATGGTAAAATGTGAGGCTGGTGGACAATGCGGATCTGGGGTTGTATACACGGGATGATCAAGGACAGCCTGTCCGGAATGTGCATGTGCTGGCTGCCCCCTCTTTTCCTCCTCCTCCTCCCCCTCCTGCTCCTTTTCCTCTTCCACTTCTTCCTCTTCTCTTCCTCCTCCTCTTGAGGCTGTCGCCAAATTCATGGTGTCAATGGCTGTGAGCTCAGAAATGCAAGATTGTGGAGAATGCAGCACACCAGTACGCATTGGGACACCCACTCTGGTAAGTACTGGAGGGTTCTTCCTGGAGATCAAGACAGCGAAACCTTTGCTTCAGCACTCCAATCATCTGCTTGATGATGCTTTTCATGACAGCATGGGTCTTATTATATGCGTGCTGGCCACATGTGGTGAGTTATGGAGCGGTGCCATCAGCCAGGTGAAGAGCCGATAGCCCTTGTCTCCCAGCAGCTACCATATGGTTCGGTATACTGACTGAAAGATTGCTGGAACAGGGAACTGATGTGGTTCAAACACATCATGACTGCTGCTAGGTTAACAGGTATTCGCCATCATGATGTACTGAGCATGGGCGCACACCAACTGTACATTGAGCGAGTGGTAACATTTTGTGGTTGCAGTACATCTCAGCAATGAGACGCAGTGCCTGCAAAGCCATGTGTGCAACCGATGGCTCCCTGCACCTTGGGCAAGTCTTCTATCCAGGCAAAGCTACCAGCATGGTCTGCCTGCTTTCCACTGTTCAGAGAGAACACAATGAAGTCCCCTCTCCTGGCGTAAAGAGCCTCTGTCAACTCTCTGATGGAGCAATAAACAGAGAATTCGGATATGTTACAGATGCCAACTGTGCCAGCCTGGAACAATCCCAATGTGAAGAAGGCTAGGAATCCTGAGGCTAGTAACTCACCTCCTGACTCCCCAAAGCCTGTCCACAAAGCACAAGTCAGGAGTGTGATGGAATACTCTCCACTTGCCTGGATGGGTGCAGTTCCAACAACACTCAAGAAGCTCGACACCATCCAGGACAAAGCAGCCCGCTTGATTGGCACCCCATCTACAAATATTCACTCCCTCCACCGCCGACGTACAGTGGCAGCAGTGTGTACCATCTACAAGATGCACTGCAGCAATGCACCAAGGCTCCTTAGACAGCACCTTCCAAACTCACGACCTCTACCAACTAGAAGGACAAGGGCAGCAAATACATGGGAACACCACCACCTGCAAGTTCCCCTCCATGTCACACACCACCCTGACTTGGAACTATATCGCCGTTCCTTCACTGTCGCTGGGTCAGAACTAGAACTCCCTTCCTAACAGCACTGTGGGTATACCGACCCAAAATGGACTGCAGCGGTTCAAGAAGGCAGCTCACCACCACCTTCTCAAGGGCAATTAAGGATGGGCAATAAATGCTGGCCTGGCCAGTGACGTCTACATACCCTGAATTAATTTTAAAAAAAGAAATTTAGAGCCATGGTCACCTTCACTAACACTGCCAACAGCGTCCTCATACGGCTCTGAGTCTGCTGATCTGGTTCCAAGAGGTGGGGGAGTTCTGTGAGCACCTCTTTTGTGAAACCAAGTCATTGAACACCCTATTCCAGGCTTGGGTGCAGGTAAGAAGAGTGCTCCCGGAAAACTAAAAGTGATAAGGCCTCCGGATGAGAGCACTTCTCCTTCTTCTCCGTCCTTTGTGGGCAGCTTGTCTTCTTATTTGTTGTCTCACCACCATCTTTTGTTTTATTTGTTCTTGGTATGTGGGCGTCGCTAGCAAGGCCAGCATTTGGGAAATGTTACTTAAAGGGATGACGGTGGATAGGCAATGGCAAACATTTAAAGAGCGTGTGGATGAACTACAACAATTGTTTAACCCTGTCTGGCGCAAAAGTAAAATGGGAAAGGTAGCCAAACCATGGCTTACAAGGGAAATTAGAGATATCATTAGGTCCAAGGAAGAGGCATATAAATCTGCCAAAAAAAGTAACAGACCTGAGAATTGGGAGCAGTTTAGAATTCAGCAAAGGAGGACGAAGGGATTGATTAAGAAGGGGAAAATGGAGTACGAGAGCAAGATTGCGGGGAACATAAAACTGACTGTAAAAGTTTCCATAGGTATGTGAAGAGAAAAAGATTGAAGACAAATGTAGGTCCCTTACAGTAAGAAACGGGAAATTTATTATGGGGAATAAAGAAATGGCTGACCAACTAAATGCGTACTTTGGTTCTGTCTTCACAAAGGAGGACACAAATATCATACGAGAAATATTGGGGAACACAGGGCTTAGTGAGAGAGGGGAACTGAAGGAAATCAGTATTAGTAGAGAAATGGTGTTGGGGAAATTGATGGGATTGAAGGCCGATAAATCCCCAGGGCCTGATGGTCTGCATCCCAAAGTACTTAAGGAAGTGGCCAAGAAAGAGTGGATGCATTGGTGGTCATCTTCCAAGATTCTATAGACTCTGGAACAGTTCCTACAGATTGGAGGGTAGCTAATGTAACCCCACTATTTAAAAAGGGAGGTAGAGAGAAAGCAGGGAATTATAGACCAGTCAGCCTGATGTCGGTAGTGGGGAAAATTCTAGAGTCCATTATCAAAGATTTTATAGCAGAGCACTTAGAGAACAGTGGTAGAATCGAGCAGAGTCAGCATGGATTTACAAAAGGGAAATCATGCTTGACAAATCTACTAGAATTGTTCGAGGATGCAATTAGTAGAGTTGATGGAGGAGCCAGTGGATGTGGTTTATTTGGACATTCAGAAGGCTTTCGACAAAGCCCACATGAGAGATTAACGTGTAAAATTAAAGTGCATGGGATCGGGGGTAATGTATTACGATGGATAGAAAATTGGTTGGCAGACAGGAAACAAAGAGTAGGGATAAATGGGTCTTTTTCCGAATGGCAGGCAGTGACTAGCAGGGTACCGCAGGGATCAGTGCTAGGACCCCAGCTATTCACAATATATATTAATGATTTAGATGAGGGAACTAAATGTAATATCTCCAAATTTGCAGATGACACAAAACTGGGTGGGAGGGTGAGTTGTGAGGAGGATGCAGAGAGGCTTCAAGATGATTTGGACAAGTTGAGTGAGTGGGCGAATGCATGGCAGTATAATGTGATAAATGTGAGGTCATCCACTGGTAGCAAAAACAGGAAGGCAGATTATTATCTGAACTGAGAGGGGAATATGGGTGTTCTTGTACACCAGTTGCTGAAGGTAAGCATGCAAGTCCAACAGATGGTAAAAAAGGCAAATGGTATGTTGGCCTTCATAGCGAGAGAATTCGAGTACAGGAGCAGGGATGTCTTGTTGCAATTATACAGGGCCTTGGTGAGGCCACACCTGGAATATTGTGTGCAGTTTTGGTCTCCTTATCTGAGGAAGGATGTTCTTGCTATAGAGGGAGTGCAGCAAAGGTTTACCAGACTGATTCCTGGGATGGCGGGACTGACATATGAGGAGAGATTGAGTCGGTTAGGATTATATTTGCTGGAGTTCAGAAGAGTGAGGGGTGATCTCATGGAAACCTATAAAATTCTAACAGGATTTGACAGGGTAGGTGCAGGAAGGATGTTCCCGATGGTGGGGGAGTCCAGAACCAGGGGTCATAGTCTAAGGATATGGGGTAAACCTTTCAGGACTGAGATGAGGAGAAATTTCTTCACCCAGAGAGTGGTGAGCCTGTGGAATTCGCTACTACAGAAAGCAGTTGAGGCCAAAACATTGTATGTTTTCAATAAGAAGTTAGGTATAGCTCTTGGGTCTAAAGGGATCAAAGGGTATGGGGTAAAAGCGGGAACAGGTTACTGAGTTGGATGATCAGCCATGATCATAATGAATGGCGGAGCAGGCTCGAAGGGCCAAATGGCCTACTCCTGCTCCTATTTTCTATGTTTCTATTTTTGCTACCCTTCTCTATTTGCCCTTGAGAAGGTGGTGCTGAGCTACTTTCTTGAACCACTGCAGTCTATGTGCGGTAGATACACCCACAGTGCTGTTAGGGAGTGAGTTCCAGGATTTTGACTCAGCAACAATGAAAGAACGGTGATATAGTTCCAAGTCAGGACAGTGGAAGGATTGGAGGAGAACTTGCAGGTGGTGGTGTTCCCATGCATCTGCTGCACTTGGCCTTCTAGGTGGTAGAGGTAATGGATTTGGAAGATGCTATCGAACGAGCCTTGGTGAGTTTCTGCAGTGCATCTTGTAGATGGTGCACACTGCTGCCACGGTGTGCCGGTGGTGGAGGGAGTGAATGTTTAAGGTGGTGAAATGGGGTGTCAATCAAGTGAGCTGCTTTGTCCTTGATCGTGTTGAGCTTTCTGAGTGTTGTTGAAGCCACACACATCCAGGCAAGTGTAGAGTATTCCATCACACTCCTGACTTGTGCCTTGTAGATGGTGGTAACACTTTGGTGAGTTGCTTGCCGCAGAATTCCCAGCCTATTCTTGTAGCCACAGTATTTATATGCCGAGTCCAGTTACATTTCTGGGCAATGATAACCCCCAGGATGTTGATGATGGGGGATTCAGCGACGGTAATGCTGTTGATCGTCCAGGGGAGATGGTTAGATTCTCTCTTGATGGAGATCATCATTGCCTGGCACTTGTGTGGCGCAAATATTACTTGCCACTTATCAGTCCAAGCATGAATGGTGTCCAGGTCTTGCTGCATGTGGACACGGGCTGCTTCAATATCTGAGGAGTTGTGTCTGACCTTATGATTGAGGGAAGGTCATTGATGAAGCAGTTGAAGATGGTTGGGTCTAGGACACTGCTCTGAGAAACTGCTGCAGCAATGTGTTGGGACTCCAACAACCACAACCATCTTCCTTTGTGCTAAGTATGACTCCAACCACTTGAAGGTTTTCCTCCTGATTCCCACTGACTTCAATTTTACTAGGACCCCATTGATGTCACACTCTGTCAAATGCTGCCTGATGTCAAGGGAAGTCACTCTCATCTCACCTCTGGAAGTCAGCTCTTCTGTCCATGTAATGAGGTCTGGAACCAAGAGGCACTGGCAGAATCCAAATTGAGCATTGGTGAGCCTTGCTGAGCAAGTGCTGCTTGATAGCAATGTCGCGACACCTTGCATCACTTTGCTGATGATTGAGAGTAGACTGCTGGCGTGGTGATTAGTCAGTTTGGATTTTTCCTGCATTTTGTAGATGGACATACTGGGCAATTTTCCACATTATCGGGTAGATGGCAGTATTGTAGCTGTACTGGAACTGCTAGGCTAAGCCTAGTCTGGAGCACAAGTCTTCAGTAGGTCAAGCAGATAAGAAGTGAGATGGTGAAATATTATGGACAAAACTAGAGTTCGAAAAATTGAAGCAAAATACTGCGGATGCTAGAAATCTGAAATAAAAACAAGAAATGCTGGAATCACTCAGCAGGTCTGGCAGCATCTGTGGAAAGAGAAGTAGAGTTAACGTTTCGGGTCAGTGACCCTTCATCGGAACTGACATATATTAGAAAAGTCACAGGTTATAAGCAAGTGAGGTGGGGGTGGGGCAAGAGATAACAAAGGAGGTCTAGATTGGACCAGGCCACATAGCTGACCAAAAGGTCACGGAGCAAAGGCAAACAATATGTTAATGGTGTATTGAAAGACAAAGCATTAGTACAGATTAGGTGTAAATACACTGAATATTGAACAGCAGCAAGTGCAAACCTGAAAAAAAACAGTGGGTAAGCAAACTGAACAAACAAAGATGAAATGAAATAAATGCAAAAAAAAGATTGTAAAAAATGTAAAAAAGAATGTTAAAAAAAGGAAGAAAAAATAACTAAAAATGAAAGTAAAATGGGGGGCTGTCATGCTCTGAAATTATTGAACTCAATGTTCAGTCCGGCAGGCTGTAGTGTGCCTAATCGGTAAATGAGATGCTGTTCCTTGAGCCTGCGTTGATGTTCACTGGAACACTGCAGCAATCCCAGGACAGAGATGTGAGCATGAGAGCAGGGGGGAGTGTTGAAATGGCAAGCAACCGGAGGCTCAGGGTCCTGCTTGCGGACTGAGCGGAGATGTTCCGCAAAGCGGTCACCCAGTGTGCGCTTAGTCTCCCCAATGTAGAGGAGACCACACTGTGAGCAGCGAATACAGTATACTACATTGAAAGAAGTACAAGTAAATCGCTGCTTCACCTGAAAGGAGTGTTTGGGGCCTGGGATAGTGAGGAGAGGACTGTCACTGACCTCATCTCCTCTGGAGATCTTCCCTCTACAGCTTCCAACCTCATAGTCCCACAATCCCCGACAGCCCGCTTCTACCTCCTTCCCAAAATCCACAAACGGGACTGTCCCGGCAGACCCATTGTGTCAGCCTGCTCCTGCCCCACTGAACTTATTTCTTCCTATCTAGACTCTATCTTTTCTCCTCTGGTCCAGTCTCTTCCCACCTACATCCGTGACTCTTCTGACGCCCTACGTCATTTTGACAATTTCCAGTTTCCTGGTCCCAACCGTCTCCTCTTCACTATGGACGTCCAATCGCTCTACACCTCCATCCCCCACCAGGATGGTTTGAGGGCTCTCCGCTTCTTCCTGGAACAGAGGCCCGACCAGTCCCCATCCACCACCACCCTCCTCCGCCTGGCTGAACTTGTTCTCACATTGAACAACTTCTCCTTCAACTCCACGCACTTCCTTCAAGTAAAAGGTGTCGCTATGGGTACCCGCATGGGTCCTAGTTATGCCTGTCTTTTTGTGGGATATGTCGAGCATTCTTTGTTCCAGTCCTACTCAGGCCTCCTCCCCCAACTCTTTTTCCGGTACATTGATGACTGTATCGGTGCCGTTTCCTGCTCCCGCCCTGAACTGGAAAACGTTATCAACTTTGCTTCCAATTTCCACCCTTCTCTCACCTTTACATGGTCCATCTCTGACACTTCCCTTCCCTTCCTCGACTTCTCTGTCTCCATCTCTGGGGATAGGTTGTCTACCAATATCCATTATAAGCCCACTGACTCCCACAGCTACCTCGACTCCACTTCTTCACACCCTACCTCCTGTAAGGACTCCATTCCATTCTCCCAGTTTCTCCGTCTCCGACGCATCTGCTCTGATGATGCTACCTTCCAAGACGGTGCTTCTGATATGACCTCCTTTTTCCTCAACCGAGGATTTCCCCCCACTGTGGTTGACAGGGCCCTCAACCGTGTCCGACCCATTCCCCGCACCTCTACCCTCACCCCTTCCCTTCCCTCCCAGAACCGTGACAGGGTTCCCCTTGTCCTCACTTTTCACCCCACCAGCCTCCATATCCAAAGGATCATCCTCCGCCATTTCCGCCACATCCAGCGTGATGCCACTACCAGTCGCATCTTCCCCTCCCTTCCCCTGTCAGCATTCCGAAGGGATCGTTCCCTCCGCGACACCCTGGTCCACTCCTCCATTACCCCCACCACCTCGTCCCCGTCCCAGGGCACCTTCCCCTGCAATCGCAGGAGGTGCAAAACACCTGCCCATTTACCTCCTCTCTCCTCACTATCCCAGGCCCCAAACACTCCTTTCAGGTGAAGCAGCGATTTACTTGTACTTCTTTCAATGTAGTATACCGTATTCGCTGCTCACAGTGTGGTCTCCTCTACATTGGGGAGACTAAGCGCACACTGGGTGACCGCTTTGCGGAACATCTCCGCTCAGTCCGCAAGCAGGACCCTGAGCTTCCGGTTGCTTGCCATTTCAACACTCCCCCCTGCTCTCATGCTCACATCTCTGTCCTGGGATTGCTGCAGTGTTCCAGTGAACATCAACGCAGGCTCAAGGAACAGCATCTCATTTACCGATTAGGCACACTACAGCTTGCCGGACTGAACATTGAGTTAAATAATTTCAGAGCATGACAGTCCCCCATTTTACTTTCATTTTTAGTTATTTTTTCTTCCTTTTTTTAACATTCTTTTTTACATTTTTTACAATCTTTTTTTTGCATTTATTTCATTTCATCTTTGTTTGTTCAGTTTGCTTACCCACTGTTTTTTTTCAGGTTTGCACTTGCTGCTGTTCAATATTCAGTGTATTTACACCTAATCTGTACTAATGCTTTGTCTTTCAATACACCATTAACATATTGTTTGCCTTTGCTCCATGACCTTTTGGTCAGCTATGTGGCCTGGTCCAATCTAGACCTCCTTTGTTATCTCTTGCCCCACCCCCACCTCACTTGCTTATAACCTGTGACTTTTCTAATATTTGTCAGTTCTGATGAAGGGTCACTGACCCGAAACGTTAACTCTGCTTCTCTTTCCACAGATGCTGCCAGACCTGCTGAGTGATTCCAGCATTTCTTATTTTTAGTTCTAAAAATTGACCTTGTCTTTAAAAAATTGACCTTTCTTTTCAAAGAGTGAACAATGTGCTCCAAAATAGCCGCCGAAGGTTAAAAGACTTGCCCTTTGTATATTCAAACTGTTTGACAGGGACAAAGGAAAATCTTCAAAGCTAAGAGGTGTCATTTGCACCCATCCTACACCCATCCTGAAATATTCCCGAATTCAATGGGTTCTTCTGAAACAAAGAAGGTGTGAAGTGGAAACATCATAACTGGATTATTCTCATCCTGAAGCCATCAAAGAGACACTTTTGAATTTAATGGATTCTTCTGAAACAAAGAAGGTGTGAAGTAACCATATCCTAGGCCATTGTCAATCACAACAGGGAGGAAAATGCCAGTCTTCCAGTAGAAGCAGGATATAAAACACCTTTACCTTAAAAAGCAGCCTGGAGAGAGAGAGAGGGAGAGACCCAGAAAACAGCATTCAAAACATCTTTTCCAACTCAAGGCTGGGAGAACAGCCAGCAAATCAGAAGGGACATGCCCTGCTGTAGAATTCTACTTCTACACCTCTACAGCAGTAAATTAGAAGTGATCCACTGTCTTCAATTGAACTTTCAACCAAGAGAGAAATCTACAAACACCTCAGGTCCGCAGTTAAAAAAAACTTGACTTCCAAGAAGATTCAACAGGTTTACCATGACCCCCCAAAACCTACCCCCATTGAAACCCACTTACCCCTTTTCCTCTCTATCTGTCTCTTCTTGTGTGTGTTTGCGAATGAATGAATGAGTGGATGGGGTAGTGATAATTTCAGGATAAGGCGTTTTGATCAATAAATAATTGATTCTCTGTTTTAAATCAAAAGAAAACATGTCACTGTCTGTTTATTTGACAAATAATCACAGGCCAGTTAGTCTAACCTCAGTAGTGGACAAAATATTGGAATCTATTCTGAGAGACAGGATAAACTGTCACTTAGAAAGGCACAGGTTAAACAAGGATTGTCAGCATGGATTTGTTAAGGGAAGATCTTGTTTGATCAACTTGATTGAATTTTTTGAAGAATTAACAAGGAAGATAGAAGAGGGTAGTGCAGTTGATGTGGTCTACATGGATTTTAGTAAGGCTTTTAACAAGGTCCCACATGGCAGGATGGCTAAAAAAAATCAAATCCCATGGGATTCAGGCAAATGCAGCAAGGTGGATACAAAATTGGCTCAGTGGCAGAAACAAAGGGTAATTGTTGATGGTTGTTTTAGCCACTGGAGGGCTGTTTCCAGAGGCATTCCGCAGGGCTCAGTACTGGGTCCCCTGCTTTTTGTGGTATATATTAACAATTTGGACGTAAGTGGAGGGGGCATGATCAAGAAGTTTGCGGACGACACAAAGATTGGCCGTGTGGTAGATAGCGAGGAGGCGAGCTGTAGGCTGCAGGAAGGTATTGATGGTCTGGTCAGATGGGCAGAAAAGTGGCAAATGAAATTCAACCTGGAGAAGTGTGAGGTGATGCATTTGGGGAGGTCAAACAAGGCAAAGGAATACACGATAAATGGGAAAACACTGAAAGGTCTAGAGAAAGTGAGGGACCTTGGAGTGAATGTCCACAGATCCTGGAAGGGAGCAGGACAGGTCGATAAGGTCGTTAAGAAGGCATATGGAATCCTTTCCTTTATTAGCCGAGGTATAGAATATAAGAGCAGGGAGGTTATGCTGGAACTGTATAACTCATTGGTTGGCCACAACTCGAGTACTGTGTGCAGTTCTGGTCACTTCATTACAGAAAGAATGTAATTGCACTGGAGAGGGTACAGAGGAAATTTACGAAGACGTTGTCAGGACTGGAAAAATGCAGCTATGAGGGAAGATTGGATAGGCTCGGGTTGTTCTCCTTAGAAGAGAAGGCTGAGGGGAGATCTGATTGAAATGTACAAAATTTTCAGGGGCCTGGATAGAGTGGAGGTGAAGGATCTATTCACCTTAGCAGCGAGTGACGAGGAGGCATAGATTTAAAGTGATTGGTAGAAAAATTAGAGGGAAGATAGGGAAAAACTTTTTCACCCAGACGGTGGTGGGGGTCTGGAACTCACTGCCCAAAAGGGTAGTTGAAGCAGAGACCCTCAATTTATTCAATAGGAGTCTGGATATGCACCTCAAGTGCTGTAATCTGCAGGGCTACGGACCAAATGCTGAAAGGTGGGATTAGAATAGGTGGATTGTTTTTTGACCGGCACAGACACGATGAGCCAAGTGGCCTCATTCTGTGCCTTCAACTTTCTATGATTCTATGCTGCCACACAACACAAGAGAGGGTGTGCTGAGTGTGAAGATGTAACTCTGTCTCCACAAAGATTGCGGTAATAACTCCTACCAATAATGTCATGGACAAATGCATCTGCGGTAGGTTGACTGGTGAGGATGAGGTGAAGTAAGTTTTATTCCTCTTCTCTCACCACCTGTTGCAAGCCCAGTCTGGCAGATATGTTCTTCAGGGCTCGGCCAGCTTGGTCAGTAGCCGCTCTCAGTGATAAACATTGTAGTCCCCCTCCCAGAGTGCATTCTGTGCCCTTGCTACCCTCAGTGCTTCTTCTGAGTGGTGTAAAATGGAGGAACATTGATTCATCAGCTGAGGGGAGGGTGGTAGGTGGTAATCAGCAGGAGGTTTCCGTGCCCATGTTGACCTGATTACATGAGATCTCATGGGGTCCACAGTCAATGTTGAGGACTCCCAGGGTCAGTCTCTCCCAACTGTATAACGCTGTGCCGCCACCTCTGGTGGGTCTGTCCTGCTGTTGGGACCTGTTGTAACCAGCATTGGTGATGGAGGAGTCTGGGACATTGACTGTAAGCTAGTAGTTGGTGAGAATGACTATGTCAGGCTGTTGCTTGGCTAGTCTGTGGGTCAGCTCTCCAAATTCAACATTGTAACACATGTCCCCAGACGTTAGTGAGAAGAACTTTGCAGGGTCACCTGGGTAGGGCGTGCCTTTGTCGTTTCTGGTTCCTAGATCGATGTCGGGTGGTCCGTCCAGTTTTCTTCTTATTCAAGTTTTCTGTAGCAGTTTGATACAACTGAATGGCAACTAAGAGTCAACCACATTGATGTGGGTCTGGAGTTACATGTAGGCAAATCTCCTCTCCTGAAGGATATTCGTGAACCAGAAGGGTTTTTACAATCCGGTAGTTTCATGATCATCATTACTGAGACTATCTTTTTCATTCCAGATTTATTAATTATTTAAATTCCCCCAGCTGTTGTGGTGGTATTTGAAATCATGACTCCAGAGCATTAGTCTAGGCCTCTAGATCTCCCCCTCATGCTACAGCCCAAGGGGGTTTGCTGCTATGGCATCCATAACTGCGAGCAAGTGGCATGTCCAGAATCCCTGCAGTAACAACCAGCACCTTTCCCACTTGCAGAACCACTCTTATAAGCACTCCGCACAACACCCAGCACTTCTACAAACTCAAACGGAGCCAGTAGAAAGTAATCAGCAGCTAACCTGAAAGTTGTTGATGATCCCTTTAAATAGAATGGGGGGTGCTTCATGTTGTTGAACACATGTTCTGCTGTGTGTATGTTTAAGAGAATGCAGTAACTAGAGCAGCGAGGTCAAAAATGGCAGCCAACATGAAATCAGCATTAAAGGCTGACTGGAGTCACAATCGGCCTACTCTACATACATCCAGTGCACCCTCATGATACAGGCCATGCTGGAAGTGAGTGGAAGCAATGTGAACCTGATTTTGAGACTAATACAGCACCCATTGCATTGAAATAACTGGTAGCAGTGCCAAATCTTGCAGCCTTTGTCTTAGATGGACAACATAAGCAATTCAACCACCTTTATCAAATTCAATAAATATTAATAACTTAGCAACTGATGCAGCCACTTTGGTGACAAAACACATGCATCTTTAAAATGCAAAACCAATTTCCTATCATGTCGGGAAATCCTTTGTTACTGAAACCAATGTGCAAGAATGCAAACCTATATTTAACGATATGAACTGCAATCTTCTGAGCCGAGAATTACAGGCAAATTGTATGGTACTTTACTGCATCATGCCTCTGAATCTCGTTGAGAAAAAAACACAATAGCTTTCATTAACTCTGAAGGATAGCTTGACATATTCTGCCAACTAACATAAACTGTGTGCAGTGATGCCAGATCCTGTAATCAACCCAAGAATTTTTCTCATCAGAGCAAATTGTTAATCATTCTTCTACTGGGCAGTATATGGTGATACGGCAACTGTTACCTTTGAGCTAACAGCCATGTGTTGTGCTTGTGTGGAACATGGCACTTCTGTTTTACACATGTAGTAATTATAATTCTTCCAAATGATGTTTTCCATATATATAGTATAATTTCCTCAGATGTTAAGGTGCTGCAACAATGGCCTGTCACAATGTTTTCTCTCTACGGGGAAATCCAATTTTCTGTTGTTACCGCTCAAAACTCTCTGAAGGAAAGAATGAACAGATGAGTCACACTCAGTAATTTAACATAACATCCAAGGGTTTGCCCCATCAATCACGAAAAACAGCAACTGCATTAGCTGTCAAGTTATAACAGGGCCTTTTCCAAATAAATTGTTGGATGACTTCCACATGTTTTTCTTCCCATTTATCCAAATTATTCTACCTGTCCACACCACCAAACAACTGGGGAAAGATATAGAATTCAGCATATGACCTCTCCCTGAATGCCATCAATGCTGTTCATCAGTGAACCAGCGAGAAACATCTTAATGTAGATGTTGAAGAACTACACCTCCCCAGGCAGTTTTATCCTCTCTCACTGATTGCTTTCTCCTCAGCAATCCTGGAAACACATTGTTACAATTTCAGAATATTTAATAAGACAGTTTTCTCCTTTAACATAGGCACATGGCCCCAAGGAGTAAAATTACTTGTTTGCTTGATGTACAAAAAGGGAAGGTAAAAGGATTCAAGGGAGCCTAGAGGGTAAATGTGATTAAAAAATTTGCTTGCAGGGGAGGGTAAACCCCAACAGGGATTGGTTGGGCTGAACGTCCTGTGTCCATGTTGTAATTTCTGATGCTACACTATACATTCATCCAAATAGACTAATATTGCACATAAATCATTTTTTTTATTTTAACTGCAATTAATCGGGCATATAAAACACAAAATAGTTTGGCAAATACTATTGAGTACAATCTTGAACATAACTATAATGACCAAAGTCAATAATGAGCTAATTGTATTTTTCAATAATTTCAGCACAAATGTATGCTGTAATTTGAAAAACAGAAGCCTTGATTGCTGGCGAGGTGAACTCAATTGGATCATCTTCTCATACCAGTGCCACTGTTAGAGTGCCAACTGGAATGGAAATGTGATGCACCTAAGTTATGACGGGAGATGATCTTGAGTCTGTGCCCTGGCGCCATCGATTGTCTGTGTGCAGCAAATATTTGAAAATCAGGTGGTTCAGTGTACAGACTTGCAACAGAATCTGTTCAAATGTTTCTCCATTAATTTAAGTTATTGTTTCCAATATTCACTGAGTGCTCATGAATAAAGACCTTGAACAATACGCTCAATGGATAGTTCCTTTTGGCCACCTCCCATAACTCAGGATGAACTTACAATTTGTAACTTGTTTTTTAAGTCAAAGTTTTGGATGTTTTATGTTATCTGATTAGCACAGCAAATTGCTTTTTGATGCTTGTAAATCCTGACCACAGAGACAATACTTAGCAATTCTATAATTTATTAAAATGCATCAATATTGAAACAGAACACGATCATAAGATTGCAACATCATCAGATGGGTTTAAATCAAGAAGGCCTATAGCCCATTTGAACTTAGATTTCCTGAATGCCAACTCCCATTACAGCAGCTGGTAATTCCTAACAAGAGTTGATCATTTTGATGTCAATCATTCCTCCTAACAACTCATTCCTGTTGTTGATCATGCTCTATTTAAGGAATTACTTCCTCTGGTCAATCCTACATTTGTTCAACTTGTTAGATTGGCATTTGGGCCGCAATTACATCATCAAAGTCCAATCTGTATACTTAAAGAAGGACCCCGCTTGTTTCCAGTGGGTGTCCCTCTCACCCCTTCACTGTATGAAGAAAGAGTGGCAGCTAACAATTAATAAATACAATAGGGAATTCAGGAGAAACCTCTGTACCCAAACAGTGGCTAGAATGTAGAACGCGCTACTACAAGTAGTAGAGATGAACAGCATATATGCATTTAAGGGGAAGCTAAATAAACACATGAGGGAGAAAGTAATAGATGGATATGTTGGTGGTGTTAGATGAAGAAGTGTGGGAGGAGACTTGTGTGGAGTATAAACACCAGCATGGATCTAGTGGGCCAAAGGGCCTGTTTCTGCACTGCAAATACTTTGTAATACTTTGTAATATAAAAGGTATAAGAACAATAAATGATAGGATAGGCTGTTGAGTGATGAGAAAGGAAATTGCCTAATGGAGAATGAAGGAATGGCAGAGATACTAAAGGAGTATTTTACCTTAGTTTTCACAGAAGAATATGATAATGAGAATGACAGAGTTAAGAGGGTGAGATAGAGCAATTAAGTAGGCTAATTACAGATAAGGAAGTAGGAATAAAAAATAAACTTGGAGCTCAAAACTGGAAAAGACACCAGCCCCTAATGGCATACATTCTACAATACAGAGAGAAACTTAAGGTGTTGACCATAATCTTACAAGTATTCTTAGATATGAAAGCTATGTCATCTCGGTTCAAAAAATTAGAACAGATGAGTAAACCTAGATCAGTACTGGGTCAGTTCCAATGGCTATAATACAGGATAAATTAAAATTGATACTCATTTAGAAAGACATGTGTGAATCCAGCATGCATTTTAAAAAGCAAATTATGTCTGACAAACTTAATAGACTACTTTGCACAGTGGATGTTGTGCATTTGATTTTCAAAAGGTTCTTGGTAAAATGTTGCATAGGTGCCTTGTTGATAAAATTAAGGCACATGTAACGGGATGGAATAAGCATTTTTTTTTTTGAATAACAACTATTTAGCAACAATATGTGCAAAAATAAATTTACGAATTGTTACGCAAAATACAAGATGATACGTCAAATGTAAACTAAACTGCAAATGCAGGGCTGAAGTCAGATGTTTCCTAATATGAAGGAATCAGTGCGAAATGAATGTCACATGATATGATAAGAGTTGTGTTTCCTTATGATGTTGGATAAGATTATCATGGATTAATTTACTAATAATTGTTTTACTGATTTATTTGCTGATATGTTGTAAAGACAGGACTCTGTCTGATTGTCATGGAATCTGCAGTCTGTGGGGCCCTGGGGAGTGTGTGTGAGCTGTCCTCTGAACAGATGGCTTGTCGAACATTCTGTTAGGTACACAGATCCTGATTTCAAAGATTGTTTCTTTGCTTTCTGGAACAGACTGTGAGGTACTGGAACAAACTGTCCTAAAAGAAATTGAAATCAAAAACTTCAGGTTTCTAGGGGAACTAAAACTGGTTGGAACCAGATAAAAAGGAGACAGAGCCATCTAAGCTCAGATGGCAGGAAGGTACATTTTACAGGCAGGTTGAAGCAAGTGAAGACTCGATCTAGGAGCAGTTTCTGTCATTTAGAGGAACTGATTAACCAGACCCGGCCATATAGTGCGCAGGATTGTCATTGAAGGGCAAAAATAAAGGTAGTACTGGTGGATCCACAGCATCAAGCCTGTCCTGAGCAGATTCTGGTGAAGTGTTCCCTTCTTTTTGGTGAAGCCTGTACCTGTGGAGTTTGGGATTAAAGGGAAACTGCTGTCAGTGGGAATTGGTGGCTGCATCTTGGAAGACAGGATCTGGAGAAATACTTGAGGAATTTCATTCAGAGTTTTGAAGTCTGTAGTTTGGTGCCACACATGCTGAGTGGTCTGCCCAGTAAATCCATGAGATCCATCTTTGTTGTATCTGACAGTGAATATGTATTTTTCTTGACTGTCATTTGTCTGGTAATTCATGTTTAATTTATGTTAATTTTGGTTTGACTTTTTAAAAATTCATTTGTGGGATGTGAGGGTCTCTGGCCAGGCCACCATTTATTGCCCATCCATAATTGCCCTTGAACTGAGTGGCTTGCTGAGCCATTTCAGATGGCCTTTTAAGAGGCCAGACCAGGTAAGGACGGCAGATTTCCTTCCCTAAAGAACATTAGTGAACCAGATGGGTTTTTACACCGATCAACAATGGTTTCATGTATACCATTACACTAGCTTTTTAATTCCAGATTTATTACTTGAATTCAAATTTCACCATTTGCCGTGGTGGGATTCGAACTGTTAAAGTAAAAGTTATAAAAGTGAAATCTTGTCCATTTGTTTCTTTTTATTGGGGTTGTTTTGTAAATTCGGTTCTTTTGGTTTGTTGGTATCTCCAGGGATCATAACATGATAATGTAGTAATTTGTGTAAATTTTAAAGCTCCAATAACTCAAGTAGTTTTAGAAAAGCAGTAGTTTTAAAATGTAGGCTGCATGTTTGAGCAGAGCTCCTGTCAAAAGGAGCTGCTGGTGATCAATAACTGAAACTTGTGAGCCACACCAGCAATTGCTATGGTCTGTAAAAGATTGATAATAAAATGTAACATTTGTGATAGTTGGTCCAGTCCAAAGAGGGGCAGAAAAAAGAGGATGCCTTTACAAAAGTTCTGATAGGAGCAGGAAACACCCATGTAAAATTGAGCTCACGTTGTGTAAGTCTGCTGGGTAAGCAAGAAAACAAGAGTTTGAGACAAAAATTATTGAACTTATTGAATCAGATGAGCAGCACTTTGGGGCATAAAAGAGGGATTGCAGACAGTCAGATACAGGTGGAGAAGACAAGAAGAAGACACCTTGGCTTGTATGTGTGGATGTAATGCTGGCAAAAAGCCGAAAACCCATCTGGCTAAAGAAGTAGACAATATACGCCACAGTGTCCAGTAACCCAACAGGTGATATCTGATCTGTTTGGAACTGTAAATTACTATCTAGATACTGTAATGTGTTAATCTCTTCTGTGTGCTAATAAAAGGTCTGCTGCAACCAATTGGTATCAAATTTGAATCCCTTGAAATTCTGACAGTTGTATTAAAGGGAATGTAGTAGCATGGATACGAAGTTGGTTAAGGGGGAAAAGACAGAGAATCATGGTAAATGGATGTTTTTCAGACTGGACGAATGTTGGACCCACTGCTCTTGGCTCAGAGGCAACACTCTCACCTCTGGCTCAGAAGGTCACGAGATCAAGCCCTACTCCAAAGCCTTAATCATACATAATCTAGGCTAGCACCTCAGTGCAGTTCTGAGAGTGTGTTGTATTGTCAGATGTTTCATCTTTTGGATGAGCTGTTAAGCTGAGATCCTGTCTGCCCCCTCAGGTGGGTGTACAAGATCCCATGGTGCAATTTGAAGACAAATAGGAAGCTCTCCCAGTGTCCTGGACAACATTTATCTCGCCTCTATCATCCTGAAAAAAATATTATCTGGTCATTCATCTCATTTCACTTGGGTGCAAAGTGACTGCCCCATTTCCCTATATTACAGCAGTAGTAACAATTCAAAAGTTACTACTGATTGTAAAGTACTTTGGCATGTCTTGAGGTTGTGATGCAGTATATAAATTTAAATTCTTTCTTCTCAATAAACAAATGGTCTGGATGAGGGTATTAGGGAACAGCATCAACATATGCAGAGAATGCAAAAATCAGGCACTTTGAGAAGAAAAATAAGGAGTAAAACTTTGAATGAAAGCAGAACAGCGATCTAGGGTGGAAAATTCTAATGGTAAATGAGGATGCAAGGTAGGTGGAATGTGCAAGAGGATGAGTGCAGCTTGGGGTGGAAGCCGGATCTGCTGAGTGGTTGGGGCATACACAAACAGGTATGGACTGTCAGCCCTGACAATAGAAATTACCCCAGCCCTGTGATTTGGATGCATGGCATGACACTTCTCTCTTTTCTCTCTAAATGCCCAAGTATATAGTTTATCTGTCCCTGAGGGTTTGTTAGTTCTCAGTTCCCATTAAGTCTGCCAAGAACCTCAATTTTGTTAATATCAAAGTACTGGAGCGTACAAGGCACGTGTTTGACATGAAAATGAAGCAGATGAAACATTTCCTATGATTATTTCAATATCTAGGCTATATGTATGAAACAACCTACTTCCTGTGTGTACCAGGTATATCAAAATTGTAAAGTTGTTTATAAAGCAGTGGTTTAGGATACATAGAATGCAATGCAGTTCTCAGCCCCACCCTATTAATTAAAACAAGTGAATGGCACAATTTGATCTTTTGGAATTAACATGCACTGTCTACACTTCTACTAAATACCATTCAATATTTGTGACACACAGATTAAGATTTTATTTTCCTTTTTTGACCTTGGCTCAGAGAGAACACCAAAAACCTGTAACCATGGTTTTAAGAGTGGCTGCCTAAACCAATAAGCTAACAAAGCAGCAGAGACAAGAACTGATTGCTTTGTATCTCAGCCAGTGTTCAACAGCTTGAAGAATTTCAAGGACAGAGGGAATCTTTTTTAAGTTAATGTATAAAGTAAAATACTTGCAAGCCTTAAAACACAAGAGAATGTTGATGTTGCAAGCTTTGTCCAGGATTTGTTCTCAATTCCACTTCAATGAATAAAATGACATGTAAGCTCAGTTACAACTTAAATTGTCTTCACATCAACACTGATACATTTGAAAGTTCCACATATATTTGTTTTTGGTATTTTTCTTTGCTTAGGTAACAATGCCTGGAATCTGGTTATTTTACCATTTGGGGGTCCAGACTCTGAAATTCCTGGATTACATCTGCTCTGAACTGAGTTTGCAGGGTCTGTCGGGGAGATAGGCACCACTGCCACTTCTGGCTCATCTCACACCCGTCTGCCAGAAACTGCAGTGTCTGCTCGCCTGTGAGGATGAGGGAATCTACTGGACCCAGCTCTGGTCCTATTGGTCCCATGAGACTTGCCTGGAGCCCTCTGGTGGGGCCCATATACACCTTTAAGAGGGCTGTTTCACTTCCTCCCATTCACCCTACTGGCTGCCACAAATACACTGGGTCCTATGGAGTCCTCATGCCTGGATTTCCCCACACACTCCCACAACCTTCGGCCATCATTTGCTTTGCTCGGGTGGACAGGGATACTGTCTCTTAAAAGGCAGTCAGAGAATCCTGGGATTGGTGGCAGACATACAGAATCCTGTGGAATTTTGGGGCCCGGTGTTGGTATCAATCGCCCATTACCAATTATAGTACAAACCACAACCTCATGACGCTCTGCCAAAACAGTGTTGTAGTTTAATCTTAGCTTCTTCTATAGTACGTATTTTCCATGTCCAGCAGCAGTCGTCACTACGGCTTCTCAGTAAGACTGCAACTTTGTGCAAGTTATGACTAGTTTTGTGATATAGAAATTACATTGAGACAATCAAACTTATTAATTTTTATTCATTCATGGGATGTGAGCATCGCTGGCAAGGCCAGCAGTTATTGCCCATCCCTTGAGAAGGTGCTGGTGAGCCGCTTTCTCGAACCGCTGCAGTCTATGTGATGTAAGTACATTCACAATGCTGTTAGGGAGGGAGTTCCAGGATCTGACCCAGCGACAGTGAAGGAAAAGCGGGATAGTTCTAAGTCAGGATCATTACAGCTGGTAGAGATTCAATCCAAGGTCGCCAATGAACGGACACCACACTGTCCCTCCCAAACCCTCCATTTGATGAAGTAAAGCAGTGTATCACCACTATTTCAGCTCCTACTTGTTTCTCTCTCCACAGATGCTGTCAAACCTGCTGAGTATTTCCAAAAAATTCTGTTTTTATTTCAGAATTCTTAAATGTATTTCTATAATACAACTATGATAGTGCTTACCATAATTCAGATGTTCATACTGTTCAGAATGGTGTGAAAATTACGTACATTATTTGTTGCTAGGAAAATGCTGCATTTAAGCTAGATTGTCTGTCTCCATTAGTCTGACTGCTTGTCAATCTCTGTCCTTCTCTCTCCTTCTGTTCCTCGCTCAGTTTCAACTTCATGCTTTGTCTCTTCTGCTGTCTCTCTTTCAGGTTGATTTTTACTATTCCTGCCAGGTAGTATGTCAATGTGTTTGAAAGTCATTTGTAAAAACAAACAAACTGATAATTACTGTTCTTACCTAAGGAAAGATGTTTTGGGTTACGATGAACAATTACCCAGGAGATTCATGCTGGTCGATCACTTCACAGTACAAACATTCAAATTGTCATCTGCTGGGAATTAGCCGATTAACTCTATTCAGCTGACACGGTGATTTTAATTTATTTATTTTATTTAGAGATACAGCACTGAAACAGGCCCTTCGGCCCACCGAGTCTGTGCTGACCCACAACCACCCATTTATACTAACCCTACATTAATCCCATATTCTCTACCACATCCCCACCATTCTCCTACCACTTACCTACACTAGGGGCAATTTACAATGGCCAATTTACCTATCAACCTGCAAGTCTTTTGGAGGTGGGAGGAAACCAGCGCACCCAGCGGAAACCCACGCAGACACAGGGAGAACTTGCAAACTCCGCACAGGCAGTACCCAGAACTGAACCCGGGTCGCTGGAGCTGTGAGGCTGCGGTGCTAACCACTGCGCCACTGTGCCGCCCATATAGTGCAAAACACTAAGACAATTCTATAGATAAGTTAATAAAAGCAAAATATTGCAGATGCTGGAAATCTGAAATAAAAATGAGAAATGCTGGAAATACTCAGCAGGTATTGCAGCATCTGTGGAGAGAGAAGCAGAGTTAACGTATCAGGTCAGTGACTCTTCATCTATCCATAGATAAGTTGATTAGCACTTGGCTTTGACTCCCTGGACAGGATTTTCGTTCCTGTGTCCCGATCCCACTATCAGGATGAAATGCCGGTGGCGGATCCCAGAGGGCGATTTTGGAGGAGGCGGCCTCCGTTCAATTAGGGGCAGTGGGCAAGCTCCTAAATATGGAGGGCCAGGAGGAGGCTGTCCAGCAATTAAAGATCATCAGCCCCACTGTCAGAGGTGGGAGCTGCTGAAGTAAATGGGGAGCCAGGAGGGCACCTCCATTCCCAGTCGCTGGTCAAATATGGGGTAAATAAGAGGGCCAGAATGGTTGGGGCTGTTGGATCTGAAGGGGAAAGCTCCCTCACTGTAATGGGCACTGTCGTGGTTGCAGCCGAGTTTTGAAAGGACGCCTTCCACATTGAATGGAGCCTCCGACACTGATGTTTACATGTTCTGCCCCTGGGAGGCCGCCACTGTTTCATGGAGAGTCTGCTGATGTGACAGGAACCCCATTCACAGGCTTGAAAATCCAGTCAGCATCAGGAGAATGCCGCTAGTAAAGCCTGCAAGGGGCTTAATTGGTTACCCCCACGGCCAGGCGGGGAACCATTCTTGCTGTCACCCCGACTCCTGCATAATCCCATGGAGCAGAGACGTGTCGTGGAGCCAGCCTGATGGGATTTCCCTCCTGATTTCAGCTCCCCCGCCACCCCCACCATCGCCTCCAGCCCCATTTCCAGGGTTCATTAAAAATTGAGCTCTCCATGTGCAAGTCCATTGGAGATCAACAAATGTATACATATATATTTTGAAGATGTAGGAATTGCCCTATAAACTCACATTCCAGCCCCAGCGCCTGATTTGCCATCCACAGTGCTACTATACCCAGGATCACACCATCTCCCACTCTAACAATTGCTGCAAAATCTTATCCAACCTCACAATTGTTAAATCCCACAGACCTCCTCTATGAGTTGAGAATACAGATAGACACAAGGCAACATGATATCATTGCTATAATGGAAACTTGGCTGAAAGAGGGGCAAGAATGGCAGCTCAACATCCCTGGATTTCGAGTATTCAAGCATGATAGAGAGGGTGATAAAAAAGGAGGGGGTGTAGCATTATTAGTTAAGGAATCAATAACAGCTTTGAGGAGGGATGTTATGCAAAATGAATCATCGAACGGGGCCATAAGGGTGGAGCTCAGAAATAAAAAAGGGGCAGCCACACTACTAAGAGTGTACTGTAGACCCCTAAATAGTGAGGGGGAGATTGAAGAACAAATATGTAGGCAAATTTCTGAGTGCAATAACTCTAGGGTGGTGATGGTTGGGGATTTCAACTACCCCAATATCGACTGGGATACAAACAGTGTGAAGGGCTCAGAGGGGACAAAATTCTTGAACTGCATTCAAGAGAACTTTTTTAGCTAGCACGTAACAAGCCAACGAGAGGGGGCGCAATTCTAGATTTAGTTTTCAGCAATGAAGCCGGGCAAGTGGATGAAGTAACAGTGGGTGACCATTTTGGAGATAGTGACCATAATACAGTTTGCTTTAGTATAGTCATGGAAAAGGACAAAGATAAAACAGGAGAAATGGTTCTAAATTGGGAAAAGGCAAATTTTATGAAACTGAGAGGTGACCTGGTGAAGGTGGACTGGATACAGGTACTTGAAGGAAAATCAGTGGCAAACCAGTAGGCGGCACCCAAGAGCAAGATAATATAGGCACCGGTCCGGAGGGACACGATGTTCAAATCTCTGGATAAAGGCGGGAAAAATGTACCCAACGTGGCCCTCATCCTGATGACCACCTTCGTGTGTGGCTGCATCAAGCTGTGTGTAGACCTCCAGTACGCAAACTCCAAGTGTCACTACGTGCTGAGGTTCTATCTGTCCCCGGTGTTGCGAAGAATGGGCCTGGTCACATTGCCGCGGAACGCTCCATGCAGTTGGGCCGTGCCGTACCACCTATCCTTCGTGGAGCAGTTTCTGCGGGAAAACACCTTTGACCACCGGTCCATCAGGCAGTGGTCTGCACGGAATGTCCTCAAGGCCCTACTGGAAAAGGAGATGGGGGATCCTGTCGGATGGTTCCCTGAGCAGACCATCAAAGTCATTTGGCGGAATGCCTCATCACCAGAACTTTCAAACAAGCACCAAGACGTAGCTTGGCTGGTGGTGAGAAGGGCCCTCCCCGTCAGATCCTTCATGCACACCCGAAGTCTCGCTCCCTCCGCACAATGCTGCCGCGGTGGCTGTGATGGGGAAGAGATGGTTGCCCACCTCCTCCTGGAATGTGTCATAGCAAAGCAGGTGTGGAAAGAGAGGCAGTGGTTTTTGTCGAGGTTCATCCCAAGCAGCTCTGTAACACAGAAGTCTGTGCTCTATGGGCTGTTCCCAGGGACGCACACCGAGACAAACATCAACTGCTGCTGGAGGACTATTAATTCAGTGAAAGACGCCCTTTGGTCTGCCCGAAACTTGCTGGTCTTCCAGCGCAAAGAGTTGTCCACCACCGAATGTTGCAGACTGGCACATTCCAAGGTCCAGGACTACGTGCTGAGGGACACACTAAAGCTTGGGGCAGCCGCAGCAAAGGCTCAATGGGGAAAGACCACAGTGTAAGGTCCCCCCACCAAGCTGAACTGAGGGGATGGATCCATGAGAAACCCCTCGAACTGTATCGGGAAAATTTTGTATGCTGTAAATGTAAAAATGTATATGGCATGACAATGAAATGGAAGGGTTGTGAGGCAACTCATGATTGTATTGAAGGAAAATGATCATCTTTGCATTGTTTGTATTTTTTGACTTGATGCTGTTTTAAACTGTTTGGGAACGTAATTTTTACAGATTTTTATGAATAAAGTATATTTTGGAAATAAAAAAAAATATAGGCACAGTGTAGGCATGTCTCCACAAAGATAAAGGGTGGTTCTGCCAAATCTAGACCCCCCTGGTTATCTAGAAGCTTACAGGGTAGGTCAAAGCAAAAAAAAGCATATGATGATCACAAATATCTTAATACTTTAGAAAGCCTAGAGGAGTATAGAAAGTGCAGAGTGAATTTAAAAAGGAAATTAGAAAAGCAAAGAGAGGACATGAAAAATTATTGGCAGGTAAAATCAAGGAAAATCCAAAAATGTTTTCTCAGTTCGTTAAGAGTAAGAGGATAACTAAGGAAAAAATAGGGCTTCTCAGAGATGTACAGGGGAACTTATGCATGGATGCAGAAGATGTGAGCAGGGTTCTTAATGAGGTTTTGTCTCTGTCTTCACAAAGGAAAGAGTTGATGCAGACACAGTAGTTAAAGAGGAATGTCAAATATTAGATAAGCATAATGAAAGAGGAAGTGCTTGAGGGTCTGGCATCCCTGAAAGTGGATAAATCGCCAGGACCGGAAGTTTTGCATCCCAGGCTGTTAAAGGAAGCCAGGGAGGAAATAACAAATGCACTGAGGATCATCTTCAAATCCTCACTAGATAGAGGCGAGTGATTGGACGTCTATGAACCTGGTACCATTTTTAAAAAAGGGTGGGAGGGATAATCCAGGTAATTATAGGCCAGTCAGTCTGACCTCGGTGGTGGGTAAATTGTTAGAATCTATTCTGAGGGACAGGATAAACTGTCACTTAGAAAGGCATGGATTAATCAGAGACAGTCAGCGTGGATTTGTTAAGGGAAGCTCATATCTTACTAACTTGATTGAATTTTTTGAGGAAGTAACAAGGAGGATTGATGAGGGTAGTGCAGTGGATGTGGTTTACATGGATTTTAGTAAGGCATTTGACAAGGTCCCGCATGGCAGACTGGTCAGTAAAATGAAAGCCCATGGGATACAGGGGAATGTGGCAGGTTAGATCCAGAGTTGGCTCAGTGACAGGAAACAAAGGGTAGTAGTCGACGGATGTTTTTGTGAATGGAAAGCGGTTTCCAGTGGTGTTCCTTAGAGCTCAGTGTTGGGTCCCTTGCTGTTTGTGGTATATATTAATGATTTGAACTTAAATGTGGAAGGCATGATTGGGAAATTTGCTGATGACACAAAGATTGGCCGTGCAGTTGATAGTGAAGAGGAGAGTCGTGGACTCCAGAATGATATCAATGGTTTGGTTGAGTGGGTGGAAAAGTGGCAAATGGAATTCAATCCTGAGAAGTGTGAGGCAATGCATTTGGAGACGGCAAATACAGCAAGGGAATATACAATAAATGGGAGGATATTGAGAGAGGTAGAAGAAGTGAGAGACCGTGGAGTGCATGGCCACAGGTCTCTGAAGGTGGCAGGACAGGTAGATAGAGTGGTGAAGAAGGCATATGGATTGTTTTCCTTTACTGGCCGAGGTATTGAATACAAAAGCAGGGATGTGATGCTGGAGCTGTATAGAGCATTGGTTAGGCCGCAGCTGGAGTATTGTATACAGTTCTGGTCACCACATTACAGAAAGGACATAATTGCTCTAGAGGGAGTACAGAGGAGATTTACAAGAATGTTGCCAGGGCTTGAGGGTTGTAGCTATGAGGAAAGATTGGTTAGGCTAGGGTTGTTTTCCCTGGAATTGAGGGGGCTGAGAGGTGACTTGATTGAGGTGTACAAAATTATGAGGGGCCTAGATAGAGTAGACAGGAAGGATCTGTTTCCCCTGGCAGGGAGGTCAGTTACCAGGGGGCACAGATTTAAGGTGATTGGTAGAAGGATTAGAGGGGACATGAGGAGATACTTTTCCACACAAAGGGCGGTGGGTGTCTGGAATTCACTGCCAGGATCACTGGTGAAGGCAGAGACCCTCAATTATTTTAAAAGGTACCTGGACATGTACCTAAGGTGCTGTAACCTGCCAGACTATGGACCAGGTGCTGGAAGGTGGGATTAGTTTGGTTAGATAGCTTATTTGGCCGGCGTGAACACAATGGGCTGAATGGCCTCCTTCTGTGCTGTATTTTTTTCTATGTTCAATGTTCTAGTTTAGAGATACAGCACTGAAACAGGCCCTTCGGCCCACCGAGTCTGTGCCGACCATCAACCACCCATTTATACTAATCCTACACTAATTCCATATTCCTACCACATCCCCACCTATCCCAATATTTCCCTACCACCTACCTATACTAGGGGCAATTGTTAATCGCCAATTTACCTATCAACCTGCAAGTAATTGGCATGTGGGAGGAAACCGGAGCACCCGGAGGAAACCCACGCAGACACAGGGAGAACTTGCAAACTCCACACATGCAGTGCCCAGAATTGAACCCGGGTCACTGGAGCTGTGAGGCTGTGGTGCTAACCACTGCGCCACTGTGCCGCTGTGTTCTATATGGCTAAACGCCTTACTGTGTAAATTAGTTTTAACAAGGTGTGGAGTAAGAACAATAAATGCATTGGTAAAGGAATCTATAATAATAAAGGTCAGGAACTTACATATATTCTGCCCTACACATTAAGATGCCCCAACTGTATCCCTTTCCTCACTGTGAGGAACATCCCAGGAGATCTGCTAAGAATGTAAGAAACAAGTAACATTCGCACCACACAAGTGCCAGGCTATGACCATCTCCAACAAGAGAGAATCCAACCATCTCCCCTTGACATTCAGCAGCATTAGCATTGCTGAATCCCCCAACATCAACATCCTAGGGTCACCATTGACCAGAAACTAAACTGGAGCCAGCAACATAAATACTGTGGCTACAAGAGCAGGTTAGAGTCTGGACAATCTACGGTGAGTAACCCACCTCCTGATTGCCCAAAGCCTGTCCACCATTTACAAGACACAAGTCAGGAGTGTGATGGAATACTATAATAAGACCAAATTACTACGGATGCTGGAACTCTGAAAATACTCAGCAGGTCTGACAACATCTGTGTAGAGAGAAACAGAGTTAACGTTTCAGGCTGTGACCCTTCATCAGAACTGGCAAAAGGATCATAATCATAAGGATCATAAGAAGTAGGAGCAGGAGTAGGCCGTCCGGCCCCTCGAGCCTGCTCCGCCATTCAATAAGATCATGGCTGATCTTTTCGTGGACTCGCGTTCTCACCGTATCCCTTAATTCCTTTATTATTCAAAAAGATATCTACCTTAGCTTTAAAAACGTTTACTGAAGAAGCGTCAACTACTTCACTGGGCAAGGAATTCCATAGATTAACAACCCTCTGGATGAAGAAGTTCCTTCTTAATTCAGTCCTAAATCTGCTCCCTCTAATCTTGAGGCTATGCCCTCTTGTCCTAGCTTCACCTGCCAGTGGAAACATACTTTCCACTTGTATCATATCTATTCCCTTCATGATTTTATATGTTTCTATAAGATCCCCCCTCATTCTTCTTAATTCCAATGAATATAATCCCAATCTACTCAGTCTCTCCTCATAAGCCAACCCCCTCAACTCCGGAATCAACCTAGTGAACCTCCTCTGCACCCTCTTCAGTGCCAGTACATCCTTTCTCAAGTAAGGAGACCAAAACTGCACACAGTACTCCAGGTGCAGCCTCACCAGTACCTTATACAGCTGCAACATAACCTCTCTGCTTTTAAACTCAATCCCTTTAGCAATGAAGGACAAAATTCCATTTGCCTTCCTAATTACTTGCTGTACCTGCAGACCAACCTTCTGCGATTCATGCACAAGGACACCCAGGTCCCTCTGCATAGCAGCATGCTGCAACTTTTTACCATTCAAGTAATAATCCTTTTTACTGTTACTCCTACCGAAATGAATGACTTCACATTTATTAACATTGTATTCCATTGTAGTCCTTTGCCCACTCACTCAATGTATCTATGTTCCTCTGCAAAGTTTCACAGTCATCTGCACACTTTGCTCTGCCACTCATCTTAGTGTCATCTGCAAACTTGGACACCCTACAAGTGGTCCCCAACTCCAAATCATCTATATAAATTGTAAATAATTGCGGACCCAACACCGATCCCTGAGGCACACCACTAGTGACTGATTGCCAACCAGAATAGCACTCATTTATCCTCACTCTCTGCTTCCTGTTAGTCAACCAATCCTCTATCCATGCAACATACTCTTCACTTGTCTGGATGAATGTGGCTCCAACAACACTCAGGAAGCTCGACACCATCCAGGACAAAGTGGCCCACTTGATTGGAACCCCATCCACCACCTTAAACATTCACTCCCTCCAACACCGATGCACTGTGACAGCAATGTGTACCATCTACAAGAGACACTGCAGCAACTCACCACTCCTCCCTCAGCAGCACCTTCCAAACCCGCAACCTGTACCACCTAGAAGGACGAGAGCGGCAGATGTGTGGGAACACCACGACCTACAAGTTCCCCTCCAAGCTACACACCATCCTGATTTAGAAATATATTGTCATTCCTTCACTATTGCTGGATCAGAATCCTGGAACTCCCTCCCTAACAGCACTGTGGGTGTACCTACACCACATGGGCTGCAGCAATTCAAGAAGGCAGCTCACCACCACCTTCTCAAGGGCAATTCGAAATGGGAAACAAATTCTGGCCTTGCCAGTGATGCCCACATCCCATGAAAATTTTTTTAAAAAGAACAGAGATGGAAGAGTGCTAATTTCAACATGATAAGAAGGAATCTAGCCAGGATAAAATGGAATCAAAGACTGACAGGCAAAATGAACGGAACAATGGGTTACCTTTAAAGAAGAGATGCTTCAGGAACAAGCAAGGTACATTCCAACAAGGATGAAAGATAGAGGAACCAAAAAATAAGGCTCCTTAGATGACGAGGGAGATAGAGGTTATGATGAAACATAAAAAGAGGGTGTATGATGCATGTCAGGTGAATTCTTCAAGTGAGAACCAGGCCAAATACAATAAGTTGAGAGGGGAGGAGCAGAGGAAAATAAGACTGACAAAGAGAGAACACAAGAAAAGAATAGCAGTCAACATAAAATCCTCCACCGGCATGTTAATAGTAATCACGTTGTAAAATGTGGAGTGGGGCCTATTAGGGACAAAGAGAGTATTATATGCTTTGAGACACAGGGCAAAGCTAGAATATTTAATGAGTACATTGTATGTGTTTGCTAAGGAAGAGGAATCTGACAAGATATCAGTAGAAGTGGACAGAGTAGAGGCAATGGATTTGGTAAAAATTGCAAGGGAGGAGATACTGGAAAGGCTGGCTATGTTCAGAGTGGATAAGTCACCTGGCCCGGATGGCTTGCATCCTAGATTGCCAAAGGAAGTGGGGGTGGAGATAGTAAAGGGCTTTCAATTTAGGTACCAGAGGTGACAAAGGATTGGAGAGTGGCAAAAGTGACAGCCTTAGTCAAGAAAGAGTGTAAGGACAGTCCTAGCAACTACAGGCCGGTTAGTTTAACATCAATGGTGGGTAAGGCTTTAGAAACAATAATCAGGGAAAAAAATCAACAGCCACTTGGAAAGGTTTGATATAACTAAGGATAGCCAGCATAGATTTGTAAAAGGCAGATCATGCTTGGCCAATCTAATTGCATTTTTTGATGAAGTAACAGGGAAGGTTGATGAAGGGAATGGAATGGATGCTGTCTATATGGATTTTAAGAAAGGGTTTGACGAAGAACCATATAAAAGCTGGTTAACAAAAATGAGGCGCATGGAATAGGAGGGTCACTGCCCAATTGGATAAAAAAAAATTGGCTTAAGGGCAGTAAACAGCAAGACGTGGCAAATGGTTATTTTTCAGACCGTAGGATTGTAGATAGTGGTGTTCCACAAGCGTCAGTGCTTTTTTTGCAATATATAAATGACTTGGATCTTGGAATACAGAATAGAATTTCAAAATTTGCCAATGATACCAAACTTGGAGGTGCGACAAACAGTGAGGATGATACAAACCATCTGCAACAGGACATCGATACGTTAGGAGAATGGGCAAACAAGTGGCAGATAGAATTTAATACATACAAGTGTGAGGTGATGCATTTTGGCAAAAGGGATAGGGTGAGGCAATATAGACCTAATGGCACAGTTCTAAAGAGTATACATGAATGGAGGAACCTGGGGATGCACGTGCATTGATCTTTGAAGGTGGCAGGACATAGCAAGCAAAGCATATGGGATCGTGGGCTTCATAAATAGAGGCATAGAGTATAAAAGTAGGGGACTTATGCTGAACCTTTATAAAACTCTGGTTAGGCCACAACTAAAGCTCTGGTCACCACAATTTAGGAAGGATGAGAGGGTCCATGAGATGGTGCAGAGGAGATTTACCAGAATGGTTCCAGGGATGGGGGATTTTAGTTTCAAGGTTAGGTTGGAAAAGCTGGTGTTGTTCTCCCTGGACCAAAGGAGATTGAGGGGAGTTTTAATAGATGTGTATAAGATTATGACAGGTTAGATAAGTTAGTCAAGGAGAAACTGTTCCCATTAACTGATGGTACAAGGACTGGGGGACACAGATTGAAGGTTATGTGCAATAGATGCAGGGGAAATGTAGGAAGAACATTTTTACGCAGCAAGTGGTAATGACCTGGAACTCGCTGCCCATGAAGGTGGTGGTAGCAAAGACAATCAATGATTTCAAAAGGAAATTGGATGACACTTGAAGGAAATAAGCTTGCAGAGCTATGGGGATCGAGCAGATTGTGAGATTGACTGGATTGCTCTGCTGAGAGCTGGCATGGACTCGATGGGCTGAATGGTCTCCTTCTATGCTGTAAATGATTCGATGACTCAATTAACCTTTTGTTTTGACCGTATCGAATGCCTTTTGGAAATCCAAGTATCTACTTCTAAGTGCATTATTAAGAGTTCCTTAATAATAGCATTTTGCTGACAACTGATATCAGGCTAACTGGTCTGTTTTCTCTCCCAATCCTTTCTTGAATAGTGGTGTTACATTTGCGAACTTCCAATCCACTGGGACCTTTCTAGAATCTAGGGAATATTGGAAAATCATAACCAGCACATCCATTATCTCTGCAGCTACCTTTTTTAGAACCCTGGGATGTAGGTCCTAAGGATTTGTCATCATTTAGTGCCTTAAGTTTCTCTAATACTTTTTCTCTGCTGATATTAATAACTTTAAGTTCCTTACTCTTATTAGCCCATGGGTTACCCTCTATTTCTGAAATATAATTTGTAACTTCTACTGTGAAGACAGTCAATATCTCTGCCACTTCCTCATTCCCCTGCCCCTTCCCCTAAGGGACCAAAGTTTACTTTAGTTACTCTCCTCCTTTATATACTTAGAAAAGGCCTTACAATCTGTTTTTATATTCTTGGCTAGTTTACTCTTACATTTCATCACTTTTTATCAACTTTTTGTTCGCCATTTACTGGTTTCTAAAACTCTCCCAATCATTAGGCTTACTACTATTCTTCACAACATTACAAGCTGCTTCTTTGAATTTATGTCTGTGTTTGCTCACAACACAACCACTAGGTGGCGCAGTACTCGCACATCTGCAAATGCAGCCTCAGCCACTGAAACACCACTATCTGTGACGTCTCAGACAGCTGCCAGCAATAAAGATGGCGCTGCTCAATTTATCACAAAAACAAATTCAACCCGAAAATCCCCTCAATGGTTGCCATCGCTGCCGCCTCCAACCCTCCCCCAAAAGTTCCCCTCTCCCTCATGACATCGCTCTTCTCTTCACCGCTCCCTCATGTGTCCATCTTCTCGCCGCTTGCTCCCCGCTGTCTTCCCTTAGCCACTCGCTCCCGGCCTCGCCACTCTCCTCGCCTCTGGCCCCTCATTCCCCGCTTCCCGCTCCAGCCGCTCACTCACCCCTTCCTCCCCCCCGCAGCCCTCCGGCTGCTCGCCCCCCGCTTCACCCCCCACTCCGGCCGCTCACACTCCGCTTCCCCCCCCCCACAACCGGCCGTTCACTCCCAGCTTCCCCCCCACCCCCACCTCCGGCCACTTGCTCCAGGCCACTCCACTTCCCTCCTCTCAGCCACTCGCTCCCATGTCATCCCATCACCCCTCATGACCCGCATTGCTTCTTCGGGCAGCACAGCAGGGAACGATTGGCCGAGGGGAGGAGGGGATCAGCAGCGAGGTGTGGAGTGAGAGCCTGAGGCGGGGGTGGGGGGAGGAAGCGACGGCCGAGGGGGGAAGCGGTGGCCGAAGAGGGAAGCGGCCGGTGGGGGGGAGAGCAAGTGGCCGAGAGGGGAGAAGCGGGGAGGCCTGGAGTGAGCGGCCGAGGAGGAAGAGCAGCCCGTGGGTGGGACCAAGTAGCTGAGGGGGGAAGTGGCGGGGAGCGAGCAGTCGAGCGGGCTGAAGCGGCGATTGAAGCAGGGATGGTGGAAGGAAGCAGGATACTGTTTGGGTGAATGGTGATGGCTTTTAAGGGGTGACGTCATGCATGCGCATGCGCACATTTATACTGACAAGCTGGCAAATCTTCGTATGCACTGTTGACGTCCACAATCGCTCTGCGCATGCTCTGCGTTGTCAGGAATCACTTTGTTAATTTAATGCTATTCTTAGCCTCCCTAGTAAGCCACAGATGAATCTTTCTGGCTGATTGCTTGTTTTTTATTGGAATGTATTTTTGTTGAACATTTTGAATCATTTCTTTAAATGTTTCCTCCTGTTTATTTACTGGCACACACTTTAGTCTATTTACCCAATCTATCTGAGCCAGATTTCCCTTCATTCCTATGTAATTGGCTTTGTTTAAGTTTAAGATTTTTGTTTTGGACTCAAGTATGTACTCTGAAACTTAATATGAAATTCAATTGCATTTTACTATGAGATTACTAATTAACCCTGCCTCATTACATAATATTAGGTCGCAACTATGTTCTGTGATTACGCATTTATTTTAGACAGTAAGAGGAATATAGGATTATAGGAACAGGAGTATGTTATTCAGACCCTTGAGCCTGCTCCACCATTCAATTAGATCATGGCTGATTTTTACTTACAGAATCATAGAATAGTTACAGTATAGAAGAGGGCCATTCATCCTATCATGTCCATGGCAGCTGTCTTTAACAGCAACTCTGTTAGTCCCACTCCCCCGCTTTTTCCCCGATGCCCTGCAAAGTTTTTCTCTTCAGATAATTATCCAATTCCCTTTTGAAAATCACGACCACACTGTCAGGCAGTGCATTCCAGATCTTAACTACACATGTCATAAAAAAGTTTTTTCTCATGTCACCTCTGGTTCTTTTATCAGTCACCGAAATCGGTGTCCTCTGGATCACAACCCTTCCACCAATGACAACATTTTTTCCCTATCTACTCTGTCCAGATCCCAGCTTAACTACATTTGTTCCATATCCCTTAATTCACAAAAATCTTGTGATCTCAGTCTTGAAAATTTCAAAAGCTCCAGAATCCACTGTCCTTTGAGGGAGCAAGTTTCATATTTTCACTGCTATTTATATGAAAAACTGCTTCCTGATTTCAGTCCTGGTGAAAGTTCACTGTATCCCCTCCAAAGACAATACATCATTCCTGAGGTGCAGTGGCCAAAACTGATTCCATACTCAAGATAAGGTCTGACCAAGGCTGTACAATTGAATCAGAACTAACTCACATTTGTTCACCAAATCCCTTGAAATAAAGGACAACATTCCACTAGCCCATTTGGCTGTTTTTTTGTACCTGTCCACTGGCTTTTAGTCATTTGTGTACCTTTACACCTGACGCCCTTTGCTCCTCCTTAGCTCCTAGTCTGTTACCATAAAGAAAATATTTTTGATTTGTCTTTCACAGATCCAGATATATATGAAATTGTATTTCATGCCACTTCTGTGAGCCAATTTCATTTGCCATTATCTTAGATAGAATTCCTTAAGATCAAGATTATAGCACTATAGGGATTTCATTTAGAGACATGGCATTATCTTTCATATCACAGCTGATTTAAGGCATTTCAAATCTGGCCAAAAAATATACGATGATAAAGAACTTCAGCAACATCAACAAGCTGATAATCAAGGTTATGGCCTAGAAAGCCTTCAATTCTTTAACCACTTATGGACTGAAGCATTTCTCCAGTTTGTCAAAGTAAATATATTTCACATCACATATTGGAATATTGTATCATGCAAAAATGTAACATATGTCTAACAGCCCACAAAGAGAACAACGTATAGAAGACATGAGATACAGTTGTACATCAGAGACTATAATCCAATTCTTGGGAGCTGGCCAAATTGTCCATTAAAGGTGTGCTGTGCTGTAACATACTGACAGTTCTATTGCTTTCCTGTATAAGTTTTGTGTAGATAGCATTTATACACAAAATCGATAGGATTTATTTATTTATGTACATTTCTTCATTTAGGCTGTCCTTTCTGCCTCCTGCTACCAGATTTCTTCGGTTGAGGAGAAGCACAATGAATGATAAGTCACATCTGTCTCCAATACTGCTCCATAAATGACCAACTTCCACAGGAGACAGAACTGATCATACCGGCTTTCATTATCCTACCTTTACCTCCATTGCTGCCAATCTAAGAATCCAGTCATTAACTGGCAATAGCTGCATATTGAAGCTTTTGAGTTGGAATATCAAGAGTTTTGAAATCATTTTCTGATTGCGAGGTTAATCATCTACTTGTAATTAAATTATGGCAATTATTTTATGACATGAGCATAAATCATCAGTTGTACAATTTTGCACAATTGAAATAATGGAATGGAAATTTGTTCTGGCCCATTTTTGGGTCCACAGCCAGCGGCTCTCCAACAGCACACATCCTAGGTGAGAGGCCACAAGCTGCCCTGAAATTAATTCTCGGGCCTTGTTAACATTTTTTGCATGAGCTGCCAGAACCTGTCACTGCTCCACAGGAACCTCACACATTTGAAGAGAGAGCAAATGTCAGGTCGTGTGCCTCGCCAGCAATGACCTGAAGATAAGTCCTGGTTGGAGCAATGACAGGGGAGTCGGTGGTGCATCCTTTCTCCTCCTGGCTTCATAGGGGCTTTTAAAAAGTTTTATTTTTAAGTAAATCTTACCTATTGGTGGCACCAATGCTTAGGCCGCAGCACCACTCACTTAAATTTCCCAGAGGGATCCTTAAATAGGCATGAGGCCCCTTGCTAGCAAAAGGACTAATGCCTGTTCTAGGCAGCTGCCCAAGACAGCTAAGAAATAGGTCTTACAAATTTAGCAACGGCCCAAACACACACAGTCTCATTGCTAAATCTGTCAGTATTGCACCCATTTTACAGTTGATAAACACAGACCAATTTCTTCTCCAATGACAATTAAAGTTGTTCTCAACCAGGTGGCCATACATATGTAAAATTGGTTTCAACATAACCTAGGTTAGGGCCAAAAACATCAGGCTTATATTCCTGACCACTATTCAGGGGCCCCTGCCAGTGCTATACTTGTTTGGTCACCAAGTGAGGATAGACTCAGGCTCAGCTGTGATGCCCACAAGATAAAACATCCTGTTGAGCAGACTCGGAGGGCGGAGGTCCAGAGTGGTGAGTTACCTCGGATGGAAAAAAAAACTGAAAAAGTGACGTCACAGGAAAGCTGTGACCTGATTGGCTGGTAGGGAATCTGTACCGAATTTGAAAATTAAACTGATAAAAATTGATTAAAACACTAATTAACTAATTAATGAGTAACTAAACCAGAGGGAGGAGATTACTGTATTTAGACAGCATTTATATTTATTGTAGAAATCTAGCACTAGGGACCACATAAGGAAGTGTATCATAATTTAGTAAGGATTTAATAAGTATTTATTTTATATTAATTAACTAATTAGTGATAGAAATGTCAGTTTGAGGGATGAAGTGCTTCACCTGTGAGATGTGGGAAGTCCGTGACGCTTCCAGCGTTCCGGGCGACTACATCTGCAGGAAGTGTACCCAGTTGCAGCTCCTCACAGACCGCATGGATCGGTTGGAGCGGCAACTGGATGCACTTAGGAGCATGCAGGTGGCGGAAAGCGTCATAGACAGGAGTTTTAGAGAAGTGGTTACACCCAAGGTGCAGGCAGATAGATGGGTGACCTCTAGAAGGGGCAGCCAGTCAGTGCAGGAATCCCCTGTGACTATCCGCCTCTCTAACAAGTATACCGTTTTGGATTCTGTTGGGGGGAATGGCCTATCAGGGGAAAACAGCAGCAGCCAGAGCAGTGGCACCATGGCTGGCACTGTTGTTCAGCAGGGAGGGACAAAGCGCAGAAGAGCAATAGTTATAGGGGACTCTATAGTCAGGGGCAAAGATAGGCGCTTCTGTGGACGTGAAAGAGACTCCAGGAAGGTATGTTGCCTCCCTGGTGCCATTGTCAAGGATGTCTCTGAACGGACAGAGGGCATTCTGAAGGGGGAGGGTGAACAGCCAGAGGTTGTGGTACACATCGGTACCAATGACATAGGCAGGAAGAGTGATGAGGTCCTACAGGGGGAGTTTAGGGAGTTAGGTAGTAAGTTAAAAAACAGGACCTCGAGGGTTGTAATCTCTGGATTACTCCCTGTGCCACGTGCCAGCGAGGCTAGAAACTAGGAAGATAGTGCAGCTAAACACGTGGTTGAGCAGCTGGTGTAGAAGAGAGGGTTTCAGATATCTGGACCATTGGGATCTCTTCAAGGACAGATGGGACCTGTACAAGAAGGACGGGTTGCATCTAAACTGGAAGGGCACTAATATCCTGGCTGCAAGGTTTGCTAGCGTCACTCGGGAGGGTTTAAACTAGCGTGGCAGGGGGGTCGGAACCAGAGCAGTAGGACAGCGAGTGAAGTAAATGAGGAGGACATGGTAAATAAGGCCAGTAGGACTAAGAGGAAGAGCAGGCAGGGAGATGTTGCTGAGCACAGCGGGACTGGTGGTCTGAAGTGCATTTGTTTCAATGCGAGAAGTATAACAGGTAAGGCAGATGAACTTAGAGCTTGGATTAGTACTTGGAAATATGATGTTGTTGCTATTACAGAGACTTGGTTGAGGGAAGGGCAGGATTGGCAGCTAAATGTTCCAGGATTTAGAAGCTTCAGGCGGGATCGAGGGGGATGTAAAAGGGGTGGGGGAGTTGCATTACTGGTTAAGGAGAATATCACAGCTGTATGGCGGGAGGACACCTCTGAGGGGTCATGCAGTGAGGCAATATGGGTGGAGCTCAGGAATAGGAAGGGTGCAGTCACGATGTTGGGGGTTTACTCCAGGCCTCCCAACAGCCAGCGGGAGGTAGAGGAGCAGATATGTAGACAGATTTTGGAAAGATGTAAATGTAACAGGGTTGTAGTGGTGGGTGATTTTAACTTCCCCAATATTGACTGGGACTCACTTAGTGCTAGGGGCTTGGATGGGGCAGAATTTGTAAGGAGCATCCAGGAGGGCTTCTTGAAACAGTATGTAGATAGTCCAACTAGGGATGGGGCCATTCTGGACCTGGTATTGGGGAATGAGACCGGCCAGGTGGTCGAAGTTTCAGTGGGGGAGCATTTTGGGAGCAGTGACCATAATTCCATAAGTTTTAAGGTGCTTGTGGATAAGGATAAGAGCAGTCCTCGGGTGAAGGTGCTAAATTGGGGGAAGGCTAATTATAACAATATTAGGCAGGAACTGAAGAATTTAGATTGGGGGTGGCTGTTTGAGGGTAAATCAACATCTGACATGTGGGAGTCTTTCAAATGTCAGTTGTTTAGAATCCAGGACCAGCATGTTCCTGTGAGGAAGAAAGACAAGTCTGGCAAGTTTCGGGAAGCTTGGATAACACGGGATATTGTGAGCCGAGTCAAAAAGAAAAAGGAAGCATTTGTAAGGGCTGGAAGGCTAGGAACAGCTGAAGCACTTGAGGAATATAAAGACAGTAGGAAGGAACTTAAACAAGGAGTTAGGAGGGCTAACAGGGGTCATGAAAAGTCATTGGCAAACAGAATTAAGGAAAATCCCAAGGCTTTTTATACGTATATTAAGAGCAAGAGGGTAACCAGGGAAAGGGTTGGCCCACTCAAGGACAGAGATGGGAATCTATGCGTGGAGCCAGAGGAAATGGGTGAGGTGCTAAATGAGTACTTTGCATCAGTATTCACAAGGAGAAGGACTTGGTGGCTGATGAGCCTAGGGAAGGGAGTGCAGATAGTCTCAGTCATCTCATTATCAAAAAGGAGGAGGTGTTGGGTGTCTTGCAAAGCATTAAGGTAGATAAGTCCCCAGGGCCTGATGGGATCTACCCTAGAATACTGAGGGAAGCAAGGGAAGAAATTGCTGAGGCCTTGACAGAAATCTTTGCATCCTCATTGGCGACAGGTGAGGTCCCAGAGGACTGGAGAATAGACAATGTTGTTCCTTTGTTTAAGAAGGGTGGTAAGGATAATCCAGGAAATTATAGGCCAGTGAGCCTTACGTCAGTGGTAGGGAAACTATTAGAGGGGATTCTTCGGGACAGGATTTAGTCCCATTTGGAAACAAACAAACTTATTAGCGAGAGACAGCATGGTTTTGTGAAGGGGAGGTCGTGTCTTACTAATTTGATTGAGTTTTTTGAGTAAGTGACGAAGATGATTGATGAGGGAAGGGCGGTGGATGTTGTCTATATGGACTTTAGTAAAGCCTTTGACAAGGTCCCGCATGGCAGACTGGTACAAAAGGTGAAGTCACACGGGATCAGAGGTGAGCTGGCAAGATGGATTCAGAATTGGCTCAGGCACAGAAGACAGAGGGTAACAGTGGATGGGTGTTTTTCTGAATGGAGGGATGTGACTAGTGGTGTTCCGCAGGGATCAGTGCTGGGACCTTTGCTGTTTGTAGTATATATAAATGATTTGGAGGAAAATGTAGCTGGTCTGATTAGTAAGTTTGGGGATGACACAAAGGTTGGTGGAGTTGCGGATAATGATGAGGATTGTCAGAGGATACAGCAGGATATAGATCGGTTGGAGACTTGGGCGGAGAAATGGCAGATGGAGTTTAATCCGGACAAATGTGAGGTAATGCATTTTGGAAGGTCTAATGCAGGTGGGAGGTATACAGTAAATGGCAGAACCCTTAGGAGTATTGACAGGCAGAGAGATCTGGGCGTACAGGTCCACAGGTCACTGAAAGTGGCAACGCAGGTGGATAAGGTAGTCAAGAAGGCATACGGCATGCTTGCCATCATCGGTCGGGGCATAGGGTATAAAAATTGGCAAGTCATGTTGCAGCTGTACAGAACCTTAGTTAGGCCACACTTAGAATATTGCATGCAATTCTGGTCACCACACTACCAGAAGGACGTGGAGGCTTTGGAGAGGGTACAGAGGAGGTTTACCAGGATGTTGCCTGGTCTGGAGGGCATTAGCTATGAGGAGAAGTTGGAAAAACTCGGGTTGTTTTCACTGGAACGACGGAGGTGGAGGGGCGACATGATAGAGGTTTACAAAGTTATGAGCGGCATGGACAGAGTGGATAGTCAGAAGCTTTTTCCCAGGGTGGAAGAGTCAGTTACTAGGGGACATAGGTTTAAGGTGCGAGGGGCAAAGTTTAGAGGGGATGTCCGAGGCAAGTTTTTTACACAGAGGGTGGTGAGTGCCTGGAACTTGCTGCCAGGGGAGGTGGTGGAAGCAGATACGATAGTGAAGTTTAAGAGACATCTTGACAAATATATGAATAGGAAGGGAATAGAGGGATATGGGCCCCGGAAGTGCAGAAGGTGTTAGTTTCGGCAGGCATCAAGATCGACGCAGGCTTGGAGGGCCGAATGGCCTGTTCCTTGCTGTACTGTTCTTTGTTCTTTGAAGCTCAATGTTAGGACTCATATTAGGCATTAGCCGACATGGGCAAAGTACCAGAGAGTAAATAGTATCAGGGAACCATACCTTATCAAGGAGTGAGGAGGTGGCAGAGAAAAAGTTAGTACGAGGAATAAAAATAGAAACGTACAAACATACGAATTTGGAGCAGGAGTAGTACACTCGGCCCCTCGAGCTTGCTCCACCATTCAATATGATCAGGGCTGATCTGATTGGAACCTCGACTCCACATTCCCACCTACCCCCGATAACCTTTCACCCTTGCTTATCAAGAATCTATCTACCTCTGCCTTAAAAATATTTAAAGACTCTGTTCCACTGCCTTTTAAGGAAGAGAGTTCCAAAGACTCGCGACCCTCTAAGAGAAAAAATTTCTCCTCATCTCTGTCTTAAATGGGCGACCCCTTATTTTTAAATAGCGATCCCTTGTTCCGGATTCTCCCACAAGGGGAAACATCCTTTCCACAACCACCCTGTCAAGGCCCCGCAGGATCTTATATGTTTCAATCAAGTCACCTCTTACTCTTCTAAACTCCAGTGGATACAAGTCTAGCCTGTTCAACCTTTCCTCATAAGACAAACAAAATACGGATTTCTAGAATTGTGCTATGTATATTTCAAATAAGAGCAAAATAGAATGTAAACAACAAACTAATTAAACCTCAACATGCCCCGTAAAGTAATGTATGTAAGGCATTGACGGGGAATTTCAAAACAGACATCATGTTAATTGTCAGATGTAATGTGTTCATATTAGCTAATTTCAATGAAGCAATTGCCATATCGGACATGGATACGTCACTGATATCCTGGAAATAGAAGATTTCTTTTGGCCACTTTTGACTTGAATTCTCGGTGATTATTTTAGTTATAATGAAGGTATAACAGATGTACTTCCCAAGTCTTCAACTGCAATATTCCCAGGCACATTGATAGTGGGTGAGGTACCTCACCACAAGTGAGGACTGTGGAAATCTACCCTAATAGATTCAGTTACAACAAAATCCCACCCCTCTAGCAACAATGTGGGGCATTAAATTAGAACACTTATACCGCATTGACTTGCTCAACCAGGTAAGTTATAGGGATGTGTGAAATGGAAAAATAATTCAGCGGTGCAGTTGGTGGGTTTTTCTTTCCAAGGTACAAAAACAACAAAAGGTCAAATCGAGTGGAACTACAAATTGGTACTTCATTGTTTAACACATAGAATGTCTAGATTGGAAAGGGCTAATTTCAACATGATGAGAAGGGATCTAGCCAAAGTAGAATGGATCCAAAGATTGGCAGGATGAGCTTATCGGAACAATGGGTTATCTTTAAGGAAGAGATGTTTCAGGCACAGGCTAGGAACATTCCAACAAAGGTGAAAGGTAGGGGAACCAAGAACAGGGTACCTTGGTTGACGAAGGATAGAGATGATGATGAAACAAAAAAAGAGGGTGTTTGATGCATGTCAGGTGAACTCACCAAGTGAGAACCAAACAATAAGTTGAGAGGGGAGGTGAAGAGAAAAATAAGACTGGCAAAGACAGAATATGAAAATAGAATGGCAGTGAACATAAAAAGGAACCCAAAGATCTTCTACCAGCATGTAAATAGTAAGTGAGTATTAAGAGGAGGACTGAAGCCTATTAGGGACAGAGAGGGTAATATACGCTTAGAGGTGCAGGGGCAAGGCTAATATACTTAATGAGTACTTTGTATCAATGTTCACTAAGGAAGTGGAGGCTGACAAAATATCAGTAGAAGCAGAGAGAGTAGAGGCAATAGATCGAAGAAATATTGAGAGGTAGGAGGTACTAAAAAGGTTGGCTATGCTTAGGGAAGATAAGTCACTTGGTCCGGATGGCTTATATCTCAGGTTGCTAAGGGAAGTGGTGATAGAGATTTCGGAAGGGCTAGCCATAATCTTCCAATATTCCCTGTATATGGGGGAGGTGCCAAAGGATTGGAGTGTAGCAAAAGTGACACCCTTATTCAAGAAAGGGTGTAAGGACAGTCCTAGCAACTACAGGCCAGTTAGTTTAACATAAGTAGTGGGTAAGGTTTTAGAAACTATAATCAGGGGAAAAGATCAACAGGCACTTGGAGAGGTTTGATAGAGTTAAGGCTCGCCAGCATGGATTTGTAAAAGGCAAATCATGCTTGACTCATCTAATTGAATTTTTTGATGAAGTAAGAGGGAAGGTTGAGAAAGGGAATGTGATGGATGTTGTTTATTTGGATTTTAAGAAAGCGTTTGATAAAGTACTGCATAAAAGGCTGATTTACAAAATTGAGGCTGATGGTATTGGAAGGTCAGTGTCAAATTGGATAAAAAATTGGCTTAAGTACAGAAAACAGAGAGTCGCAGTAAATGGTTGTTTTTCAGACAGGAGGATGGTAGACAGTGGTGTTCCCCAAGGGTCAGTGCTGGGACCACTGCTTTTTTGATATATAAATATATGACTTAAATCTTGGAATACAGAGTAGAATCTCAAAATTTGCTGACGACACCAAAATTGGATGTACAGCAAACAGTGAGGATGATATGAACCGCTTGCAACAGGACATAGATAGGCTAGCAGAATGGGCAGAGAGGTGGCAGGTGGTCTTTAATACTGACAAGTGTGAGGTGATGCATTTTGGCAGAAGGAATAGGGAGAGGCAATATATACTTAATAGCACAGTTCTAAAGAGTTTGCAGGAACAGAGGCACCTGGGGGTGCATGTACATAGATCTTTGAAGGTAGCAGGACATATTGAGAGAGTGGTTAGCAAAGCATATGAGATATCAGGCTTCATAAATAGAGGCATTGAGTGCACAAGCAGGGAACCTTTACAAAGCTATAATTAAGCCCCAACTGGAGTATTGCCTCCAGTTCTGGTCAGCACACTTCAGGAAGCATGTGAGGGTCCTTGAGAAAGTACAGAGGAGATTTACCAGAATGGTTCCAGGGATGGAGGATTTTAGTTACAGGGTTAGGTTGGAAAAGCTGGGTTTGTTCTCCTTAGAACAAAGGAGATTGAGGGGAGATTTAATAGAAATGTACAAGATTATGACCAGCATAGATAAGTCAGACAAGGAAAAACTGTTCCCATTAATAAATGGAACAAGGAGTAGGGGGATACAGATTGAAGCTTTTGGACAAAAGATGCAGGAGGAACAGGAGAAAGCTCTTTTATATACAGCAGGTGGTAATGACCTGGAACTCGCTGCCCACAAGGGTGGTGGAAGCGGAGATGATCAAGAGAAAGTTGGATGGCCACCTGAGAGAAGTAGACTTGCAGGGCTACGGGGATTGAGCTGGAGTGGGACTGACAGCATAGCTCCTTGGAGAGCCGGCATGGACCTAATGGGCTGAATGACCTCCTTCTGTGTCATAAATGACTCTATGACATTCTTACTGAAATGTGTAGCATTGAAACAAATGTCAGGAACGGCCAGAGAGGGAGGGAATAAAAATCTGAGAGAACATCTACCTGTACTGCTCTCACCTACCTTGAACAGCTGATTCAAGAACAGCACTGGGAAGTGGACTGCAAGCAAGTCAGCTGCTCACACTCTCATTCAGGGAACATTGTAAGGGAAAAAAAACATCAGGAGGCAATGATAAGATACAACAGTTGCAAGAAAACACCTGAAGTTTTTTAGAGTAGGCTGAAATGTGTTCTGGGGCTGCATTTAAGAATTGTGCTAGATTTGCAAGCAAGACTGTGGAGGTCAAGCAAAAGGTAAACAATCTTTTTAACAGTTCTGCTGACTGTAATCCCCTTCACTGCACTTAAATAAGATGTTGCTGTTACTGAACACAAGGCACACAATTACCCTTTAAAATCTGTAATTCAGACACAGCCAGACTTCTGGAGAATCTAATGAGTGTTTCCTCCTCCCTATTAACTACAAATCTTCCAGGATTGACATGACACTGTGGAAAAAAAGCCAGCGTAAAATCTCAGACAAACGCGTCATTGCATATGACATTCAGCAAGTCCTTGAGAAAAGACTGCTTGTAACTGTTCAGCAGAAATCTACCCAGTCTTCAGCACACTATGAACCAATAATGTGACCCTGGCATGGTGACATTGGGAGCTATAAGTTGACCCTGCCCATAATGTAAGATCATCTTATTTGCATATTTAGATACAACTGCCAGTGCAGAGCACACGACACGCTGGGAGCGTACCAAGGTCCCAGGTTCGGGATTTCCTTTGCCAGTATCTCTTATTCAAGAGTGCCAAGCCTGCTATACTCTCAGCACTCCATGAACTGCTTCGTCTGTGCTGGGATGAGGGAGCAGTACCACAGGACATGCGCAATGCCAATATCATCACCCTCTACAAGAACAAGGATGACCACGGTGACTGCAACAACTACCGTGGAATCTCCCTGCTCAGCATAGTGGGCAAAGTCTTCGCTCGAGTCATTTTAAACAGGCTCCAGAAGTTGGCAGAGCGTGTGTACCCTGATGCACAATGTGCCTTTCGAGCAGAGAGATCCACCACTGACATGCTGTTCTCTCTTCGCCAGCGACAGGAGAAATGCCGCAAACAACAGATGCCCCTCTACGTTGCTTTCATTGATCTCACCAAAGCCTTTGACCTCGTCAGCAGATGTGGTCTCTTCAGGCTACTAGAAAAGATCGGATGTCCACCAAAGCTACTAAGTATCATCACCTCATTCCATGACAACATGAAAGGCACAATTCAGCACAGTGGCGCCTCATCAGACCCCTTTGCTATCATGAGTGGCATGAAACAGGGCTGTGTTCTCGCACCTACACTGTTTGGGATCTTCTTCTCCCTGCTGCTCTCACATGCGTTCAAGTCTTCAGAGGAAGGAATTTTCCTCCACACAAGATCAGATGGCAGGTTGTTTAACCTTGCCCATCTAAGAGCAAAGACAAAGGTAGGTCCTCATCAAGGAACTCCTCTTTGCTGACGATGCTGCATTAACATCCCACACTGAAGAGTGTCTGTAGAGAATCATCGACAGGATTGCAGCTGCCTGTAACGAATTTGGCCTAACCATCAGTCTCAAGAAAATGAACATCATGGGACAGGATGTCAGAAATGCTCCATCTATCAATATCGGCGACCACGCTCTGGAAGTGGTTCAAGAGTTCACCTACCTAGGCACAACTATCACCAGTAACCTGTCTCTCGATGCAGAAATCAACAAGTGCATGGGAAAGGCGTCCACTGCTATGTCCAGACTGGCCAAGACAGTGTGGGAAAATGGCACACTGACATGGAACACAAAAGTCCGAGTGTATCAAACCTGTGTCCTCAGTACCTTGCTCTACGGCAGCGAGGCCTGGACAACGTATGTCAGCCAAGAGCAACGTCTCAATTCATTCCATCTTCGCCGCCTCCGGAGAATCCTTGACATCAGGCGGCAGGACCGTATCTCCAACGCAGAAGTCCTCGAGGCAGCCAACATCCCCAGCATATACACACTACTGAGCCAGCGGCACTTGAGATGGCTTGGCCATGTGAGCCGCATGGAAGATGGCAGGATCCCCAAGGATGCATTGTACAGCGAGCTCGTCATTGATATCAGACCCACCGGCCATCCATGTCTCCACTTTAAAGACATCTGCAAACGTGACATGAAGTCCTGTGACATTGACCACAAGTCCTGGGAGTCAGTTGCCAGTGATCGCCAGTGATCGCCAGAGTTGGCGGACAGCCATTAAGGCAAGGCTAAAGAGTGGCGAGTTGAAGAGCCTTAGCTGTTTGCAGGAAAAAATACAGAAGAACAAGTTGAGAGTCAACTGTGTAACAGCCCCGACAACCAATTTTATCTGCAGCACCTGTGGAACAGTCTGTCACTCTAGAATTGGCCTTTATAGCCACTCCAGATGCTGCTTCACAAACCACTGACCACTTCCAGGCACTTACCCATTGTCTCTCGAGACAAGGAGGCCAAAGAGAGAATCTCTTAATAGATCAGCTGGCTGACCTTAGAGATGTGTTTTGGCTAACAATTGGTTCAGGACAGAATGGTACCATTCAGCAATTAGATTTGGAAATCATACTGCAGAGGATCCTACAGGGAAAGACATGATCAAGACATAGTGGAGTCGCGGAGCACTCCTGCTGCTACTACCTCTACAGGAACATTTATATGAGAAGAGCTTAAACTGGCCTTTCAGTGCATCAGCAGCCATTGAAGAATCTCCAGTGGAGCAGACCCAATGCCTGCTCTGCACAGTGCTGCCCAATTTGTCAGAGGGGTTCTAAAGCAGGTATTAGGCCATTCATTTACATATGTAAGGGATCTAACACTTGTTTTAAGTGGCCACAGGGGCAGACAGCAACCCTATGATGGTGTTGGTGTGATCCCTGGGGCTGAAATTTATTAGCGCGCCGCCAGTCACAGCGGTGCACTCCGATATCGCCTGTCTTCCCGCGCGGATGCACCGTCGCTGAGCCCCTGCAATATTTCATGCGGGGGCTCATTTAAATGGAGGGGGCGAAGCGTTCACCCCAAATAACGTTGAAGAGGCGGCCGCTGAGTCCCCGGCAACGGCGTTCAGCGCCACTGCACAGGCACAGGCGCCATTTTTAAAGGGCTTCAAGCCCTTAGAGGAAATTTGAATTTTTAAAGGGACATTTTTGTAACTGTGAATTTAAAATTTTTAAATAAGCTGGAGGCCCTTTCAACACCCCCCCCCCCCCCTCCCACCCCCATCATGTCTGTTTTCGGGCCACTAACCCTAAATAAACTTTATTACCAATGCGAACGTCCCCCCCCAACCTCATAACATTTACCCTTCAACCGCTTCCCACCATCCGCACAGCCAATAAAAAGTGTTTTCACCGCTTCCCCCATCCCGCCCTGAAATTTTCACTCCTCCCTTCTCCCCCCTCCCCACCAGTGTCACACCTTGGAACTCCAAACAGAGTTGCGGCCAGAAGCCAGAATATCGGCGTGGGATGGCTGCCGGGACAAGGTAAGTTCATTTAAAAAATTTATTTTAGAGATACAGCACTGAAACAGGCCCTTCAGCCCACCAAGTCTGTGCTGACCAACAACCACCCGTTTATACTAATCCTATATTCCCCACCACATCCCCACCATTCTCCTGTCGGCGAGACATTGGTCGTCTCAATTTCTCTGCCCCCCTCACTCACTCTAACCTGTCCCCCTCTGAACTTGAGGCACTCCGTTCTCTCAGGTCTAACCCCGACATGGTCATCAAACCTGCAGACAAGGGTGGTGCTGTTGTTGTATGGCATACCGACCTCTACCTTGCAGAAGCTCAACGCCAACTCACAGACACCTCTTCCTACCTCCCTCTGGACCATGACCCCACCACCGAACATCAAGCCGCCGTCCAAAGGACTGTCACTGACCTCATCTCCTCTGGAGATCTTCCCTCTACAGCTTCCAACCTCATAGTCCCGCAACCCCGGACAGCCCGCTTCTATCTCCTTCCCAAAATCCACAAACGGGACTGTCCCAGCAGACCCATTGTGTCAGCCTGCTCCTGCCCAACTGAACTTATTTCTTCCTATCTAGACTCTATCTTTTCTCCGCTGGTCCAGTCTCTTCCCACCTACATCCGTGACTCTTCTGACGCCCTACGTCATTTTGACAATTTCCAGTTTCCTGGTCCCAACCGCCTCCTCTTCACTATGGACGTCCAATCGCTCTACACCTCCATCCCCCACCAGGATGGTTTGAGGGCTCTCCGCTTCTTCCTGGAACAGAGGCCCAACCAGTCCCCATCCACCACCACCCTCCTCCGCCTGGCTGAACTTGTTCTCACATTGAACAACTTCTCCTTCAACTCCACGCACTTCCTTCAAGTAAAAGGTGTCGCTATGGGTACCCGCATGGGTCCTAGTTATGCCTGTCTTTTTGTGGGATATGTCGAGCATTCTTTGTTCCAGTCCTACTCAGGCCCCCTCCCCCAACTCTTTTTCCGGTACATTGATGACTGTATCGGTGCCGTTTCCTGCTCCCACCCCGAACTCGAAAACTTTATCAACTTTGCTTCCAATTTCCACCCTTCTCTCACCTTTACATGGTCCATCTCTGACACTTCCCTTCCCTTCCTCGACTTCTCTGTCTCCATCTCTGGGGATAGGTTGTCTACCAATATCCATTATAAGCCCACTGACTCCCACAGCTACCTCGACTACACTTCTTCACACCCTACCTCCTGTAAGGACTCCATTCCATTCTCCCAGTTTCTCCGTCTCCGACGCATCTGCTCTGATGATGCTACCTTCCATGACGGTGCTTCTGATATGACCTCCTTTTTCCTCAACCGAGGATTTCCCCCCACTGTGGTTGACAGGGCCCTCAACCGTGTCCGACCCATTCCCCGCACCTCTACCCTCACCCCTTCCCCTCCCTCCCAGAACCGTGACAGGGTTCCCCTTGTCCTCACTTTTCATCCCACCAGCCTCCATTTCCAAAGGATCATCCTCCGCCATTTTCGCCACCTCCAGCGTGATGCCACTACCAGTCGCATCTTCCCCTCCCTTCCCCTGTCAGCATTCCGAAGGGATCGTTCCCTCCGCGACACCCTGGTCCACTCCTCCATTACCCCCACCACCTCGTCCCCGTCCCAGGGCACCTTCCCTTGCAATCGCAGGAGGTGTAATACCTGCCCATTTACCTCCTCTCTCCTCACTATCCCAGGCCCCAAACACTCCTTTCAGGTGAAGCAGCGATTTACTTGTACTTCTTTCAATGTAGTATACTGTATTCGCTGCTCACAGTGTGGTCTCCTCTACATTGGGGAGACCAAGCGCAGACTGGGTGACCGCTTTGCGGAACATCTCCGCTCAGTCCGCAAGCAGGACCCTGAGCTTCCGGTTGCTTGCCATTTCAACACTCCCCCCTGCTCTCATGCTCACATCTCTGTCCTGGGATTGCTGCAGTGTTCCAGTGAACATCAACGCAAGCTCGAGGAACAGCATCTCATCTACCGATTAGGCACACTACAGCCTGCCGGACTGAACATTGAGTTCAATAATTTCAGAGCATGACAGCCCCCCACTTTACTTTCATTTTTAGTCATTTTTAGTTATTTTTTCTTCCTTTTTTTTGCATTCCTTTTTACATTTTTTGCATTTATTTCATTTCATCTTAGTTTGTTCAGTTTGCTTACCCACTGTTTTTTTCAGGTTGTTTTTCTTCAGGTTTGCACTTGCTGATGTTCTATATTCAGTATATTCACACCTAATCTGTACTAATGCTTTGTCTTTCAAAACACCATTAACATATTGTTTGCCTTTGCTCCGTGACCTTTTGGTCAGCTATGTGGCCTGGTCCAATCTGCACCTTCTCCTTTGTTATCTCTTGCCCAACCCCCACCTCACTTGTTTATAATCTGTGACTTTTCTAATATTTGTCAGTTCCGAAGAAGGGTCACTGACCCGAAACGTTAACTCTGCTTCTCTTTCTACAGATGCTGCCAGACCTGCTGAGTGATTCCAGCATTTCTTGTTTTTGTCCCACCATTCTCCTACCACCTACCTACACTAGGAGCAATTTACAATGGCCAATTTACCTAACAACTTTCAAGTCTTTGGCTGTGGGAGGAAACCAGAGCACCCGGTGGAAACCCACGCAGTCACAGGGAGAACTTGCAAACTCCGCACAGGCAGTACCCAGAACTGAACCCAGGTTGCTGAAGCTGTGAGGCTGCGGTGCTAACCACTACGCCACTGTGTCATTTACATTATTTCATGTTAATATTTAAATGAGGGCCCCGCCACCAGTAAAATGCGGCGGGGCCTTCTCGGCATCGGGGGTCGTGGCGGGCCTCTCCTGGAAGAATTTTCCGGGTCCCCCCCCCCCCCCCCCCCCCGCCATAACCCCAACGCTGGAGGCCTCATAAAATTCAGCCCTTGGTGTTCTATTCCAGAAAGCCAATTGGTGAAGGATAGTCTAGAGCCAATCTCTAGTCAGTCTTACATTTATTTTCAGAGTGATTTACAGACCATTGTCCACCTCCTTCTGGAATGTGCCTTTGTAAAGCAGGTGTGGAAAGAGATGCAGTAGCTTTTATCGAGGTTCATCCCAAGCAACCCCATAACGCAGGACTCAGTACTCTCCGGGCTGTTCCCAGGAACGCACACCAAGATAAACATCAACTGCTGCTGGAGGACCATCAACTAGGTGAAAGAAGCTCTTTGATCTGCCCGAAACTTGCTGGTCTTCCAGTGCAAAGAGTTGTCCACAACCGAGTGTTGTCGACTAGCACATTCCAAGGTCCAGGACAACGTGCTGAGGAACACACTAAAGCTTGGGACAGCCATCGCAAAGGCTCAATGGGGAAAGGCCACTGTGTAAGGTCCTCCCACCATAGTGAACCTTGGAGCTGGAAACCATGTAAAAACCCTCAGGCTGTATGCATCAAAAAATGTTTTTTGCTATGTAATGCCAATGTATATTGTATATATAATGGAATGGCAAGAGTTTTGAGGCACCTCATGCTCTGTATCAAAGGAAGCTGATCTCTAGTGCACTGAAATGTCAAATTAGAATTATTTTGTACTTTTTTTTTTACAATTTTTCTGAATAAAGTATATTTTTGGAAAAACAAAATTACAGAGTTAAACATTACAAGCATACATCTCCGAACTCAATCACCCACAGTTTCAGTAAGTGTCTCTTTATATGTGCTCAAGTGAAACCCCCTTTAATGCCCTCCACCTGCATATAATTAAACACAATTGATATACAACTAACACCCGGGCAATTTTAACTGCCAGCTTCTTGCCCATTTGACTAACGGGCTGCCCATTTGCTCACATCAGGAATCGGGCGACCCGCACAAATGTGGCATATATTTTCTAGCACACCTCCCAAGGCCTATTTAAAGTGGTGATACATCTCTTAAAAAGTGGTTGCAGTCCATTTGTCCAATTGTTGAGAAATTATGGCACCAAAGATGAGTTGCAAGGCTACCCAACACATCACCACCAGCAACCCCCAACTCCACACAACCAACCCCTCCCCCCACCCTGATCTTCCAATACCTCTGAAAGTCCTGGTGGAGGAAGTCAGGACATGGAGAGTGGTACTGATGCCAGTACCAACAGGATGTCATTCAACAGACCCAGAGAGTGCTGGCTGGCAAGATCAGTGTCAGCAGCATAATCCCCAGGACATAGCTTTCACATAGTAAGTGGTTCAGTGATCTCACAAAAGCAACACGAGTGCCTACTGCTCTTCATCTCTCCACCGTCCTCAACAACACCTGACTACACCCCTTTCATCCCTTCCCTGCTCCGTCCTCATCCCTCCCTCACATCCTGCATTCAATCACAAGGGCACACTTCAACATCACTTTCTCATTTCAAACACACTCGCTTTGTTTCCTCTCTTCTTACCATAACACTAACATTCTCTTCTCACATCCTACCACCTGCTCAAACACCAACTCCTGCCAGCACTCCTTCCTCACTTCATATTGTACTCACTTGACTTTACATCCATTACCTCCCCATCTTCATTCCATCTTGCTCCTTCTCGAGCTCTCAACATGTGCACTATATACAAAAGCCCCATAAATTTCCTTTCTAATGTCTACTCACTAACTCGCTCCCTCTCTGGCTGCACAACAAGACAGTGCATGATGTCACGGAGAGGGGAAAGACTGGGAGAGGAGCACATCCTAGCAAAGCAAGAAGCCCTGGAGTTCAGTGGCCTAGGCAGAGCCACAAGTACTAGCTGGTGGCTTACCTCAACTGGGTGTCTGCATATTGCATGTAACCTGACATTCACCTCAGCAAACTGTCAGTAAGCTTTATAACTTCAACCTGCATTCTCAAAACTATCACTTGCTAATGTCCAGCTTCTTAGCCTCATCCTAACCCTGTTCTCTTTCTTGGCAACAATAACAACTCGCATTTAAATAGCACCTTTAACATAATAAAACATCCGAAAATGTTTCACAGATGACATTAAGCCAAAGAAGGAGACATTAGGGCGAGTGACAAATACCTTGGTCAAAAAGGAAGACTTTAAGGAGATGCCATAAAGGATCAGGGAGAGCCAGAAAGATGGAGGTTTTTAAAAGGAATTCCTTAGCTTCAGACCTAGACAGCTGAAGGCATGGGCACCAATGGTGGGCAAAGGAAGTCAGGGGTGCACAAGAGACCAGAATTGGAGACACAAAGAGTTCTCGGAGGGTTGTATTGCTGAAGGAGGTTAAAGACATAGGGAAGGGCAAAGCAATGGAACATAAGGATGAGATTCTCACTGGATAAATGCACCATCACAATTTCCACCCCTCCTAAGCACCAGTACAGATATCAGCACTCTGAGTGAGATAGATGGTGAGGCAGAGGGCTCTGCATGTTGTGAAGCACCCAGCATGAGTCACCAGCATCAGGTAGTGGTAGTGGAGATAGCACAGAGAAAAGCACACCAGTGTGGCAAGTTCAGCTCCCAGTTTATTTGAGCAGGACATACATTCCGATATATGAATATTTTCTGAAAGGCAAGAGACTAGGAACTACCATAAGCACTGTGGGTGTACCTACCTCACACGGACTGCAGTGGTTCAAGAAGGCAGCTCACCACCATCTTCTCAAGGGCAATTAGGGATGGGAAATAAATGCTGGCCTAGCCCACGATGCCAACATCCCATGAAAGAATTTTTAAAAAGCTATGCTGAAGGCACATAGCAAGCACCTCACAGGTGTAAAAGCACTAGGCAACCTTCTTTTAAGAAAAGCACTAAGGGTTGAAGACTTGGACGAGAAATGAATAGAAGGCAATAATTCTATGATGTGTATTCTACATAATTATGTAATGCATTAAATTAAGCCCCTTTATCACAATTGGCATTTTGGGCTACAATACAGTTTTATCACAACTTTTGAGTCTATGTTGGAGATTGCATATCATTGATACAGAAGTTGGCTGAATGGTTCAAATATTCTTTCATGCAGGATGAAGTGGGGACAGGTGGCAAATGTAAGAAGGACTGTTAAGCAGAGGGGCTTTATGTAAGATATCAGGCCAGACCAATGAGTATGTCAGCAGTATCGTTAAGCAGGTAGCCAGCCCCTCACATCTCCTGCTGCAAGATATTGAAGTGGTCTTCCTTCTTCCATTGTTTCCTCATTTCTCTCAGGTCAATAAGGATTGTTGTTCCTGCTTCTTTTCCTGCTCCAAATGCAGGCTTCTCTCTGGGACAAAGTTGTGCAGTGTGCAGTACACAATATGATGTGGGAAACACACTATGATGTGGGAAACACATTTTAGAGCATATTGTAGGGTGCCATCCCCCTCCCACCCCAGACCTGTCCAGACACCTGAACCTCCATTTCAAATCCCTGGTGTGCTTAATAGTGATCTTGGTGGTCCCCTGCTTTGATTATATTGCTGAGTGATCCTCAGACATTGTGAGATTGCAGAGGGGTGACATGAACCACTCCAGCATCCATCCTGCCATGTTCTTGGGAGGGTCCAATACTTGAGGAATGATAGATTGTTGCAGAATAAATGTGCCATTACAACTATCTGGGTATCCTGCAACCTTTTCTACTGACAAATGCGGCTGGCTGGTGCCCTGATGGCAACATGTTGTTATGAGATTGCTTCTATCTCTTTTGTAAAACATGTTTAAGGACTTATAGTTGAATTATGCACACTGATTCATTTGGAATCTTAAAGAGATTGCTGAACTTTGTGGTTTTTTTAAAAAGAAGTCACTCGAAGGTTATTGGATTTGGCTTGCAAACAAGTCTTACTGGAAGGCATCTGTCTGTGGATAATCACCCAGCAGGGGTTGTTTTTGACTTGGGGAGATGTTTACAAACAAGTGACAGGTCAAGATGTATAGACGTCAGGAGGTTTGACTTCTGGACTGTTTTTAGTTTCAGTTTGAACTGATACAACAGACAGTTGGTTTTTGCCTGCCAGAAGAAGACCCAGCTCAGCTCTCTCTCTTGAAAACAAATCCTGAATACAGTGTTCTGATGAAAGGTCACAGACCTAAAACGTTAACTCTGCTTCTCTCTCCACAGATGCTGCCTGACCTGCTGAGTATTTCCAGCACTTTCTGTTTTTATTTCAGATTTCCAGCATCTGCAGTATTTTGCTTTTATTCCTGCATACAGTGTGTCAGTTTCCCATTTCCTCCTGTATTTGAAGAAACCCTACATGTTTGAAGAAGCCTTGAGTATCGAATGTGTGGGAACTGAAACCTTGTTGCTGCATTTTTGTTGTAAGACCTATTTGAAGCTTCTGTAGCTGCATCTCATGGACAGTCTATCCAAACTGATCTTCAACATCGCCTGGAAAGAACTGTTCTGGGAAGATCCCATTGACAGCTGTCTATCCGTATTTGGGATGCCAAACCAAAACAAAGGACATCTTTCCATACTTTCTTTTCAGTGTAAGTGTTTTTTTCCTTCTTTTTTGTTATAACAGCAATAAACAAAAATCCCTTTTATTTTCCCAGTTAATATGTTGTGTGTGTGTGTGTGTGTGTGTTGTACTTCATTATTGGATAAGACTTGTTTTACAATAAACTGATAATTTTTCTGTTTATTAAAGAAACCTAGTTGGTGTGTTTTATTCTGTGGAAAATAGAGTGCATGATTGACTGTATCGGTAAGTGGGAAAATGTAAATATACGTTGTGATCTGTGGAGACGTGGGACTAGAATAAACAGTGTACTCCTCCCATCTCGGTCGTCACAATGAGTACAGTCAATGATGCCTGGATGTGAGGGAAGCCAGCCACTGCTGTAAATCCCTAAGCTCTCACATGTTAACTGTTAAGGTCAATTGCAAATGTGATGTACTGCTTTTCCCTGATGAGTAGGGTGTCGGTGACCTATTTAATGCAGTTGTGCACTTCAGATTGGGAGATGTGACTGATGACTTCTGTAGCAGATTGGAAAGTCCAAGTGGCAAAGAAATGAAAGGTTATGGTGACTTTCACAGTTGCTGACAAAGCATGACCCCTTGGTCCAGCAGACTACAGCCTGCCTAGGGAAGCGCAGCCTCCTGGTACACTGCTCTTCATACAGATCCAGGTAAGTGGCGCTTGGTTTGTATACCCTGTTTGCTGGGTATGGCCCCCTCACCTGCTGTCTTCTAATAGGTACAGTTGCTGCTAGTGCCGGTTGCTGAGGCTGCTGCTGCTCCGCTTCCTTCATGTGTTCTTCCATCCAAATGAAACTAGCAATAATAGCACAGGATGCTGCTGAGGGTGATATGACCAAAAAATGGGAAAGAAGTAATTTGGAACCTTGCAAATCAGACATGGCTTGATTTTGGAGGGAACATTTAAATCCAAAGTTGGCAAAAACGTCATGCTGGATGGAAGATTCTAGATAGGGCATCTGCAATGTTCTCATCTACTTCCTTTAATCCCTGGATTGGAAACCATCTGGTCCTGCAGGTTTGTCACTCTTTAGTGCCATTATTTTCTTCATTACTGTTATTTTGCTTATGTTAATCTGGGTGTCCTGTCACTGATTCATATATTAGTTTCCTTGGGATGTCTGGCATGCTGACTTCTTCCTCGAGTGCACTGTAAATACTGACACAGTATTACAACAGTAACAACACTTCACAAGCACTTCATTGGCTGTAAAGCGCTTTGGGATGTCCTGAGATTGAGAATGCAAGCCCTTTCATTATTTCTTGTGAGTTGGTTTTAGCAAGATAAATGGGGTTGTGATTCCCATAAATACAAAGCACATATACAGGTGCAACAATAACTAGCGGCTAGATTATTTTAGAACACAAGTTTAAAGGCTTGGAGCAAGATATTTAAAATTACCAGGAGTGAAAGTAGTTAGAAAGGATCAGGATCACTGGGGCATCGAGCTAGGTCCTAGAACATAAAGGGGCACAGTAAATTCTCAGTGAAACTCACAGTCTGCTCATTCACCGCCATATCGCTTTCACTTACACACACCCTGCCTGAAAGCATATATATTACATATATACATATAAATATATATAATATATCCTCTTTTTATCTCTACTTAACCTGGGGATGTTTCAAAGGCAATTTCAGAAATAGGAAGACAGCAACAGAAGTTATTAGGAGCCGGCAGTGGGTCTGTCAGCACCTGTGGGCAGAACCGACAGAGACACTCAGTCTCAGACCCTCACCATTTCAGAACTGATTCGTTTCTGCTCCGCTCCAATAGAAAGAAGTTTTGCAAATATTCAGCAGTTTAATCACAGCCCCACCCTCAAGGTCGTCTAAACTGCATCTGCTGCCTCTTTGGTAATTCGTATCAATAGACATTTCACTAGCGTTGAGTTTCTGCCAGTCATATCTGGCGTAATCTGGGCGGTATCAGCCAAACCAATGCAAAAGATTGTGGAATTTTAAATGTAAGTTAAAACCATTTAAATTTTTGTTTTCTGCAATTTTATACACTGCTTTAAGAGACAATTTGCCTGAATCAGGCCCTGCCACAAGACTGACCACACACCCAGATTGAATTGCAAGATTCCAGAAATTGCACTGGTTTGGGATTCAAATTGCAGTAATTTTCTTAGGCACTAATACACATGGTTTAAAAGTTTCCATTTCTAAAATGATTTAATTTACATAGGAACTGACCATTATATGCCAATGAAACTATTAAATGGTTCAGTGTAGTTTTTCAAAGTCATTTTCAATGATTTTAAATCAGAAGGAGGGCTGGACTCTTATTAAAAATGCTTATTTTTTGGTTAAAACCCATTTTCTGCTGTATTTATAAAACTGTGCAAGTTACTTAATGATATCAAGGAATACTTGTTAATTAAAAACAAAATGATTGTATTCTTTTATACTGCCCGACTGCACTGGTTCATGAATGATTTTACTTTTTAGCGAAATGAACTGTAAACTAACTAGTACAATTTCAAGTGCATTTTGGGCCCAATTTCCCAATTGCATTCAAAGAAGATACTGGACCCCGGGTATTTATCACTCACTATTGTTATTTCAAATAAGCCAGTGAGCAATCCAGTGAGGAATATCACATCTCGAGCCTCTTCCAGCTCTGACAAAAGGTCGTTGACCTGAAACATTAGTAATCGAGAGTCGGGACCATTTTTGGGTCCCGAACCTGCTCTGACCAGGACACCTGCCTGGGAGATCTTCGCGGAGGCGACCAATTACGAGGCTGCCTCCAGGTCCAATTAAGGATGCCAGGCAGGTTCCTGAAACTGGTTTAGCTGGTTGGCCACATGCTAATGAAATTTTAGCACATGGTGTAGCTAGCTCTATTCTGTCAACAAAAGTAATTTGCATTGGCATTGCATGCTATTTTGCTTGCTAGCTAGCGAATACAGTTGTGCTGCAGCATTGATATTTGTATTCTTAGCCAATTTATTCATAGGGAGAAATGTGTTTCAAATCGAACTGTGTTTTGATGGCATTAAGTTGGCTATACACTCTATATAAAGATTAATTGCCCCCATGTCCGACACTGAGTCAATAATTTTGTCAAATATCCATGGTGTAACATGTTGGTGCCTCTCCCTGCGTACAAGGGACAATAAATTCCTTCCACCCAAAGCATGTCTAATCACAATAAAGTCATTTGTTGGCCACAAATTGTCACATAAATATAGATTGAATGGAGAAGAACCAGCAAACATATATTGGCAAGTGGACTCATAAATGCCCACGTCTAGACAATGTAGCTAAGCAATTAAAAACTATCTTTTCTAAAATTCTGGAATTCATAGAAGTCTACAGAGATATGTTAAGACTTCACAAGTCAGGAGTTAGAATGCCTTGACATTCAATGGCATTACCATCCCTGAATCCCCCACTATCAACATCCTAGGGGCTACCATTGACCAGAAACTGAACTGGAGTAGCCATATAAATACCGTGGCTACAAGAGCAGGTCAGAGGCTAGGAATTGTGCGGCGAGTAACTCACCTCCTGACTCCCCAAAGCCTGTCCACCATCTACAAGGCACAAGTCAGGAGTGTGATGGAATACTCTCCACTTGCCTGGATGGGTGCAGCTCCAACATCACTCAACAAGCTCGACACCATCCAGGACAAAGCAGCCCGCTTGATTGGCACCCCATCCACAAACATTCAATCCCTCCACCACCGATGCACAGTGGCAGCAGTGTGTACCATCTACAAGATGCACTGCAGCAACGCACCAAGGCTCCTTAGACAGCACCTTCCAAACCCGCGACCTCTACCACCTCGAAGGACAAGAGCAGCAAATGCATGGAAACATCACCACCTGCAAGTTTCCCTCCAAGTCACACACCATCCTAATTTGGAACTATATCGCCGTTCCTTCACTATCGCTGGGTCAAAATCCTGGAACTCCCTTCCTAACAGCATTGTGGGTGTACCTACCCCACATGGACTGCAGCAGTTCAAGAAGGCAGCTCACCACCACCTTCTCAAGGGCAATTAGGGATGGGCAATAAATGCTGGCCTGGCCAGTGACGCCCACATCCCATGAATGAATTTTTTAAAACGGTCAGTAGTAGATCGGCACCACCCCCACACCCACCCCCCCCCACCCCAGCCCCCACCCCCGTTAAACACATCACCTTATTTTCCCTTCCTCTGACTTCAATAGAAAGGAATATCAGATGGGTGTAGTATTGTTGGCCAATCTGCTACCATCTATTTTACACCCTGTCCAAGTTGAACGTTCTGTCTAAGAATGGAAAATATCTCCCTCATTTGCCGTTGGGGGTAAAGGCACTGCCTAGTATAATACAAAGCCATCTAGGTTAGAACTTTTCAGGTTCAACGCTGGTCTGTTTTGAATTAGCGAATAGGCTAGCCAGATGTTGAAATGTTACAAATAGCTTCAACATCTCTGGGGCTGAAAGTTTCCACTACTGATCTCTATCCAGTGATCTCTGCTGTGGATTTTGAGTGTAGATAAAAAAAGGCTTGGCAATAAGGCCTTGCACAATTGAATTGCTTGCTGACATTCTCTTTCTATGCTCATACACAGAGAAAACCCATTTAGGTAAGGCATCAGAGTGCTACCAGCAAATGTGGAGCTATACTGCAGCAAGTAGTTAGGGCCATCAGGAATGAAGGACAGAAAATTGGAAATAAATTGAATATAAAAATAATGCTCCCCTGAAGTGATAGGGCCTGAAATTCTGACCGTACTGACCTCTTCCTGCTTTGTGGGTACAGACACTGCTTGGTATAATACTAAGCCATGTAGGCATGTCAGTCCCATTGCACGCACTGCAATGTAAATTGTGGATGCAACCAATTCAAATAGGCTGAGATTGGGAAATCATGTAAAAGCAACACCTAAGATATGTAAGGAATGGTGCGGAAAATGATGGGGCAGGATGTAGGCCCCAAATTACCAAGAACTAGATAGAAAGAGGGGGTAGATAATGTCTGGTGGGGGAAGAGAGGTGTGGGCATGGGGAGATGGTGAAGAGGGGTTGGGGCATGAGGGAAAGAGGGTTATAAAATACGTGGGAGGGAGGCTGAAACAGAGGAGGCAGTGGAGTGGAGGGGAGTTGGTGGAGTAGTGGTAATGTCACTGGACTAGTAATCCAGAGGCCTTGGCTAATGCTCTGGGGACATGGGTTCGAATCCCACCATGGCAGATGGTGAAATTTGAATTCATCTAATAAAAAAATCTGGAATTAAAAGTTAGTCTAATGGTGACCATGAAACCATTGTCGATTGGTGTAAAAATCCACCTGGTTCACTAATGTACTTTAGGGAAGGAAATCTGCCTGGTCTGGTCTATTTGTGACTCCAGACCCAGAGCAATTTGATTAACTCTTAACTGCCTTCTGAAATGGCCTAGCAAGCCACTCAGTTCAAGGGCAATTAGTGATGGGCAATAAATGCTGGTGACCCCAGCAACACCCACTTCCCACGAATGAATAAAAAAAAATATGGTGCAGGAGTAGATATAACATCTTCTGTTGTTCAAAAGGGTAACAGAGGAAACCAGGCAATCTGACTGCATGTCCTCATAATAAACAGAAGGAATAGTCTCTTTGGGGTTGGTAGATTGGAGTCAAAGGCTGGGACCTTACAGAGCTCCCCATGTCCGCTCTGTGCTGGCGGGGCGGGGGGAGGGGGCCGAAGGGTCGGGCCCAATCTTCCCGGTGGTGGCGAGGCTCCCTGGCGGCCCCCACCACCTCCCACCCCCTCCTGCCGCTGGACAACGGGACCCGGATTAAAATATTCAAATTAACAGAATGCATACATTTAAATAAAACTGACTCCAATCTTAGCGTCGGGGCGCAATCTTCAGAGTGGTGGCTGGCACTCAGGCGCCTTCACTTTCTCGTCTGAGGAAAGCAGGTGCCACAGTGGTGGGGAAGGGGGGAACTTAAGATTTTTCGTGTGGTGGGGGGGGGGGGGTTCAAATTGACATCATTAGTGTCGGGGATAGTGGGAAGGGGTGACCTGTGCACTTTATTCTGTTTGGGGGTAGGGGGTAGGTCAAGTGTGAAAGGTAAGTGTTTTGTGGGGGGGGAGAGGGCAAATAATGAATTTTATTGTTATTGGGGGCGGTGGGAAAGGGGCGGCAGATTTTGAATCAGTACAGTGGGGGGTTTATAACTTTAAAAATTTAAATTAGCCAGCAGAGCTTTATAAATGGCGCCAGCACCTACGCACAGACAGCTGACGTCATTGCCAGCCAGAGACAGCCCGCCCCCTCCAAATGAATGGGGTGGGGGGGTGTGGGGGATGGGCTGGTGGTCCGAACAGGTCATTAGCATAGGCCACCGCAAGGAAGATCGCGGCAGCATGACGGCGGGCGACTCTACGTGTGCGGACTGCCATTTTTTTCCAGCCAAAAGAATTTGGCACACTCATTATGGAGGGAGATGGCTGTGGGAGTGAATGTCACCTCCCTGAACCCCAGCACATCTTTGCACTGCAGGAAGAAGGTTAATGGCCTCATCAGAGCAGTGTAAAATTGTGCGAGGTAGCTTGCAAAATCTTTTCTTCGTTGCAGAAAGTAAGTGAACATGCAGAGCCTGTGCACTCTCTGCTTTGACAATTCATGCAGGTAACTAACCTTTCTATAGGCTTTTAAGTCAGGTGCAATCCAGCTGTAAATGATGAATTTCTAGTTTTGGCCCTCACTATCCTGGCCTGAATTTTACGAGCGTGCCGCAAATCGCGGCAACGCGCTTTGAAGTTGACTCTCTGCCCCGCGTGGAGCGGCTGCCGCTGAGCCCCACAATATCGCACTCAGGGGCTCATTTAAATGGAGGGCGGAATGGCCGCCCCCGATGACAGAGAGGGGGTTGCTACTCTGTCCTTGGCAATGGCATTGGCGCCACACGCAGGCACTGGCGCCATTTTTAAAGGGCTTCAAGCCGTTAGAAGAAATTAGAATTTTTAAAATACCATTATTGTGCATTGTCTTCAAAATATTAAATAAAAGCTGAAGGCCCTTTCCCACCCACCCCACTCACTCACCCTCCAATGTTTTTGGGCCTATTGCTCCAAAATTAATTTTATTCCCAACCCGAACTTCCCCCTCCCCAACCTCGTTAACTTTGCCGTTCAACCCCTTCCCACTATCCCCATAGCCAATACAAAATGTTTTCCCTGCTTCTCCCCCTCCCACCCTGATAATTTCACTTTCCCACCTCCCCATCAGTGTCACACCTTGGAACTCCGAACGGAACTTACTCTGTCCTGGCAGCTGTCCCACGCCGATCTTCCGGCCGCTGGCCAGAACACCCGCACCATTCCATTTCCGAAGGCGCGGGAGTTCTGGCCAGCAGCCAGAAGATCGGCGTGGGACAGCTGCCAGGACAGAGTAAGTTGATTTGCATTCATTTCAATTAATTTAAATATTAAAATGAAGACCCTGCCGCTTGGCGGCGGGAGTCTGTACTACGGTCTCGCCGCCGCCTGTAAAATGCGGTGGGGCCTTCTTGGCGTCGAGAATCGTGGCGGGCCTCTCCCAGACAAATTTTCCTGGCCACCCAACACGGTCCCGGACGTCGGAGGGCTAGTAAAATTCAGCCCCCTGTCAGTTGTGACATACACCACTTGGGAGGAGGGCATATCTTCTGCCAGTAGCAAATTCTACTGGAATTTAGTGTGTAATTCAGAACAGGTATAACTGGCATATCTGATGTCTGCCCCAACATCATGTTCCCTACACTAGGACTGTCACATCTCAGGCTAAAAGAATCACATATGAAGTCACAGATTTAACTTTCACAAAGATTTAACAAGCGTTTATTGAAGATTTCTGTTCACTGCTACTACATATAAAGACCTGTTCACAGCTGCTACATGTACAACTGACCCTATACCAACCCTCAGGTCAGGTGCTTTCCCTAAAAGCACAGAGTTACTTTCAGTTTCTCTTCCAAGTACCATATAGTCTCTAATACTCAAGTCCACACATAATCAGCTATCATGACATTCCTCCTTTATCAGACTAAAACATGTCCATGATTTTCCTGTTTGGCATATGTAGCTTAAATTCCATTGCTTACCAAACATACTGTAATAAATTTTGTAAACGAACTTAACAAATCATTATTTTCCTAACTCATTGAGTAAATGAATTTCTTCAATTGCATCTGCTTTCAAGGGCAGCATTTGGCGTACATCCTTTTTAATTTGAACACAATCACAACACAAAATCTTCATATCGTTTTGGTGGTCTACTCTCACCCCGTGGTTTTCCTGTTGTTTCAGGAACTCTGGTCACTGTGCAGGATTAGGAAACATCATCAGCCCCTCTGGAACCGATGTTTCTCCCTCTAGATAGCAAGCTGTCTGCCCGCCATCAGCTTCACAGGATTGGACATCTGAATTGCTGGATGTCAACTTCACCTCAGCTCCTACATCTGGTTCATCTGCTACTGTGTCTTTGTCACCATGATACTTTTTGATGCATGAAGAATTTCTGTCATACAGTACTCCTTCTGGCGACTGCACAGTCACACTGTTTCTCTTCTTGGCAATAACAGTGTACAGTTTGGGATAATATGGTTTATCCATCTTACTCCGATTCTCCCGTCTCAGTAATACTTCATCACCAGGCATCACATCAAACTGTCTAGTCTCTTTCTGTAGTCTACATAAAACTTTGCAGCACCCTTGTTCTCAGCATCATGATCTCGAACCTCCTGATTAACTCTAAATGTCCCTCAGCTCCAGTATCTTGGTGTGTATTTTGCAACCAAATAACAACTCAACTGGGCTCTTTCCCATCATGTGTGTAGTTGTTCTATACATGGCCACATATGACAACAACACCTCCTTGCAGTCTCTACCCTCAACCTGAGCAATCCTCACCCATTCCTCTGAGGATTGGTTTTGTCTTTCCACTTCCCCATTTGCCTGTGGCCATTTCAGTGTTACTCTGTGACGGTGAATACCTGTGACTTGCATGTAATTTGCAACGGTCTGTGAGATGAATTGTGGCCCATTGTCTGACTGATAGATCATACCTTGCAAATATTTCAGTCAATGCAAACACTGTTTTCTCTGCCATTGTAGACTTCATTACCACATACTCATAATAACTGCTGTAATAGTCAATCCCGCTAGTATGGACTCTCCTGATTTAAATGGGCCTAAGAAGTCAACTGCTACATCCTCCCATGGTCCAGCCGGTAACAGTGTACTGTGTACTGGTTCTGGTGGATTGGATCTACTGACAAGTTGACATCCATGACATGTTTTGACACACTGTTCCACATCTTTCTTTATTCCTGGCCACCAGATTTTGGTTCGTAAGTTTTGCTTAGTACCAATCACTCCCAAGTGACCCTCATGAGCTAGCATCACCAGTCGACGCCTAAGCTTTTGGGGAACTACAAGTCTGTTATTTCTGAGAACACACTTCCCAATTGTGCTCAGTTCATCTCATATAACGATGTATGCTCTGAATGGGCAATTCTTCCAACTTCCAGCTTGGATTCTCTGTCTGATGTTATTCAATTCTGGATCTTTGTCTGACTCTCTTTCAATCTCTCTAGTTGTTATTGCTCTCGGTGTAGCATGAACTGCTATAAACCACATGAATGATTCAACTTACTTCTCTAGTGAAGTTCTGTGTGTTTGTCCTTCAAATGACTCTATGATGTCTTGGTCAACCAGTTCCTTGAATTTTGCCTCAACTTTCCCTCTCAGACCAAAAGGTGTTCTGCGTATAGGCTGAGCTACAGGTTTCATGTTCTTTCACTTGTTAATCTCACTTGGCAGCTGTGCAACTTCCCAATTCCTTGAAACACTGGTCCAAACTCCTCTCGAAGCTGAGCATAGGATTTCACAGAATTCACTTTCAATCCAATGTGTAGCACCCAGGCTTGGCCAGTTTCTCGACTCAGAGGCTCACCATCCTCTTCAATCACTATGAATTCTGCCCCCACTCTCTGATCCACAGCTCTCATGCCCGCAGTGAAACATCCAACAGTTTGAAGTGGGGTTTTAGATGTTTAAGGATAAAGGTTTTTAACACATTTTCGCAATGTGCACTTGATTCTCTTTGTCTTCAGTTCCTCCCACAGTGCTCTGCTGATGACATCACTGCCACTGCCTGAATCTACAATAATGCTCACGACAACACCTCCAACAATCACTGGAACTTTCTCAAGGTTACTTTCATTGACAGAAAACATGTATCCACAATTGCTATTTATGTCCTCACTCACTGCATCTTCTTCAATTCATCTTACAGTTGTACTACTTCCATCTCTCTTTCCGTAGATGGTTTGCCAGGCTTCCCGCTCTGTTCAGTTTTGCTTCTGCACTTCTTGGCAAAATGGTCTCTGCCCCCACATTTTCTGCATATCTTTCCCTTGGTGGAGCAGTAATCATCTGTAGTGCCCCAACCTGCCACATCTGAAACACTCTCTCCCAGACTTTTTCTGTTTACATTTACACATACCTGGATTCCGTTGTGTCACTCAGTTAACCTCAGATTTTGTCATGCTGATGGGACCAGGTTTCATGCTGTGCACTTGTCCATCTATTGCTTCAAAAGCAGCCGCTATTTTCAAAGTGTCATCCAACGTTCAGTCACCTTCTCTTTCCAGCAGCCTACGCCTCAACTTATCCGACTTGCAATGGTGGACACCCTGATCCATTATCTGGTTATTCAGATCCGTCACAACATAATTTCATACATCCGACATCTACCTCAAACGAGTCACAAATTGGGCTACTGTTTCCTCCTCTTTCTGTCTCATTTTATGGAAAACATGCCTTTGGAATGTGGCATTTGGCATCACCACAGAATAGTCCTTCAGTGCTTTCACTGCACGTTCATAATCTGTCTTTTCTCCCATGTCAAGCAGCATCTTGAAAGTCTCCCTCACCGACATACCCGTATTGAACAGCAAGGGCCATCGCTGTGCTTTCTGCATCTCCGTTGCCCTGTTCATAAACAAACTGTGACTGTCAGCATATGCTTCGAACTCCTCCAGTCACACTTTCCATTTCACACTGACGGAATTTCATGCTGACAGAACTGGCATCACCCATCAGATCAAACGGCTCAACTCCCCGGACTGCAGACATATCAGCTCCAGCAAACGCCATGACACAATCCTAATATCTCCAAATTTACCTCATCGCCAATGTCACATCTCAGGCTGAAAGAATCACACTTGAAGTCACAGATTTAACTTTAATAAAGATGTAACAAGCGTTTAATAAAGACCTGTTCACAGCTGCTACATGTACAACTGACCCTATACCAACCCTCAGGTCAGGTGCTTTCCCTAAAAGCACAGAGTTACTTTCAGTTTCTCTTCCAAGTACCATACAGTCTCAAATACTCAAGTCCACACATAACCAGCTATCATGACAAGGACCACATCGTCTTTTACACCAAAAGAAAATATCAATATTTCAGGCCCAGATTCTCCTTTAAAACAAAACAGCTGGCATGCTGATTGAATATTTATATAATCTTATCTGTCTTTAAAATCTCTCCTGTGACTTCCCAGAAGATTAATCAAAGGCAAGGCCCTGCCAACTGCTTAACACACAAAAAAAGGTCTGGAATGTTTCTTTCATTCCGCTAGCATAACTTTGACAAGCAACTGGTGTAAGCTATGTTTTTCTGCATAAACGACATTTCTGCTAAAGTTACACTGCCGGAGTGGGCAAAACCCGGAAGAAATTCCTGGGAAACTGCCTTTCAGATGCTGGGGCTGATTGATATCATGTATTGTTGTTAGTCCAACATCGCTTTTCTCTGGTAAAGTGTCGCACAAGTCTCTGCAAGATACTGGGACCAAACCGCCGAGCATAAAAGCACAAATTTTGCCTTGCATTATGTGTAGGGATCACTGAGAGAGCCAGGATTTAAAATAAGCTCTACTGACTTCTAACTGAGTGACTGTAAAGAGGACTTGCCATCATTTACCAAATAATTTATTACATCACTAAAAAGAATGCAGATACAATCCAAATAGTGACTACAGAATGGAAATATAAGTGGAGTGTAACGCATTGAAAACCTGTGGGACAAGAAACTCAGCTGCCATGACTCCTTCGTCCTCCACCAGTCCAGGCTACCTCAGATCTTCATTCAAGCCCCAAGGTGCATGGATGGATCCTACGGGACAACAGTAATCCCTTGAAGAGATAGCCACTGATCCCTCTTTGGGAGCCCAGACACAGGCACAGAGGCGAAACAACCAATGCCACCTGCTCACTCGGACAAACATTGAGCAGGCCATCGGGCTCCCGAAGAGAAAATTCGGGTGCCTGGACCCTTTGGGTGGTGTCCTCCTGCAAGGTCATTCTGGTGGTCTGTTGTGCTCTCCATAACATGGCCCCCCAGAGTGGTATGGACCTTGAGAATGGTGAGGACCTGGAAGGAGACATCTCATTGGGGAAGGAGCAGGAGGTAATAGAGGAGGGGAAGATGTGGTGAAGGGAGATGACACTGAACAGAGAGATGCCCCTGCTGCACTATGAGCTAGCCCCCTCCTGCCATCCTCCAAGAAGAGGACCTCCCTCCTCTCTCTCACGGCCTCCAGCATTAGATCCATGTCAGCATCGATTAAATAAGGACCTGTCCTACCCCAAGTGCCAGGCCTCCAACTCCCCTGTGACATTTTGCTTCCCTCTTTTGCAGTGGGAGGCTTTGGCACTAACCACAAATCTCTCCCTCAGGACAACGAGCAGCCTCAGTGATGGCTGCTTAGGGGAAATCTAAATGAGTCCCACACTTCATCTGACCCACCTCCATTCCTGCCTCCACTGGCTGTAAATGGATAGGAAACCCATCTCAAAATCAATTCAGGGGTCACCCCCATGAAAATCTGAACTTTAATCAGCTTCCCATTGGAGGTGGGTCTCTGACCCAAAAACAGACCCAGCTCCTCTTTCTTACCTCCGTGGCAAAAATTCAGCCTTATGTCTCTATTTATAAAGCCCAGGATCCCATACCCAAACTCCACTTGGATGAGGGATATGATGTTGGGTACTCCTCTCCTCCTGTCTTGGTCCTCTCCCTGGTATTACATGTTGTTTTGTCCTGCAGAAAGAGAGGGTGAGAGTTTGTGAGTGGCTGTTAAACAGGTAAGTGGAGATGTGTAGCATTTGTGCAAAGGTGCATGTGGTGATAGCTGGAGAAGCAGCAAGGTGGAATAAGGATGGCAAGGTGATGAATGCAAACCAAGTGTGGGTAGTATTAAGTGAGGAAGGACTGCTGGGAGGAGTTGGTGGTGTAAATGCTTGAATGTGGGAAGAGAACACTATTCGCGGTGTGGTGTGAAGAAAGCAAAGGAAGAAGAGAGTGTGTTTTGAATGAAAAAGAGTTGTTGTGATTGGATGCTGAAGGACATGATAGAAGAGAAGGAATTGTTGAAAGTGTTGTGTGAGAGGTGAAAAGCTGTACTTACCCTTGCTGCTTTTGTGAGTTTGTTAAACCTCGTCTTATTGATCCCAAGTCTGGGGATGATGCTGCTGGCACTGATCCTGTCAGCCACCTCTGTCAGCTAGAAAGTGGCCCTGGTGATTCTCCTGCGGATGCTGGAAAACAGTATCTCAATCCTTGTCCTGAGCCCCTGCATCAGGCCCCCAGGGAGGCTTGTGTAAACCTTGGTGTAGCCCTGCGACTCATTTCAGAAATTCCTGTCTTTTCAGCAGTGTAATAGGGAAATATGCATTCCTGCTTTAACCAGACATTAGGCGGCCCACCAAAAATTGTGCAAAGAAAATGTACGGGCTGCTGATTTCCTAATGCAATCAGATCGGCAGCTCATCACATATTAAAATAAGTTCAGGAGTTAAAATGGGCCATCCTCAAGTTGGTAAAATCAAGAGAGCTTGCTTTCTGCCCTGAGTTAAAATTGGGACTCATGATGCTACTTAAGTCTGGTTAGTAATAAGCATCATTAACAAATAACACTGTAAGCAGAATAATCTGTCAATATCAGTTCAGCTGAACTGGAATTTTTTAAGCTTGTTGTAAAATATTTTAATCAGATGGGATTTGATTTTTAAAATATCTTTGCTTACATTGGATATTAATTATGTTATGTAGCATCAAGAGATAATGGGCAAATGTTGTCTGAAAGATATTAATTACAGCTATATTTACAGAGAACTGTATTACCTGCAAAATCAGCACAACTGCAAGGGGGTGGAAGGTTATCGGGGTGGAAATGTGGAGCGATCAGTTCAGCCATGAACTTATTGAATGGCGGAGCAGGCTCAAAGGGCCGAGTGGCTTACTCCTGCTCCTAATTTGTATGTTTGTATAATTCAAACTTATGAACATGCAAATATAGGAACAGGAGTAGGCAGTTTAGCCCTTCAAGCCTGTTCCATCATTCAGTAAGATAATGGTTGATCTGTGACCTAGTTCCATGTATCAGTCTTTTCCCCATATCCCTTAATACCTTTAGTTAACAAAACTCTATCAATCTCATTTTAAAATTTACGACTGATCTAGCATCAATTGCTGTTTGCGGAAGAGAGTTCCAAACTTCTATCAACTTTGTGTATAGAAGTCTTTCCTAATTCCACTCCTGAAAGGTCTGGCCCTAATTTTTAAACTATTCCCACTGGGCCTAGACTCACCAACCAGCAGAAATAGTTTCTCTCAATCTACCCTATCTGGTCTTTTCTTTCAAAATAGTGTATTCGCCCACAAGTCGTATCTTGCATAGTCAATGAACTTAGTCATAGTGGATTGTTAAATGCATTATAAATGTCAATATTGCACACAGTGTATTGGAAATTTAGCAATGTTGGGTCTTGATAGCTTCAGAACCATAATATAGTCATAAATCTGAAGCACTGTGGAAATTATTGTTTTATTATTTTTCCTTAGTCCTCCTTAGCCATCCCACCTCGTGCAGCCCAGAGAGCAAGCCTCCCTCCCCTCCAGAGCTGTTCTTAGCCAAATACTAGGAACCGCATTATTGCAGCCTAGAAATACATCGTCCTCTGATTTTTTCCTCGCCCCTCAACTTACCCAGTCTCAAGCCACACAGAGAGATGTCTTGCATCTGCTTGGAACTTCCACACATTTGTCCAACTTAGATTCGAAACTCAACAGATTGGGCCTAAAATTCATCACGTTGTGCATTGCTACACCAATTCAAGGTCAATCATTTTCAAGCAGAATGATACCATAATTGTCTTATTTACAAAAAAAAATAACTTTATCAAGAACAAAGAATCAGCATCTAATTCCTTTTATAACTAATATATAATAAATGTAAAATTGTACTTCTGCGTAGTGGCAATATAAGCTTAAACACTGTTCATTGGCTTTAAAGATCACTGGGAAAATCACACCAATTTAATTCCCTGCCAGCAGCCGAAGAAGGTAGCAGGCTTTTTATTATTCCTTCATCTTTGCCAAAAAAACAATTTTCATTTTGTTCCATTGGCAGACAACTGTTAGCAGCTATTGAACAGCTACAGCAATGGTCAACCTCATGAGATGAGCACAAAAACACCTCAGATAGTAACTAATGATACAGTTTGTCCAAATTTCAAGGGCCATGGTGTCTTGTTATTCAAGAAGCCACAGAATCTCATGAATAATTCAACCTTCAGTGCCACTCTTTGTTAAATGCATTTATTGTACAAGAATCAGATTCACAGAGGGTTACTGAAACAACCCCTTCCCCTCAGAACGTAACAAAAGAATTTGAAAAATAATACAAAATTCCAGCAGTTATTGCTTTGAATTACAAGATTTAATCTTAGTTGCAAAATAGGTTAAAAGACGTAGGAGCGTTTTTTTTCTTCTGTGTATTATTCTTAAAAGAAATCATAGATGTGAATAAACATCAGCAAGACCATTCGAAAGCAGTGACTTTTCTACTTTCACCACTATTCTGAGGCTTTCTCTCACATATGAATGCAAAACAACTCCACCTTTAACATCAAGCCCAAATGTATCTTTCAGCTCCAAACGAAAGGAATACAATTTTGTCTGTGAGTGTTTCTTCTTTGTTATAGCTAAGAACATAAAAGAATCCAGAGTGAGAAAAAGTCATGAACCCTATCAATCCTGCTCCTCCCACAGTCTGGTGTCTCTAACAACTCAGACTTAAATATATTTTGCCACGTACATTCATCATCTCTATGTAAGACGGAGTGATGGTCTTACAAATTCATGATACCGGATGTCCTCACAGATGTTCACAATGGTGAATTGGAACTATGACATACTGCCCTGCTTTTGTGTCTGATGCAAGTTCGTGGCATGCTGACACTCCAACCCAATAGTTCTTCATAGTTTTCAAATATGTTGTTAATATCTCATTTCCGAATCAGTAAAATGTTGTTTTCTAAGTTTTAGTTGTGGTACTTTGGAAAATGATTGCAGATTCCATAGCTGAATAAACAAATATTTGTCATGTACACTTGTTAAATGATAATTTTAAGTACGAAATAAGCACTACTACATTTGCATCATAATTGGTCACTTTTCTTTCATGCCTGCTGTTAGATTGACAAGGCATAAAGTTTCCTGAAGAAAAATAGAGCATACCCATTATTTTGATTTCCATCCTTCAAAAAAATGACAATTATTTTTTGATTCTAAAAAGTGGCCCTAAATTCTCCAAAGAGGAAAACAGGCATAAAGGTGTTTCTTTAATCTGAATAAATTGTGAATTGAAGACGGAAAATGATTTGTGAGAGTTCGGAATCTGTGTCACTCCTCAATTCTCCCTCACTGTTTTGCTCTTTTTGAAACCTTTTCAATGATCATTGCTCCTGGACACAGATTTTTGTTTTGTTTTGTTTTCCATTTATGCAACACAACCATGTTGGAAAGCATCTCTGTGCGTCTGGAGTTCAAAAAACTGCATCACATCAGTGCATGTCAGGCTCCATTTCATGTATTTTACTCATATAAACATATCCCAAGATAAGTGGTGCATGCCTGTTTTGGTCCTACTCAGGGGAATGCAAGTGACAGACAAAGAGGAGGTGAGAATTCAAATTGTTTATGGCCACCTCAGGTTCACTTTGACTCCTTCCCAATTCACAGAACAATGAGAAATAATATTCAGCCTGGACCTCATCTCTCTAAATTCCAAGATGGCAGATCTGATGCTAAATCCCATCAGAAGAAGCTGATTAGCTTTGCCACCACTTATACTTTCCATCTGATGCCCAGCGAAATCTGCAACAGTAATATCACTATGTCATTTATTATACAGGGCCAGCTCCAATTGAGCTCTTGTCATCGGAGACAACCTTGTAAAGTAAAGAGGATCATCAGTATTTTACAGCCCTAAAAAGTAGAATGGGCACGAATGGACACTGTACTCCATGGGCTGAATTTTATGTTTCAAACATTGGTCCTGCCGTCGCGCGCAAGGTATGTCGTGGGCTGGAGCGGCTGGCCGAATGCAATTCAGCAGCACCCAGCCAATTAGGAATAATGAGCAACAACCCCCAACCAATTACATGCTAGGGATAGGGCCAGGATGCGGAAAGCACGGCATCAGGTGATGCCTCAGCAACTGAAGGGGACATTTCTTAAAGTCTGCCTGGCCTGCAGTGCAGTGCAATGCAGTCTGCATTGGGAAGGCCTGGAAGAGGAGGAGGTGATATTGCATGCTTAGAGATGGCTGACAGGAAAACCTATGTGGCCCCACACTTCCCTGATGCCTCTCTCCAGGTGCTACAACAAGCCGTCAAGGAGAGGAAGGACATCTTGTTCCCAAGGGACGAGAGGAGGACCAGTGAGCCAAACCAAGCAGGCCTGGTTCCAGATCGCTGAGGAGGTCAGTAGCCATGGTGTAAGTCCACGCGCAAGGATACAGTGCCACAAGCAGCTCAATGACCTCATCCGGGCTGATGGATGATCCCTTCATCCTCTTCAGCCTTGCATCTGTTGAAATAGGACGGTGCATTGGGACAAGAGTAATCTACCCCCCAGACGTGGGCAAAGGGACAGGGGATGCAACATGTCTGTCAGTGGCCTGTCACGATGGCCCTGAAAACAGGCCCCCTGTCATATTTGAATCTTGCGAGATTCCTTGGAAGGGAACACATACATGAGGCATCTCTGTGCCGCCATCACTGGCAACTGCACTGCGAGCAGCCTGCGTTGGGATTGATGTCGCTGGGGTCCAACAGCAACTTTCCCTCTGTCTGCAGGAGAAGATAGCACATAATCGTAAGGAGCAGGTGAAGACTGGAGGTGGGCTGCATTGCTGCATGTCCTTACATGATGGAGGAGGCGGCCATGGAGCTTTACGGACAGCAGGATGGAAGGAGCATTGCAGACGCCAGACTGGGGCACCCTCCCAAGATAGTAAACAGTGTCTACATGGGCACAAAAATGTATCTGCAATGATGGAGCCATGCTGCTCATCAGGCATCTGGTGTACACAGGAGACTGCATTGTAGGGGTGCCTGCAATGCAGGGATGGCAGGCCCTTGACCCTGACATGTCTTTGTTCTGTCACGCAGGTCAAGCTGTTCCAAATCAGACACCAGTGGAAAACACTGCGGATCCTGCCACCTCAGAGCAGGAGGAAGAAGCCTCAGAGGGTCCATCGGTACTTTATACTGCTCCACCCTTCACCAGCACTGATACAGCGCTTCGGTGTGTTTGCGCGTGAGTTTAGATCTGGGCACAGAATCTGGTTAACACAGCACACATGCACCAGAGCAGTGATGGAGGCAGTGAGTTGACAGCTCAGGCTTCTGACAGTCCCAAACTCATGATGTGCCTCTGGTTTTGGCAGCAACAAAGGAAATGCTGGAGATGCAGTGAGAGGGGCGGGAACATCTGGCAGAGATGCCAGAGGCTATGTGTGCCCAAGCGCAGTCAATGGAGGAGTCCATCCAAGCCGAGACCTCGACATTGTCTCTGCCTGGTGCACAAGTGACCTCCTCCATTGAGAGGTTGGTGTATCTGATGGGGAATCACATCCAGCAGAGCACTCAGTGTTTGCTGGATATTCGTGCAGACCTCCATATCCTCATCCTGACCATGGGTACAAGGAAGCAGTGGCAAGTCGAGGGGGGGACAGGGGATTGCAAGTCACCACCAGGTCCTCTGTTCTCAGGTCAGTAGGGAGGCAGACGTTTGCCTTGATAGGGAAGAGGAGTGTATGCCTCCTGCAACTGGGAGCCCCTCTCAGGGTGATCCTCATGTGGGCAGCAGCTCCTCTGCCCCTCTGCCAGTGTCGCCAGTTCATCAAACATCCCAGCTGAAAGAGGGCGGTACTGCTTCTATGCAGAAGGCCCACAGCATGACGGGCCTCTCCAGGCCCAAGGCATCCCAAGGACGGCCTCCAAGGTCACAGGCAGCCTCCACCTCTGCTGACAGCACAGTGGCAGCACCATGTAGGAGTTCACGTAAGAGACTTAACAAGTGCATCTAGAATCACTAGGTTTTCACAGGTGAGCGTTTGTCTGTGATTACACTGGCCGTCTCCATTATGACTGTACATAAATCTTTACTGCAAGGCATGGATTCCCTCCCTTCTTCCTCCAGCAAGAGCTTGTCCCTTCATTGTATCCCAGCCTCCAGGAAGAAGCTGGAGGCAATCACAGATGCTACAAGGGGACAGCTATGGTGCCTCAGCAGATCTGTTCTGCATAAATGTTCAATAAGCCAATGCTTCATTAAGGAAGGAAGGTGGAAAGATGGCTGCAAAAAGGAAGGTCTTTATTGGATAAGGTACAAGGCCATAAACGATCAAATGAAATGCGAATGCATAAGGGCATCACGAGTCTACCTTGCGTATCTCTCATGTCCAATGTCACGTTGCCCTGGGGTTCTTCATCTAGCCAAGCTCGTCCATCTTCCTACTCCACATCCTCATCGTCTGAGCAGGCAATCCACTCCTCACTTTCCTCATTGTTCATCAGCTCCTGCCTCTGCAGGGCAAGGTTGTGCAGCACACACCAAACCACAACGATATGAGAGACTGTCACCAGAGCGTGCTGCCCGATCTAGGTATCTGAATTTCATCTTCAGCAAACCAATGACTTGCTCAATGATACCTGGCATTGTCCGGTGACAGGTGTTGTACGTCTCCTCTGTATCCATGCGTGAATTTTTTAAAATTTGTTTCATGGGATGTGGGCGTTGCTGGCCAGGCCAGCAATTATTGCCCATCCCTAATTGCCCATGAGAAGGTGGTGGTGAGCTGCCTTCTTGAACCACTGCAGTCCATGTGGGGTAGGTACACCCACAGTGCCATTAGGAAGGGAGTTCCAGGATTTTGACCCAGCGACAGTAAAGGAACTCCTCACAGGAGTCAGCAGCCATGTCCTCAGTAGGTAGCTCTTGTCTCCAAGGAGCCATCCCTGAAGGCCGGAGGGAGGGCGGAAACGTTCAGGCACCTGTGACTGCCTCAAAATATAGGCATTGTCGCAACTTCCTGGGAAGTGTGCATAGACCTGCATGATCTATTTACGGTGATCACAGACCAGTTGTACACTGGGGGAGTGGAAGCCCTTCCTGCTGAAGGTCACTGGCTGGTGTTCCAGAGCCTTGATGGCCACATGCATGCAGTCGGTGGCACACAGCACCTGGAGGAATCCTGAAATCAATGGCTACCTCAGCTTGCGAGTTGGGATCCATGCGGAAGCGGAAATAATCTCCAACCCTCCTGGACAGGCATTGCTGATTTCCTTGATGCACTGATGTATTGCAGACTGTGAGATTCTACACCCGTCCGTGTGGATCCCTTGAAATGATCCGGTAGCGTAGAAGTTCAGTGCCAGGGTGCCGGTCAGTGCCACTGGCATTGGATTTACACCAGGTCTCCTGGGACACAGCTCATTCTGCATCATGTGGCACAGGTCAGTGACTGCCTCCCTGGAGAGGTGGAATCTTTGTTGGCACTGCCTCTCGGATATCTGCAGGTAATTGAGCCTCGACCTGTACACTCTCACTGGAGGGTACCTCCTTCTGCGTAGAGCAACTCCCTCTCACTCTCTCCTCTTCACCCTTCTGTCATGTCCGAAGGCAGCTAAGGTCCCTCCTGTGGGCTCACAGGCTGTTGCAGTTCTGCTGACGGTGCCTGGCCCTCCCTCCCGCTCAGGAGCACCTCGTCTTTAACAGGGTCCCTGAAGTCTGGGAGAATGAGGCCTCTCCCTTAAAGGCAGTCTTGCAGTCTTCCCTGCCAGTGTCCCCCTCTTGATGCCCGCAATTGTGACCCTTGCCCAGGTGTCACTTACCTGTTGCCCTCCTTGTATTGGCCCCTCTGCAGTGCAGCCAACCTTCCACTCACTCCTGATGCGCTTAGCTCAGCCCTCCCTTCATGGCCCTTCCAGTCCCTCGATGTTTGCCCTTCTGATAGCTTCCCGTTCCAGCCAGCTATGATCTGCCGCCTCCATGTCACTTCCTCTGAAGCCCTCTGAGACCAGTGCGCCATTTATAAGATTGCATCCGCTATGTAAAATCACACTTAATTGTCCATTTAACTATCTCAATTACCTGCCCAACAGGTTGCCATTGGATCTCCATCTGCCATGATTGTCACCATGGACAAAATCGGAATGGGAGGTCATGACATTGGACTTCCCGTCCAACATGTCCCGTCCCGATTTTATGTCTCCCCATGCCACCATACCAGTCCAAATCATTCCCTTAAAATTCAGGCCCATGTGTGATAATCTATGTGCTTTATGGATCATCAATAACATTTCTTTAGACTTGTAAAGGAAGACTGCATTTTCATGCATATTTTTAAGTACTTGAAATAGAGAATAATCACACATGTACATTTGTTTAAGTCTTCAGAAGAAGGAATTTTCCTCTACACAAGATCAGATGGCAAGTTGTTCAACCTTGCCCGTCTAAAGGTGAAGACCAAAGTATGGAAAGTCCTCATCAGGGAACTCGTCTTTGCTGACGATGCTGCATTAACATCCCACAATGAAGAGTGTCTGCAGAGACTCATCGACAGGCTTGCGGCTGCCTGCAACGAATTTGGCCTAACCATCAGTTTCAAGAGAACGAACATCATGGGACAGGACGTCAGAAATGCTCCATCCATCAATATCGGCAACCACACACTGGAAGTGGTTCAAGGGTTCACCAACCTGGGCTCAACCATCACCAGTAACCTGTCTCTCGATGCAGAAATCAACAAGTGCATGGGAAAGGCGTCTGCTGCTATGTCCAGACTGGCCAAGAGGGTGTGAGAAAATGGCACACTGGCACGGAACACAAAAGTCCGAGTGTATCAAGCCTGTGTCCTCAGTACCTTGCTCTACGGCAGCGAGGCCCGGACAACGTATGTCAGCCAAGAGCAACGTCTCAATTCATTCCATCTTCGCTGCCTCCGGAGAATCCTTGGCATCAGGTGGCAGGACCGTATCTCCAATGCAGAAGTCCTCGAGACAGCCAACATCCCCAGCACGTATGCCCTACTGAGTCAGCAGCGCTTGAGATGGCTTGGCCATGTGAGCAGCATGGAAGATGGCAGGATCCCCAAGGACGCATTATACAGCGAGCTCGTCACTGGTATCAGATCCACCAGCCGTCCATGTCTCCGCTTTAAAGACATTTGCAAACGTAACATGAAGTCCTGTGACATTGACCACAAGTCGTGGGAGCCAGTAGCCAGCGATCGCCAGAGCTGGCAGACAGCTATAAAGGCGGGGCTAAAGAGAGGCGAGTCGAAGAGACTCAGCAGTTGGCAGGAAAAGCGACAGCAGTGTAAGGAGTGAGCCAACTGTGTAACAGCCCCGACAACCAATTTTATCTGCAGCGTCTGTGGAAGAGTCTGTCACTCTAGAATTGGCCTTTTTCGCCACTCCAGGCACTGCTCCACAAACCACTGACCACCTCTAGGCACTTACCCATTATCTCCCGAGACAAGGAGACCAAAAAAAAGGACATTTGATGCATAAAAGTTCTACCAAGACAGCAGCAATAATGTAAGTGATCTGTGTGATTTTTTTCAGTAGTCTAAAACACTCCACAAATATGCAAATAATTCCTGTACCCAGCCAGTTAAAGGAAGGCCCTTTTCAATAAGTGGGTTTGGCTTTACCTTAGTGCTGTTGAGCCTGCATTTGTGTGTTCCTCCAAACCATCCATCAGTTGAACACTGGTCAATGTCCACATTCTGTAGATTTATGTCAACTCTAACGACACCTCTGGAAGAAAAATAAAACTATTAGTCATCACAAATAAATGGGGAGAGTTACCCGTTACCTCATAACTGACCAATCAAGATGAATGCATTTAGTGACTTCAGTCAGGGCACAGGAATGTCCAGAACGTGGCATGTTGTATTCGTTGATTAGTTCCCATAGTAACATGTAATTAATTCTACAAGGTTTGAATTATATCACCTCCTTCAAAGGATTTGTTACATTAATCTGATACTTTAACCCAATGAACTATGAAACTAAAGCCATTTCTTCAAGATCTTCCTGCCTATATATAACTACTATGCTACAGTACTGCAGTATAGTTGTGCTGCAACTCAACAGTCTGTGTACCAACATCAAAGTTACCAACTAGTGATTCTAAACTAGTAATACATCAGTAATCAGCCAGTAATGGTTATTTATAATCTCAAATATGTAACTTAAAAAAACCCTAACTAATACACACTGAGGGCTGGATTTTACCTGCGTGCCGTGCTCCGTGGCGGCAATCTTTGAACTCAGTAGCCTTCCGACATGGAAGTGCCGCCGCACAGCCCTCGATATTACGCACGGGGGCTGATTTAAATAGAGAGGGCAGAGCGTCCACTCCCGGTAACATCCAGGGGGCGGCCACTGCGTCCCCGGCAATGGCATCCGGCACCACCGCGCAGGCGCCAGTGCCATTGTTAAAGCGCTGCAAGCCCTTCAGTTACATTTTAAAATGTAAAGGTCCTGCTCTCTGGGAAATAAAAATAAAATTTTATTTCAACTGTAAATCATGTCTCCCACCCCTCAATGGATAATCTGTACATAAATTGCCCTCTCCCCCCATAATCAACTTTTTTTAGTCTCCTGAACTTTCCCCCCGAAATTTGTTCCCTTTGACCCTCAACCCCTTCCCACCATCCCCACAGCCAATAAAAATTGGTTTCCTCGCTCCCCCACCCCTCCCGACCTGAAAATGTTATCCCTCCTCCCTCCCCACCAGGTGCTCACCTTGGAACTCCATACCGTTCCGAAGGGGCGCGAGCTGCGTTCGGCGGGGGTAAAATCAGCGTGCGATGGCCGCCACCTGTAGGTAGGTCAATTTACATCTAATTTATGTCAATTTAAATATTTACATGAAGGCTCCTCTGCCGGTAATATGCGGCGGGCCCTTCTCGACGTCGGGGGGGGGGGGGGGGGGGGTCGAGGCTGGCCTCACCCCGCTAAATTATATGGACCCCCCTGCTGCGACCCACAGCATCAAGGGGCTAGTGAAATTCAGCCCTGAGATCAGTTGTGTTTCTCACAAATGAAATGCTCAATAATTAATTAATATTCTGATGGTAAATGGAGAAAATATTCCAGTAATTGATCAGAAAAATAAATTGGTGATTTGGTCCCTAAGTCACAAATCCAATAAACCTTCAGGTCATAAAACTGATATACTGTCCAGTCCTGCCTTGCACAGCATGTCCAAATGGCAGCATAGCACCATACCGATTTAAAAAAAAAGGACAAAAGAATTTACAACTGTGTTTATAAGAATACTATATAGATCATAGGAAGCTTACTGCAGTAATAGTATTGCAGTGTTCAGATGACACATGGCTGATGTTTTCACCTGCCATGCCGTGATATGTAGCTTCACTATCAAAGTCACGATGTGCTCCTTCACCTACCTGATGTAAGATCTAATATAGCCATATATTTGTACTGATTTTGAAAATATGAAAGAAAATTAAAAATCTACATTTACTACACATTGACAATTAGAAGCAATACATTTAAGACCAATTTAATCTCTAGATTCTGTTAAAGATGATAAGCTTCTTTCTTTGCTGTTGTGATTTATAGCAATAACAGCTATTAGTCTGAATTGTAGCCTTGCAACTCACTGCTGCCTATTCCACTCTTTTATATATATTTCTTGTGTCTATGCCAGGAGGTCATAAATACAGGCAATTCTTCTTTATGAAGACTTTGATGCCATCTATCTGGTAAAATTTCTTACTGTTCTCTATGCTGAAGGTTATATTGATGTTGCTTGTATTGTATTATATGCCTATTACAGTTCAACAAAATATATCTTCAAAAAGAACCTTGCCAAAAACAGGAACTGAGTCCTTATATAGCCACAAAATGGGAGGTCTTTTTGAGTGATCTTTTTCTTTATTCATCACAGGCAAAAATTTACAAGGACAAGTGCATACTAAATGCCCCTCAGACAGTCAACCATCATAACTAAACTGGCACCAGGTGTCATAAGAGGACATTATCACACAATATCCTCTGCCAACTCATGCTGCCTGCCCAGAAACACTCTTCCATTCAGATTTTCTCATCTACCTCAGCTGAGGCTTTCTATGTATATACCTTGTCTATTGCAATAAAAAAAAGTACACGAGAACACAAGAAATAGGAGCAGAAGTAGACCATATGACCCACTGAGCCTGCTCCGCCATTCAAAATGATCATGGCTGATCTTAGGCCTCAACTCCACCTTCCCACCCACTTGCCATATCCCTTGATTCCCTGAGTCACCAATGTTTTGGTCTCTCTTGTTTTTCAGCATTATCATTTTGTAGTAGATTCAACTCAATTGCAGTTTTAGTAAAGAACAATTCAGCTTTTTATGAATTTGTTACAATTGTTAATTTTGACATCATTTCTAATGTATCCTGAACAGGCAGACAGGAACAGGTACAAAAGACAGATGTTCCAAATACTAAATGTTCTAATCCTATATATTTTAAATATTGCATGCAAGAGCAGAAACAAATCCTTTGTATACCTTTATGGTAGTTGTTGCACTGAGCCAATTACGAAAGGTGTCAAATACAGTCCCACTGTTGGTGTTAACACAGTTTTTCCGCTATATGAGGTGAACGGTAAAATGTATGGTGCTTTGCAAACATCAACCTGGCATTCCAAATGCTCCCCAAATCACCATTACACGAAGTAAATTAGTGTATATATGAGTTCATGAAATTTATTTATACCACACTTGTTCAGAAAAAAAATTGAGTTTTTTTTTTATTTTGCACAGTAGGAAATATCACACATTTTAAACTTCTGCAAATTCAGCTGTCACTTTATTGTATGAATAGCCTTCAAAGCAGTTACTTAATCTAGCATTCAGTGAATCACCACTGAGCCTGTCCTAAACCACTTCAGAATAATAATTCCCTATTTCTGTCAAACAAATTTATATGTTCAGTGGGAAACAAAGTGTCATTCAATCCTCCCTAGAAAACAATAATCAGAGTTACAAAGCAAACTGGGTATTTTTGTCCTGTGGAAAACTGCAATTTATCAATGTACGTTTTAAGAATGTAAGAAATAGAAGCAGGAGTAAGCCATTTGGCCCCTAAAGCCTGCTCTGCCATTCAATAAAATCACGGCTGATTTGCTCATGGCCTCAACTCCACTTTCCTGCCTGCGCCCGCATAGCTCTTAACTCCCTTGTAGATCAAAATTCTGTTTAACTCAGCCTTCAAGCCATTCAATGACCCAATCTCCACTGCTCTCTGGGGGTAGAGAATTCTAAAGATGAACAAACCTCTAAACATCAAGGAGCCCTAGCAAAACTGGAGTCAATAGGAATCAGGGGGAAAACTGTCCACTGGTTGGAGTTATATCTAATGCAAAGGAAGATGGTTGTGGTTGTTGGAGGTCAATCATCTGAGCTCCAGGACATCACTGCAGGAGTTTCTCAGTGTATTGTCCTAGGCCCAACCATCTTCAGCTGCTTTATCAATGATCTTCATTCAATCATAAGGTCAGAAGTGGGGATGTTCACTGATGATTGCACAATGTTCAGCACCATTCGTGACTCCTCAGATACTGAAGCACTCCGTGTAGAAATGCAGCAAGACCTGGACAATATCCCAGGCTTGGGCTGATAAGTGGCAAGTAACATTCACACCACACAGATGCCAGGCAATGACCATCTCCAACAAGAGAGAATCTAAACATCTCCCCTTGACATTCAATGGCTGAATCCCCCACTATCAACATCCTAGGGGCTACCATTGACCAGAAACTGAACTGGAGTCGCCATATAAATACCGTGGCTACAACAGCAGGTCAGAGGCTAGGAATCCTGCGGCACGTAACTCACCTCCTGACTCCCCAAAGCCTGTCCACTATCGACAAGGCACAAGTCAGGCGTGTGATGGAATACTCTCCACTTGCCTGGATGGGTGCAGCTCCAACAACACTCAAGAAGCTTGACACCATCCAGGACAAAGCTGCCCGCTTGATTGCCACCCCATCCACAAACATTCACTCCCTCCACCACCGACGCACAGTGGCAGCAGTGTGTACCATCTACAAGATGCACTGCAGCATCGCACCAAGGCTCCTTAGACAGCACATTCCAAACCCACGACCTCTACCAACTAGAAGGACAAGGGCAGCAAATGCATGGGAACACCACCACCTGCATGTTCCCCTCCAAGTCACACACCATCCTGACTTGGAACTATATCACCGTTCCTTCACTGTTTCTGGGTCAAAATCCTGGAACTCCCTTCCTAACAGCACTGTGGGTGTACCTACCTCACGTGGACTACAGAGGTTCAAGAAGGCAGCTCATCACCACCTTCTCAAGGGCAATTAGGAATGGTCAATAAATACCGGCCTAGCCAGCAACGCCCACATCCCATGAATGAATTTAAAAAGAAGAAATTTCTCCTCATTACAGTCTTAAATGAGAGACCCCTTATTCTGAAACTGTGCCCCCAAGTTATAGATTTCCCCACAAGGTGAAATATCCTCTCAGCATCTACCCTGTCAAGTCTCCTCAGAACCTTATATGTCTCAAAAGGATCACTCTCATTCTTGTAAACTCCAATGAGTACAGGCCCAACCTGCTCAGCTTTTCCTCATAAGACAACCCCTTCATCCCAGGAATCAACCTGGTGGACCTTCTCTAAACTGCCTCCAATGCAAGTATATCCATCCTTTATTAAGGAGACCAAACTGTATGCATTATTCCAGGTGTGGTCTTATCAATGACCAGTAAAGTTGTAGCAACACTTCCCTATTTTTACATTCCATCACCCGTGCAAATTCCAAGTGGCAGAGTTTAAAAGAGTGGGAGAGAGGACGACCCGGAGAGCTCGCTAGTCCAGTCCACCAGAGTGGAACGACCACATTCTGAGAAAAAAAATCAGTGTGACGTCACAGGGAAACAGGTAGCTGATTGTTTGGTGAGAGTTTTTCTCATTTACCATTTTCAAAAACTCAGGAAATTGTAGTAATTAAGTTATTAATTAAATTAAATTACTAATAGTGGTAAAGTTTAATAGATTGGCTGGTGAGTGTATCCTATTAATCAAATAAATATGGCAGGGCAGATGATGTGTTGCAGCTGCAGTATGCGGGAGCTGGTGGATGCCAGTGTGATCACTGGCAACCACGTCTGCAGTAAGGCTCTGTGGCTAGAGTTGCTATGGCTCATGGTTAATGAGCTGGAGGCCAAGCTACAGACACTGCGATGCATCAGAGAGAGGGTACGTTACCTGGACACTTTGGATAGGGTCTTCTGATTTGGTCAGTGGTCAGGGACAGAAGAGTGTGGCTGCAACTGAGGCAGGTAAAGGGACCCAGAGGGCAGGAGTGCAGCAGCCTCAGCCTTTGAGATTGTCCAACAGGTTTGAGGTTCTTTCAGCTTGTTTGGATGAGATGAGGGCTGCAGGGTGGATGAACAAACTGACCATGGCACCCTGGTACAGGAAGTCATTCAAGCAGGGGGAGTAAATTGGAATGTAGTGGTACTAGGGGACAGTATAGTCAGGGTATAGACAAAGTTCTCTGCAGCCAAGAACGAGAGTCCAGAAGGTTGTGTTGCCTACAGGGTTTGGGACATCTGCTCAGGGCTGGAGAGGAACTTAAAGTGGGAGGGGGAGGACTCAGTCATCGTGGCCCATGTAGGTACCAACAACATGGGCAGGAAATGGAAGGAAATTCTACATAGATAGTATGAGGAGCTCGGCACCAAATTAAGAAGTAGAACCTCAAAGGTAATAATCTCTGGATCATTACCCGAGCCACGTGCAATTGCATAGGGCAAATAAGATTAGAGAAATGAATACGTGGCTCAAAGTCTGGTGTGGTAAAAGTAGGTTCTGGTTCATGGGTCAGTGGCACCAGTACTGGAGAAAGTGGGAGCTGTACTGTTGGGACAGTCTTCACCTGAACTGTGCTGGGACCAGTGTTCTGGTGAGTCATATAACTAGAGCAGTAGAGAGGACTTTAAAGTGAATAATGGAGTGAGGAATCAAGTGACAAAAGATGTGATAATTTGGAGAGAGAGGAGAAGGCAAGATAGTAAAATATTAATAAGGAAATTGATAATCTGAGTGTGGCAGGAAGGGAATATTAGAGGGATGCAAAACTGTTAACAGGAAGTAGAAAAGTAGTAAGCAAACTAAGACAGACAAAGCAAAGGCAAGCATCAAATAGGATCCGAATACAGAATAAAGTTAAAAAGACAAAGTTAAGGGCACTGTATCTGAATGCACGCAGCATAAGTAACAAGGTAGACGATTTGAAGGCACAAATAGAGGTAAATGGGTATGCTTTAATTGCCATTACCGAGACGTGGTTACAGGGTGGCTGAGATTGGGAACTGAATATTCAATGTTATTTGTCATTTAGGAAGGATAGGCAAAAAGGGAAAGGAGGTGGGGTAGCTCTCTTAATAAGGGACAAGATCAGTACATTAGTGAGAGAGGATATTAGATCAAAGGAGCAAGATGTAGAATCAATTTGGGTAGAGCTAAGGAACAGCCAGGAACAGCAAACATTGGTGGGAGTTGATTATAGGCATGGTATAAATCAGGAAATTAGAGCTGTATGTAACATGGGTAATACAGTAATAAGGGGCGAATTCAATTTATGTATAGACTGGGCAAACCTAATCAGCACTAATGCTCTGGAGGATGAACTCCTGAAGTCTGTACGAGATGGGTTTCTGAAGCAGTTCATTGAGGAACCAACTAGGGATCGGGCTATTTTTGATTTAGTATTATGTAATGAGATAGGACTAATTAATAACCTTAATGTAAAGGAGCCTTTGGGAAATAGTGACCCTAATATAATAGAATTCTACATTAAGTTTGAAAGTGATGCAGTTCATTCTGAAATAAGGATCTTAAATCTGATCAAAGGAAACTATGAAGGTATGAAGGGCAAGTTGGCTATGGTGTATTCGGAAAATACACTAAAAAATATGACAGCAGACAAGCAATGGCTAGTATTTAAAGAACTATTACATGGTTTACAACAAATATACATTCCGCTAAGACACCAAAAAACCAACAGGAAAGATATGATCAACTGTGGCTAACCAAAGAAGTTAAAGATTGCATTAGATCAAAGGAAGTGGCTTATAAGGTTGCCAGAAAAACTGGTAAGCCAGAGGATTGGGAGAAATTTAGAATCCAGCAAAGGATGACCAAGAAACTGATAAAGAAAAGGAAAAGAAAATATAAATGCAAGCTCGTGAGAAACATAGTGCGGACTGAAAAAGTTTCTTTAGGAATGTGAAAATGAAAAGATTAACAAGGACAAATGTGGGTCCATTAAAGGTGAAGACAGGATAATTTATAATGGAGAATAGGGAAATGGTGGAGAAACTAAACAATTATTTTATGTCTATCTTCATGGAGGAAGATACAGAAAATCTCCCAGAAATACGAGGGAACCAAGGGACTAGCGAAAATGAGGAACTGAAAGAAATTAGTATTAGTAAAGAGATAATACTCAAAAAATGAATTGGATTGAAAGTTGATAAATCCCCTGGACCAGATGAGCTACATCCGAGAATGTTGAAGGAGGTGGCTATAGAAATAGTGGATGCATTGGTCGTCATCTTTCAAAATTCTATAGATTGTGGAAAGATTCCTGCAGACTGGAAAGTAGCAAATATAACCCCACTATTTAAGAAAGGAGGTAGAGAGAAAACGAGGAACAACAGACCTGTTAGTTTGATGTCAATAGTAGGGGAAATGTTTGTGTCAATTATAAAGGATATGATAGATAGACACGTAGAAAGTAATGATACGATTGGGCAGAGACAACATGGATTTGTGAAAGGGAAATCATGTTTGACAAACCTGTTGGAGTTTTTTGAGGATGTCACTTGTAGCATAGATAAAGGAGAACTAGAGGATGTGGTGTATTTGTATTTTCAGAAGGCTTTTGATAAGGTCCCACACAGGAGGTTAGTAAACAAAATTAGAGCACATGGGATTGGGGGGTAATATATTGGGATGGATTAAGAATTGGTTAACAGACAAAAAACAGAGAGTAGGAATAAATATGTCATTCTCAGGATGGCAGGCTGTTACTAGTGGGGTACCGCAAGGATCAGTGCTTGGACCCTAGCTGTTCATAATCCATATAAATGACTTGGATATGGGGACCAATTGTAATATTTCCAAATTTGCAAATAACGCAAAAATAAGAGGGAATGTAAATTGTGAGGAGGATGCAAGGAGGCTTCAAGGGGACTTGGACAGACTAGGTTAATGGGCAAGAACATGGCAGATGGAATATAATGTGAATAAGTGAAGTTATCCACTTTGGTAGAAAAAACAGAAAGACAGCGTATTTCTTGAATGGTGAGAGATTGGAAAGTGTTGATGTCCAAAGCGACCTGAGTGTCCTTATTCATGAGTCACTAAAAGCTAGCATGCAGGTGCAGAAAGCAATTAGGAAGGCAAATGGTATGTTGGCATTCATTACAAGGGATTTTGAGTACAGGGGTAAAGATGTCTTGCTGCAATTGTATACAGCCTTGGTGAGACCGCACTTGGAGTATCGTGTACAGTTTTGGTCTCCTCATCTAAGGAAGAATATACTTGCCATAGAGGGAGTGCAATGAAGGTTCACCAGACTAATCTCTGGGATGGTGAGATTGTGTTATGAGGAGAGATTGAGGAAACTGGGCCTATATTCTCCAGAGTTTCGAAGAATGAGTGGTGATCTCATTGAAACTTACAAAATTCTTACAGGGTGTGACATGGTGGATGTAAATCATAGGATCATAGGAAATAGGAGCAGGAGTAGGCCGTGTCAAGGCTGCTCCGCTATTCAAACAGATCATGACTGATCATCTACCTCTACTCCATTTTTCCTTACTATCCCCATATCGCTTGATGTCGTTAGTATTCAGAAATCTATCGATTTCTGTCTGGAACGTGCTTAATAATTGAGCTTCCACAGCCCTCTGGGGTAGAGAATTCCACAGATTCACCACCCTCTGAGTGAAGAAATTCCTCCTCATCTCAGTCCTAAATGGCCTGCCCCTTATTCTGAGACTGTGTCACCTGGTTCCAGACTCACCAGCCAGAGAAAACATCCAATCCACATCTACCCTGTCATGCCCTATAAGAATTTTATATGTTTCAATAAGAACACCTCTCATACTTAGAAACTCTAGAGAATACAGGCCCAGTTTCTGCACCTTTCCTCATGAGACAACACGCCATCCCAGGGATTAGTCTGGAGAACCTCCTTTGCACTCCCTCTATGGCAAGTACATCCTTAGATAAGGAGACCAAAACTATACACAATACTCCAGATGCGGTCTCACCAATGCTTTATAAAATTGAAGCAATAGATCTTTACTCAAATCCCCTTGCAATGAAGCCCAACATACCATTTGCCTTCTTAATTGCTTGAAGCACCTACATACTAGCTTTTAGTGACTCGTGAACAAGGACACCCGGGTTTCTTTGGACATCAACACTTCCCAACCTCTCACCATTTAAGAAATACTCTGCCCTTCTGTTTTTTCTACCAAAATGGATAACTTCAAACTTTCACATTATATTTCATCTGCCATGTTCTTGCCCATTTCATCTGCCATGTTCTTGCCCATTCACTTAGCCTGTCCAAGTCCCATTGAAACCTCCTTGCATCCTCCTCACAACTCACATTCCCTCCAAATTTTGTGTCATCTGCAAATTTAGCAATATTACAATTGGTCCCCATATCCAAGTCATTTATATAGATTGTGGCCCAAGCACTGATCCTTGCGTTACTCAACCAGTAATAGCATTCGCCAGAGCTGGCGGGCAGCCATAAAGACAGGGCTAAATTGTGGCGAGTCGAAGAGACTTAGTAGTTGGCAGGAAAAAAGACAGAGGCGCAAGGGGAGAGCCAACTGTGCAACAGCCCCAACAAACAAATTTCTCTGCGGCACCTGTGGAAGAGCCTGTCACTCCAGAATTGGCCTTTATAGCCACTCCAGGCGCTGCTTCACAAACCACTGACCACCTCCAGGCGCGTATCCATTGTCTCTCGAGATAAGGAGGCCCAAAGAAGAAGAAGAAGAATAGTCTGTCATCCTGAGAATGATACATTTATTCCTACTCTCTACTTTCTGTCTCTTAACCAATTCTCAATCCATTGCAGTATATTACCCCCAATCCCATGTGCTCTAATTTTGTTTACTAACCTCCTGTGTGGGACCTTATCAAAAGCCTTCTGAAAATACAAATACACCACATCCACTGGTTCTCCTTTATCAACGCGACAAGTAACATCCTCAAAAAATTCCAACAGGTTTGTCAAGCATGATTTCCCTTACACAAATCCATGTTGTCTCTGCCCAATCATATCATTATTTTCTACGTGTCCAGTTATCTCATTCTTTATAATAGATTCCAACATTTCCCTACTACTGACATCAAACTAACAGGTCTGTAGTTCTCCATTTTCTCTCTCTCTCCCTTCTTAAACAGTAGGGTTACATTTGTTACGTTCGAGTCTGCAGGAACCCTTCCAGAATCTAAAGAATTTTGAAAGATAACCACCAATGCATCCATTATCTCTATAACCACCTCCTTCAACACTCTGGGATGTAGCTCATCTGGTCTGGGGGATTTAACAACTTTCTACCAATTAATCTTTCGAGTACTACCTCTTTTATTGATACTAATTACGTTCAGTTCCTCATTTTTACAAGTCCAGTGGTTCCCAAGCATTTCTGGGAGTTTTCCTTTGCCTTCTTCCATGAAGATAGACACAAAGTAAATGTTTAGTCTCTCCACCATTTCCTCATTCTCCACCACAAACTCTCCTGTCTGCGCCTGTAATGGACCCACATTCGTCCTTGCTAATCATTTCCTTTTCACATACCTAAAGAAGTTTTTACAGTTTGCCTCTAAGTTTCTGGCTAGCTTTGATTCAGATTTTCTTTTCCTTTTCTTTATCAGTTTCTTGGTCATCCTTTGTTGAACTCTAAATTTCTCCCAATCCTCGGGCTTACCACTTTTTCTGGCGATCTTATAAGCCACTTCCTTCGACCTAATGCAATCCTTAACTTCTTTTGGCAGCTGCAGTTGATTCACCTTCCCTGTTGGGTTTTTCTGTCTTAGAGGAATGAATATTTGTTGTAAACCATGTAATACCTCTTTAAATACTAGCCATTGCCTGTCTACTGTCAAATCTTTTAATGTATTTTCCCAATCCACCAGAGCCAACTTGCCCCTCACACCTTCATAGTTTCCTTTGTTCAGAATTAAGTCCCTAGTTTCAGAATAAACTATATCTCTTTCAAACTTAATATAGAATTCTATCATATTGTTGTCACTATTTCCTAATGGCTCCTTTACAGCAAGGTTGTTAATTAGCCTGTTCTCATTGCATAATACTAAATCAAAAATAGCCCGATCCCTAGTCGGTTCTTCAATGTACTGCTCCAGAAGCCCATCTTGTACGCACTCCAGGAATTAATGCTCCACAGCATTAGTGCTAATTAGGTTTGCCCAATCTATATGTAAATTGAAGTCGCTCATTATAACTATATTGCCCATGCTACATGCAGTTCTTTGCCTGATTGATACTGTGCCCAACATTACAGTTTGGTGGCCTGTAACATATCTCACCAATGTTTGGTGCCCCTTGCTGTTTCTTAGCTCCACCCAAACTGATTCTACATCTTGCTCCTTCGATCTACGATCCTCTCTCACTAATGTATTGATCTCATCCCTTATTAACAGCGCTACCCCACCTCCTTTTCCCCTCCGCCTATCCCTCATAAATGACGAATATCGCTAAATATTCAGTTATATTAACCACGTTTCCGGAATGGCAATTAAGTCTAACCCATTTACCTCTATTTGTGCCTTCAAATCATCTACCTTGTTGTAAATGCTACATGCATTCAGATAGAGTGCCCTTAACCTTTTCTTAACATTCCAATCCTATTTGATGTTTTCCTTCATCTCGTCCGCCTTCCAATTTCACTTACTTCTCTACTTCCTGTTACCAGTTCTGCTTCCCTCCAGCCTGAGCTCCCTCTTAGGTTCCCAACCCCCTGCCAATTTAAATAGGATGTTTCCCCTGATGGTGAGTCTAGAACAGTGAACATAGTCTCAGAAGGGGGGAGCCATTTCAGACTGCGATGAGGAGGAATTTCTTCATTCAGAGGGTGGTGAATCTTTGGAATTCTCTACCCAGAGGGCTGTGAAAGCTCAATCATTGAGCGTATTCAAGACAAAAATCAATAGATATTTGGATACTAATAACATCAAGGAATATGGGGATAGTGCAAGAAAGTGGCGTTGAGGTAGATGATCAGCTATGATCTAACTGAATGGAGGAGCAGGTCCGATGGGCTGAATGGCCTACATCCGCTTCTATGTTCCTATGTTCCTCGTGGTCACTTCGACCAATATTGATTGCTCAGTTGTGAAGTGTGAGTTACCAGGTGAAAACCCATCTGTTTAACTCGACCCACCGAAGTATGAGTATCTGAGTTTGTGCATGATAAGCATGAGTCTTGTGATGGGTACACCCTCAGAAGGAATCAGCTCCTCTGAGCATTTAGCATCCAGACTGGCCAAGAGAGTGTGGGAAAATGGCTCACTGACACGGAACACAAAAGTCCGAGTGTATCAGGCCTGTGCCCTCAGTACCTTGCTCGATGGCTGTGAGGCCTGGACAACGTATGTCAGCCAAGAGCGACGTCTCAATTCATTCCATCTTCGCTGCCTCCGGAGAATACTTGGCATCAGGTGGCAGGACCGTATCTCCAACACAGAAGTCCTCGAGGCAGCCAACATCCCCAGCTTATACACACTACTGAGTCAGCGGCGCTTGAGATGGCTTGGCCATGTGAGCTGCATGGAAGATGGCAGGATCCCCAAAGACACATTGTACAGCGAGCTCGCCACTGGTATCAGACCCACCAGCTGTCCACATCTCCGCTTTAAAGATGTCTGCAAACGCGACATGAAATCCTGTCACATTGATCACAAGACGTGGGAGTCAGTTGCCAGCGTTCGCCAGAGCTGGCGGGCAGCCATAAAGACGGGGCTAAAATGTGGCGAGTCGAAGAGACTTAGTAGTTGGCAGGAAAAAAGACAGAGGCGCAAGGGGAGAGCCAACTGTGCAACAGCCCCGACAAACAAATTTCTCTGCAGCACCTGTGGAAGAGCCTGTCACTCCAGAATTGGCCTTTATAGCCACTCCAGGCGCTGCTTCACAAACCACTGACCACCTCCAGGCACGTATCCATTGTCTCTCGAGATAAGGAGGCCAAAGATTAGATTAGATTAGAATACGTCCACCAATAGCTACTGCACGAGTGAAGGTCCTTACAGAGAAAGGATATGAATTTGTATTGGCAAGGTAAGAATGTTGTAACTTTATCGCTAAAGATTATGGAGATGATCATATTTTACTCACTGATGAGATCAAATCAACATGACTCTGTGTTGTGTGACATGTGGATTGATGATACTTATTTCTGTCACCAGGTAACTGCGGGGACCCCATCATCCCATCTTCAGTGGCCCAAGATGCTATAGATGCCACTGATTTCCAGCACTTTATCCTCTGCAGTTGTTGGCTTTGTGATCCGTGCAGGACCACCTTCTGTTCTCTCCTCTCCCTCATATTTTGTGCTCTTTTCTCATGCAATAGGGGAAAGAGCAGACCTATGAGTGACTGTAATGCCATGTAATCATCTGGTGGATGGACTGCATTTGCATATCAGGGAAAGGTATCAAACTGCATAAGGATCAGGATGAGTGACAGGATGGATTGATAAATGGGGATGTGGTGGAATGCATAAAGAGAAGGATGAGTGCACTTGTAAGGTAAGTGGTGTGAGCAGTGGTGTGATGGAGTCGGCTTGAGAAGGCAGAGTGAGGGGGTGATGGGGGGGAGTGGAGTGATGTGCGCAACAGGAAGTAGATGAATGTGCAACTGTACTCACCTTTCCAGACCTGGTTAGGTTATTAAAGTATTTCCTGCACTGAAGGCAGAAGTGTGGCATAATGCTCCAGCTGCTGACCTCCTGGGCCATCTCCAGCCACACCTTCTTTGTGACAGCAGCAGGTTTATTTCCTCCCATTTCTGGGGAAGGTTATCTCTCTCCAGCTCTTCGCTGACCCCAGCAGTACTTCATGGAAGGCATCATTAGAGCACGGTGCAGCCTTTGAGCATTCTGAGTCCATCTTCTACGATTGCTGTGTCTGTTTCAAACCTCCAACTCCATCTGTGGCCCTTTAAATACTCCAGTTGAGATCACATCATGCGGGTCCGCACCACAGCCGCTGTTCTACTTTCAATGCCATACCAGCAGTAAAATTATAATGAGGTGGCGACATTAAAAAGCCACAGATATGCTGAAATTTCTTCCAGGTGTCCCACATGATATCAGAACCCCTCCCCGTGCACCAAATGTGCCTCAGAGTTTATACCAGGACCAATGGCTCAGATATCGAACTCATGATAAAAATCTCACACCAAGGATTTCTTCAGTTTTTCCTGAAGTACAATCATTAACACTCCTTAAATGTAATGGTCCTGGAATTATGCAATGGGATATTAACATCCAAACATGTTAGTATCCCACAGAATAATTCCAGGATCAAAGTTATTTTCTGTAGGGCCGTTTTTATCTTGAAGACGAGAACAGTACAGAGCAAGCAAGAAAATGACATTACATGTGGACAGTGCAGAAGAACATCAGGAAAATATTAGCAATGAGATTTATGATCAAAAAGGAATGAGTAAGCTCACTAATTCATTTAAACACATCAATTTTATTGTGTTCAATTTTTTCAAAAGTCTGTATAGGTTAGTACAATACTGGGACAGTTTCTACCAGAATAGAGAAAGCTTAGAGGAGATTTAATAGAGGTCTTTAAAATTATGAAGGATTTGACAGATTGAATAGGGAAAGATTATTTGGGGAGTCGGTGACAAGGAGGTTCATCTTAACTTTCGGCAAAAGTGTAAAACAGTTGATATTGAACTTGCCTCTTATTATACACCACGCCTGACTTTCCTTGTTATTGAAGTCAATCAGGCATGGTGTATAACGGAAGGCTAATTCTGTATCACCTTACACCATCAGCCACAGTTAAAATTACCCTCAAAAGAGTCATCAATTAAAAATTGTCCTTGAGAGAGTGGGGAGAGGGGTGACGAGAAATTTCTTCACGCAGAAGTTTATTGGGGCAGAGAATGCTTTGCCACAGGAATGGTTAAGTAGAGATCATTGCATTACATTTGAAGCAAAGGAAGTTACAGAGCTATGGAAAGCGAGCACTGCAGTGGAATTAGCTTTGGACTGCTCTAGCATAGATACAGCACTGATACGATGGGTTGAATGGTCTCCTATTCTGTAACCTTCTATGGTTCTATTTTTCAAAGTGAGTAAGACTTGATGAGTCGGAACATTGAAACAGGAATAAAAACAGTAAGTGCTGGAAATACTCAGCAGGTCTGGCAGCATCTGTGGCGAAGCAGAGAAACAGGAGTCTGCCATTCAGCCCATTGAGCTTGGTCTGTCATTCAGTTACATCATGAATAATCTGTACCTCAACTCCATTGTCCACCTTTTCTCCATGTTCCCAATACCCTTACCGAACAAAATTCTATCCACCTCAATTTTTAAAATTACAACTGACGCAGCATCCACAGTCTTTAGGGGGAGAGATTTCCAGATTTCCCCTACTCTTTGTGTGAAAAATTGCCTCCTAATTTCACTCCTGTTTTACTAAATAATGATGAACAATCCATGCTTATGTAAATCTATAAAGCAAGCATCACTCTCGTCTATCCACAGCAAAATAAGTGCTGAAGAAACCCAGGAGAAATACAGATTCATAGTGCTGCCTGCAACTGTATAGTCAAAGCAACAGTTAATGGTTCTCAATTAACCAGCTATAAATTCAAATTAACTATTGTTTGTTAAAGGTAAGACTAAAATGTCATTACTATCAACCAATCCAAGCAGCAATCGCAGTTTTAGGATTGTTTACTAGAGTATTCAATTAATTGATTCAGTGTTTATTCAATTGGGAGGGCTGGAGAAGGAGCAAACTATTGCTTTCCATCTCATTCATATGAAGGAGAAAGTCCTGTGACTGGCCACCTTTTAGATTCTGCCTCACTCTGGAAAAGATGCATCAAAGTAAATTAGCCGATGAGAAGAACCAACACAAGAGAAAAATTATACATTATTTTAGAAAAAGCAACAAGCAGCACTAAATGCTTTGGCAGCCAAAAAGCTGCTGCTACATGCTGCGGTAAGGTGGTTATATGATTGCACATTGAAGCTGCCGACAGAAGTTAAAAAGAGAGTATTGCCATAGTAACCATCTGCAGGAGAAGGAGTGTGAATTTGCTCTGTTGCTTCAGATGCCTGCATCAGGACTGGTGTGAAAATTAGACTGGGAGTTAATGTCACAGCTTCCTGTGGGATTGTTCATGTCCGAGATAGGCTAGGGTGAGACACCAAGGGTGCTAGAGCCCAATTGCAAATATAATCACAAGTAGGTGCCACTCCATTAGCCGACAGTGCTATAAGATTACATTAAGTTACAACAGTCCCTAAAACTTGCAGATCAGACTGAAAATCAAAATTCCTGAAATATTGCACTGATGCACACCTACCAGTGTAATGGTCTTGTTGCTTTCTTGGATCTGAAATTTGATGTGGATTTCTACTTAAATCAATTGCACAGCATATTTATACGTACAGTGATTTCTTCTACTAGGTGGAACATGTTGCCAATTAACTGCCACTTAAGGGCCTCCTCCCGCCGCCGCTGGCATTTTACAGTGGCAGGAGGGAGGCTGAGCTCCCCAGGAGGCCGCCAATTAAAACCTGGCGGCCTCCATGCGGGCTGGTGGGGAGGGGGGGTGCCTCCTGATCAGGCACACTGTGCCTCATGGAGGGACCCCCCCCCCCCCAAACGGCCCAACTGCCCCCACTACACAACAATCCCCACCCTGCCCCCCATAACCGACCCCCCTTGCCTTGCTGGGGCACAGCCGAATGTCCCCAGCGAGGCCCAAGGCACCTACCTTATTTCCAGAGCTGGCATCCCTCATGCTGCTGAAGCTGGCTACAGTCCCAGCAGTGGCCATCGCTCTCAGTGGCGCTGCTGGGACTGAGAGCTGCCGGCCCACCGATTGGCTGGCAGCTTTTGGAGGCAGGACTTGCTGCCTAAAAGAGGTGGAAGTCCCTTTCAAGGCCAATTAAGGGCCTGGGGGAGCATAAAATCCTGATGTGGCTCCCCAGGTCAGGCGGAGGCAGGGTCGCCCCCGAGTTTTTGGCTGGTGGGTGGGGCCTCCCGCCCAACATAAAATTCCGACCAATGTGTTCTGCAATTAATATCACAACCTATTGGGTAGAGAAATAAAGGGGATGAAATTGGTCAATGCCAGTTGCGCCAAACCAGCTCATAGCAAACCTGCAGCCTGTTGAAGTCAATGGAAAAGAAAATAAGAGTGGTGAAAAACATTGCAAAAATTACCTTTCTACTTTTTTTTGTCTATTTGTAGGATGTTGGCCCAAACCAATGTGACAAACATTTTGGAGCAATTTGATTAACCAGTTCCTGCTACCTGCCATACAAACAGAAAGTGATGGAAATACTCAGCAGGACTGGCAGCATCTGTGGAGACAGAAGCAGAGTTAGCGTTTCCGGTCGGTGACCTTTCATCAGAAGGCCCTGCTACCTGTCAGTTAGTGATTCATAATTTTCAAAATAAAAACAAAAACAAGTGATTGTTCAGTTTTGTATAGTTCACTGACTCCTCACTTGGTATTCACTGCCTGATTGAATCACCACTGCTTTTCATTCATTCACATGGAGTCAATTATATATTTGATTGGTGACTTACATGCGAACTTATGAATTAGGAGCAGAAGTAGGTCATTCAGCCGCTCAATAAGATCATGGCTGATCTGTTTGTGTTTCGAATTCCACACTTGCATCTACCCCTGATAACCTTTGATTCCGTTGCCTAACAAGAATCTATCTACCTCCACCTTAAAAATATTCAATGACCCTGTCTCCACCACCTTCCAAGGCAGAGAGTTCCAAAGTCGCACAACCCTCCTCATCTCTGTCCTAAAAGGGCCACCCCTAATTTTAAAACAGTGCCCTCTAGTTCTGGACTCACCTACGAGAGGAAACATCCTTTCCACATCCACCTTGTCAAGACCGTTCAGGATCTTATATACTTCAATCAAGTCTCCCCTCACTCTTCTAAACTCCAGTGAAAACAAGCCCAGTCTGTCGGACCTTTCCTCATAAGACAAGCTGCTCATTCCAGGTATCAATCTAGTAAACCTCCTCTGAACCGTCTCCAATGTATTTATATCCTTCCTTAAATAAGGAAACCAAAACTGCACACAGTATTGGAGATGTGGTCTCACCAATGCTCTGTATAACTGAAGCTTAACATCCTTACTTTTATTTTCAATTCCTCTCGTAATAAAGGATAGCATTCCATTAGCCATCTTTATTTCCTGCTGTGCTGCATACTAACTTTTTGTGACTCATGCACTATAACACCTAGATCCCGCTGCACCTCGGAATTCTGCAGTCATTCTCCATTTAAGTAATACTCTGCATTTTTATTCTTCACATTTTCCCACATCATACCCCATCTGCCAGAGTTTTGCCCACTCACTCAACCTATCTATATTTGTCTGCAACTTCCTTATATCCTCTTCACAACATACTTTCCTACCTATCTTTGTGTCATCTGCAATTTTAGCTATCATGCCATCTTTCCCCTCATCTAAGTCATTAATATAAATTGTAAAAAGTTGAGGCCCCAGCAAAGAGCCCTGCAAGACTCCACTCGTCACATCCTGCCAATCAGAAAAGGACCCATTTATGCATACTCTCTGTTTTCTGCCAGCCAGCCAATCTTTTACCCATACTAATATGTTACCCCCTACACCATGAGCTCCTACTTTGCGCAACCACCTTTTATGTGGCACCTTGTCAAATGCCTTCTGGAAATCCAAGTACAGTAGGTCCATGGGCTCCCCTTTTTCCACAGCACATGTCACTCCTTCAAAGAACTCCAACAAATTGTTTAAACATGATTTCCCTTTCACAAAACCATGCTGACTATTCCCAATTACCTTGAGTTTTTCTAAGTGCCCAGCTACAACCTTCTAACACCTTTCCCACAACAGACGTCAAGCTAACTGGCCTATAGTTACCTGTTTTCTGCCTCCCCCACCTTCTTGAATAGAGGGATTATGTTTGCCACTTTTCAGTCTGATGGAACCTTTCCAGAATCTAGCAAATTTTGAAAATTTAACACCACGCATCTACTACTTCATTAGCCACCTCTTGTCAGACCCTAGGATGAAGCCCATCAGGACCTGGGGACTTGTCAGCCCGCAGCTCCATCAGTTTGGTCAGTACTGCTACCCTAGTAGTAATATTAGTAATTTCACCAAGTTCCTCACTTCCTTCCACCTCCTGATTTACAGCTATTGCCAGAATGTTTTTTGTATCCTCTGTAGTGAAGACAGAAGCAAAACATTTGTTCATTGCATCCACCATTTCCTTATTATCTACCATTAACTCCCCATTCTCACTCTCTAGAAGACCAACACTCACTTTACTCACTCTTTTCCTTTTTAAATATCTGTAGAAACTCTTGCTATCCATTTTTATATTTCTAGCTAGCTTCCTCACATACTCTCATAGGGTGGCACAGTGGTTAGCATTGCAGCCTCACAGCTCCAGTGACCCAGGTTCAGTTCTGGGTACTGCCTGTGTGGAGTTTTCAAGTTTTCCCTGTGACTGCATGGGTTTCCAGTGGGTGCTCCAGTTTCCTCCCACAGCCAAAGACTTGCAGGTTGATAGGTAAATTGGCCATTGTAAATTGCCCCTAGTGTGGGGATGTGGTAGGGTATATGGGATTAATGTATGATTATTATAAATGGGTGGTTGACGGTCAGCACAGACTCAGTGGGCCGATGGGCCTGTTTTAGTGCTGTATCTCTCTATGATTCTAATTTCTTTCTCCTGATTAACCTTTTAGTCATTCTCTGCATTCTTTATATTCTGTCCAATCATCTGAACTGCCACTCATCTTTGCGCAATTATATGCCTTTTCCTTAAGTTTGATGCTTTCCTTAACTTCTTTAGTTAACCACGGATGGTGGGTCCACCCCTTAGAATTTTTCTTTATAGTAGGAATATACTTATTCTGAGTATTCTGAAATATCCCCTTAAATGTCTGCCACTGCTTCTCTATTGATCTATCTCCAAGCCTAGTAATTCTGTTCACTTCAGCTAGCTCAACTTTCATGCCCACATAGTTGCCCTTATTTAATTTTAAAATACTAGACTTAGACCCACTCTTCCCTTTGTCAAACTGAAAGTAAAATTCAAACATATTGTGGTCACTGCTACCTAGAGGTGCCTTTACTCTGAGGCCATTAATTAATACTGTCACATTACACAATACCAAGTCTAATATAACATGCTCTCTGGTTGGTTCCAGAATATGCTGCTCTAAGAAACTATCTTGAAAGCATTCTAGGAACTCTTCATCCAGGCTACTATTGCGAATCTGATTTTTCCAGTTTATATGTAGATTAAAATCACCCATGATTATTGCCGTCCCATTATCACAAGCACCCAGTATTTCTTCTTTTATACTTCGTTCTACATTGTGATTACTGTTCAGGGGTCTGTCGACCACTCCCACTAGTGACATCTTTCCCCTACTATTCCTCATCTCCACCCAAACCAATTCTACATCCTGATCTCCTGAATCAAAGTCATCTCTAACTATTGCACCAATGGCATCCTTGATTGACAGTGCTACCCTTCACCTTTACCTAGCTTACTATTCTTCTTGAATGTCACATACCCTTCAATATTCAGGACCCAATCCTTGTCATTCTGCAGCCACATCTCTGTAATGGCTATCAGATCATATTTATTTACTTCAATGTGTGCTATCAGGTCGTCTACTTTGTTATGAATGCTATGTGCATTCAGATACAGCGCCTTTAGTTTTTTAGACTGAACAGATAGGAATTCATTTCAGTCAATCCCTAATTTTTTGCTTTATGAATATATGACGCTTTGAAGTGTGGAAAGTTTGAAGCATGAGAAGCAATATAAAAGCACTTGATGAAAAGTGAATGATCAAGATGAGGGTAAACAAAATGTTCAAGGTTGCAGATAATAACAAAATGGGAGGCGGTGGCATAGTGGTATTATCACTGGACTAGTAACCCAGAGACCCAGGGTATTTCTCTGGGGACATGGGTTCGAATCCCACCACAGCAGAAGGTGGAATTTGAATTTAATTAATAAATCTGGAATTAAAAGCTAGTCTAATGATGGCCATGAAACCATTGTCAATTGTTGTAAAAACCCATCTGGTTCACTAATGTCCTTTAGGGAAGGAAATCTGCTGTCCTTACCTGGTCTGGCCTACATGTGACTCCAGACCCACAGCAATGTGGTTGACTCTTACATGCCCGCTGAAATGGCCTAGCAAGCCACTCAGTACAAGGGCGATTATGGATGGGCAATAAATGCTGGCCTAGCCAGCGACACCCACATCCCATGAATGAAAAAAAACTAAAAGGAATAGCATAAGCAGATTGAAAAGTGTTTAAAAACCTAATTCTACCTCCTTCCCAAGATCCATAAATAGGACTGCCTTGTTAGGCCGATCATTTCAGCCTGTTCTTGCCCCATTGAACTGAATTCTTCCTATCTCAACTCTGTTTTTTCTCCCCTTGTCCAGTCTCTTCCCCCCTACATGCTCAAGTCTTCCGATGCCCTCCGTCACTTGAACAGTTTCCAATTTCCTGGCTGTAACCATCTCCTCTTCATCGTGGTGCATCCCCCACCAGCGCAGTTTGAGGGATCTCCACTTCTTCCTTGAACAGAGACCCAACCAGTCTCCATCTACCACACCCTCCACTGCCTGGCTGAACTTGTTCTCACATTGAACATTTCTCCTTAAACTCCACTCACTGCCTCCAATTAAAAGGTGGTACGATGGGCACCCGCATGGGTTCTAGCTATGCCAGCCATTTTGTGGGATATGTGGAGCATTCCTTGTTCCAGTCCTACTTGGGCTCCCTCCCGCTACTCTTTTTCCAGAACATTGATGACTGTATCGGTGTGTTTCCTGCTCTCGCCCTGAACTGGAAAATGTCATCAATGTTGTTTCCAATTTCTACCCTTCTCTTACTTTCACATGGCCCATCCTTGACTCTTCCCTTCCCTTCCTTGGCTTCTCTGTCTCCATTTCTGAGGATAGGCTATCAACGAATATTCACTAATAGTCCACTGACACCCACACTACATTACACCTCAACTGCACTCGCTCATACCCTGCTTCCTGTAAGGACTCCATTCCATTCTCCCAGTTTCTCCATCTCTGTGGTATCTGTTATTATCATGCAACCTTCTGTACCAGTGCTTCCAACAAGTCTTCCTTTTTCCTCAACTGAGGATTTTCTCCCACCGTGGTTGAGAGGGCCCTCAATCGTGTCCACCCTCCCCCCTTTCATTTGCTTCCAACTGTACTGTACTGTATGTGTGTAGACTAGAGTCCTGACAGTGATCATTTTATATTTTTTATATAAATACTATATATTTTATAATAATTAATCACTCAGGACCTTCCTGGTCTCTGCATCTCAGCAGCTCACTAGATAAACTTGCAGCAAGTATTTCAACCTGTAAAGCAGCAGTCCAGGTAATGTATAATGGTATTTTCTGAGCCTTCGGGCAATTGTTGGGTTTATTTTAAGCAATACAGATACTGGTACAGTGTGGCACAACCTGTCTGGGCACAACTCCATAGGTTTCTGTTTAACTCGTGACCAAACAATCACTGACTTTGTGGCTCCAATGTCATCTTTTTAAACAACCTTTCAAGTCCAATTACAGTTTTTGTTGCTTATCTGCACAAACTGAAAAAGTGAAAAACAGATTCGGAATCGGAAGGTAGGTAAAGTGAACATTCTGGTGGTCGGGTCAGGCTCGGCTCAGGTCGGGTGCGGGAAAAAATAGAAGGACTCGGGCCGGGTCGGGCTCGGGTCCGATGTGGTTCTGTCGGGTTCGGGTCAGATTTCTTGTTTCTGACTTGAGCAGGCCTTTACTGGGCACGGCCTCCACATGCTCCATGATCTGCAAACAAGAATACCTAATGGTACCATCATGATCAAGTGAAACCTGCCCTCATAGTTCTCTGTATCCAGTTGCAAAATCACTTGAAGTCAGAAGGGAAGCCCTCTCAAATTTGCCACTGAAGAACTCTAATACAGCAGTCTGAGCATCCATGGAGGAAACATAGATTGCCCTAAAGGCCTCTGGCATGGGGACCTCTGCTGTAGATATCCCTGGGTTGCCACATACTCTAGGGTGGACTGCAGTGTTGCAAAGCCATCCAGCATGTTACTATACATTCAGGATGTGTACCTCTCCACTCAAAACGCCACCTGTAGACATTATTTGATATGGCTCCAGTAGCTGTACAAATGTTTGATGGCCTGTAAGTATCCTTCTTTTAAAAGGAATACCAGTGAGATCTAGATCCCAAGCTTTACAAACAAGGGGAGAAACATCTTGACCCTTCACAAAATGAGATCGAAATTACAACACAATGACAGGCTGTTTGGTGGAACCAGCCAGTGCTGCTGTTTATACTCTATGTGAATAGGCGTCCATATCCCATGTGTTCATCGAGTCCCAGATCACTTTATTTCCCTTTTCTCTATCCCCCTTCAGTCAGAAAAGCCTTCCTCCTCATGTGCCACTAGCAACTGCTGCTCGCTCATGCTCTGTGTGTCAATTAGTGTAATCCTCTCAGACTCACTCTAATTTTCCCAGGGTGGATGTTTCTGGGCTTGTGTTTGCATGGGAGAAGATGACTGAAGTCATGAGCTTTGAGATACTGTCAGAGTTGTTTAATGGGAACTGGTTTATCTTCTTTGGGCACAACTAGAGGAGGAAAAAAAGAAGAGAGGTTAGAATAGGTTACTGAAGAGCAGAGTTCATATGTCACTTTCAACAGAAGAAGTGGCATGAAAGTTTCGATATTGTTTCCTGACAGATAATGTGGAATAATGGAGGATGAGAAAGAAAGAAGCAGAATATTATAATGAACCTACAATTCAACCTGACTTTTCACTTCCCCATCTACTGTATGACCTCTTTTCCCAGTATTTGAAATGATTATTACTTTTAGGGATGGGAGGTCAGGAGCTTGGGGGAGGGCACCACCTGCCGCAGTTCTCTTTCTCATGTTCAGGAATGTTTTGTCCTTGAAATAGAATCCAAAAGGTTAGAATTACCTTTAGTTAGCATCCAGTAAAACCCAGCTGTCAACATACATAATAGGGATGATTGCAGGTACATGCATGAAGCAATTGCACTCCATGGGATGCTTTCTGTGGGGTGATCGTATCAAAGCTGTGAGTGAAGAAACACTGGTGAAGGATATGAAAGATCCTTTGTTGCCTCCTGTGCTTTGATGATCAGGAATACAAATGCCTCAACACAGTATGAGGGAGATCATTGTAAGCGACAGCCAAGTTTAGTACTGTACATTCATAGAAGGTGTGACTGGCTCCACTTACCTTGTGTGATCCAATTCTGTCATCAAACTTTTTCTAGCACTGCACTGCTATGCTTGGCGTACTGGAAATAATATTTGCTCATAGTTGTCAATCAGTCATGTTTAGTGTGAGCAATTTGCTTTCTTTGTTCTCTGTTCACACTGCTTGCATTAGACCTCAAAAGTGTACTGATTTAGGTCCATAATACATTGAGAATTTCCTCCTCTTTACATGTCTGATGTTTCAGCGCATGCTCAGAAGAGAAACTATAAATTACATTAGGTGGGATCCAGAAACATTGATAGGTCATTTATATTCTAATGAAATCTCTAGACATGGGCTGTAGATATGCAAGCACTGATACAAAGGATTAGGAGAAATGAGCTGAACCAATCACTGTAAGTGCTATTAATGAAATGTGAACTAAGTTCAGCCATGGCTCCAATCTTTTGTTATTCTACCAACCTGGCCCTTGTAATATAACAACAGGAGAAACTGGTCCATTTGAAAATCGCATCTCATTATGTTGCCAAGCCAAGAATTAAGAAATAGTGATCTGAATAAATTGTCTCAGCAACGGTATAACAGCAAAACATCTCCAAAAATGATTCTTAGAAATACCATTCAGGTGGCGGGACTACTTGATGAACAAGTTGAAGCTATAATATTTCAGAAAGGCTCATCAAAACCTGAGAGACATTCCAAGTCTGACAAGTAAAAGTCCATTTTAACATAATATGAATAATCCATGTGGCAGAGTGAAGGAAACTTGTTTCGGAGCAGAAGAAGTACCTAAAAATGAATGGAAATGAAAATTGGGCAGATGATTCACAGAGCAGGCTTACCACCCAAGCAGTGCAGACTAAAATTACCAGCTCTCTGTACATTAAAGAAATGTTAGTCTTTTTTTGTGTGTGTGTTTGAATTTGTGCAGTATTGTTATAGCAGAAAGGAACTCAATTGTCTTTTGTACAACAGTGATAGGTACAAATGTAAAATGACTATTACATAAGTGTTACTTGATTATAAAATAACAAGTTCAAGTGACTTTGGTAACCCACTTGCGATTCACTCTCACAATTTCTCAAGTCACTGTAACCTGCTCAACAAGTTATAAAAACAGAAAATACTCAGCAGATCTAACAGCATCAGTGGAGAGAGAAACAGATTAACATTTCAGGTCTGTGAACTTTCATCAGAACTGGGAAAAGTTAGAAATGTAATAGGTTTTGAGAAATGAAAGGGGGAAGGGTTGGAAGAACAACAAAAAGGAAGACTAAGAGGAAGAGCAGGCAGGGAGATGTTACGGAGCACAGCGGGACTGGTGGTCTGAAATGCATTTGTTTCAATGCAAGAAGTATAACAGGTAAGGCAGATGAACTTAGAGTTTGGATTAGTACTTGGAACTATGATGTTGTTGCTATTACAGAGACTTGGTTGAGGGAAGGACAGGATTGGCAGCTAAATGTTCCAGGATTTAGAAGCTTCAGGCGGGATAGAGGGGGATGTAAAAGGGGTGGGGGAGTTGCATTACTGGTTAAGGAGAATATCACAGCTGTACTGCGGGAGGACACCTCGGAGGGGTCATGCAGCGAGGCAATATGGGTGGAGCTCAGGAATAGGAAGGGTGCAGTACGAAGTTGGGGGTTTACTACAGGCCTCCCAACAGCCAGCGGGAGGTAGAGGAGCATATATGTAGACAGATTTTGGAAAAATGTAAAGGTAACAGGGCTGTAGTGGTGGGTGATTTTAACTTCCCCTATATTCTTGAAACAATACGTAGATAGTCCAACTAGGGATGGGGCCGTACTGGACCTGGTATTGGGGAATGAGCCCGGCCAGGTGGTCGAAGTTTCAGTAGGGGAGCATTTTGGGAACAGTGACCATAATTCCATAGTTTTAAGGTACTTGTGGATACGGCACAGTGGCGCAGTGGTTAGCACCGCAGCCTCACAGCACCAGCGACCCGGGTTCAATTCTGGGTACTGCCTGTGTGGAGATTGCAAGTTCTCCCTGTGTCTGCGTGGGTTTCCTCCGGGTGCTCCGGTTTCCTCCCACATGCCAAAGACTTGCAGGTTGATAGGTAAATTGGCCATTATAAATTGCCCCTAGTATAAGTAGGTGGTAGGGAAATATAGGGACTGGTGGGGATGTGTTAGGAATATGGAATTAGTGTAGGATTAGTATAAATGGGTGGTTGATGGTCGGCACAAGCGCGGTGGGCCGAAGGGCCTATTTCAGTGCTGTATCTCTAAAAAAAAAAGGATAAGAGTAGTCCTCGGGTGAAGGTGCTAAATTGGGGGAAGGCTAATTATAACAATATTAGGCAGGAACTGAAGAATTTAGATTGGGGGCGGCTGTTTGAGGGTAAATCAACATCTGACATGTGGGAGTCTTTCAAATGTCAGTTGTTTAGAATCCAAGACCGGCATGTTCCTGTGAGGAAGAAGGATAAGTTTGGCAAGTTTCGGGAACCTTGGATAACGTGGGATATTGTGAGCCTAGTCAAAAAGAAAAAGGAAGCATTCATAAGGGCTGGAAGGCTAGGAACAGACGAATCCCTCGAAGAATATAAAGACAGAAGGAAGGAACTTAAGCAAGTAGTCAGGAGGGCTAAAAGGGGTTATGAGAAGTCATTGGCAAACAGGATTAAGGAAAATCCCAAGACTTTTTATACGTATATAAAGAGCAAGAGGGTAACCAGGGAAAGGGTTGGCCCACTCAAGGACAGAGGAGGGAATCTATGTGTGGAGCCAGAGGAAATGGGCGAGGTACTAAATAGTACTTTGCATCAGTATTCACCAAGTAAAAGGACTTGGTGGATGATGAGCCTAGGGAAGGGAGTGTAGATAGTCTAAGTCATCTCATTATCAAAAAGGAGGAGGTGTTGGGTGTCTTGCAAAGCATTAAGGTAGATAAGTCCCCAGGGCCTGATGGGATCTACCCCAGAATACTGAGGGAGGCAAGGGAACAAATTGCTGGGGCCTTGACAGAAATCTTTGCATCCTCATTGGCTACAGGTGAGGTCCCAGAGGCCTGGAGAATAGCCAATGTTGCTCCTTTGTTTAAGAAGGGTAGCAAGGATAATCCAGGAAATTATAGACCGGTGAGCCTTACGTCAGTGGTAGGGAAATTATTAGAGAGGATTCTTCGGGACAGGATTTACTCCCATTTGGAAACAAATGGACTTATTAGCGAGAGGCAGCATGGTTTTGTGAAGTGGAGGTCGTGTCTCACTAATTTGATGGAGTTTTTTGAGGAAGTGACGAAGATGATTGATGAAGGAAGGGCAGTGGATGTTATCTATATGGACTTCAGTAAAGCCTTTGACAAGGTCCCTCATGGCAGGCTGATACAAAAGGTGAAGTCACATGGGATCAGAGGGGAGCTGGCAAGATGGATACAGAACTGGTTCGGTCATAGAAGACAGAGGGTAGCAATGGATGGGTGTTTTTCTGAATGGAGGGATGTGACTATTGGTGTTCCGCAGGGATCAGTGCTGGGACCTTTGCTGTTTGTATTATATATAAATGATTTGGAGGAAAATGTAGCTGGTCTGATTAGTAAGTTTGCGGACGACATAAAGGTTGGTGGAGTTGCGGATAATGATGCGGATTGTCAGAGGATACAGCAGGATATAGATCGGTTGGAGACTTGGGCGGAGAAATGGCAGATGGAGTTTAATCCGGACAAATGTGAGGTAATGCATTTTGGAAGGTCTAATGCAGGTGGGAGGTATACAGTAAATGGCAGAACCCTTAGGAGTATTGACAGGCAGAGAGATCTGGGCGTACAGGTCCACAGGTCACTGAAAGTGGCAACGCAGGTGGATAAGGTAGTCAAGAAGGCATACGGTATGCTTGCCTTCATTGGTCGCGGCATAGAATATATAAATAGGCAAGTCATGCTGCAGCTGTACAGAACTTTAGTTAGGCCACACTTAGAATATTGCGTGCAATTCTGGTCAGCACACTACCAGAAGGACGTGGAGGCTTTGGAGAGGGTACAGAAGAGGTTTACCAGGATGTTGCCGGGTCTGGAGGGCATTAGCTATGAGGAGAGGTTGGATAAACTCGGATTGTTTTCACTGGAACGACGGAGGTGGAGGGGCGACATGATAGAGGTTTACAAAGTTATGAGCGGCATGGACAGAGTGGATAGTCAGAAGCTTTTTCCCAGGGTGGAAGAGTCAGTTACTAGGGGACATAGGTTTAAGGTGAGAGGGACAAAGTTTAGAGGGGATGTGCGAGGCAAGTTCTTTACACAGAGGGTGGTGAGTGCCTGGAACTTGTTGCCGGGGGAGGTGGTGGAAGCAGGTACCATAGAGACGTTTAAGAGGCATCTTGACAAATACATGAATAGGATGGGAATAGAGGGATACGGACCCCGGAAGTGCAGAAGGTTATAGTTTCGGCAGGCATCAAGATCGGCGCCGGCTTGGAGGGCCGAATGGCCTGTTCCTGTGCTGTACTGTTCTTTGTTCTTGTTCTTTGAAGATCTGTGATAGAGCGGAGGACAGTCGAGATTAAATGGGCGGCACAGTGGCGCAGTGGTTAGCACCGCAGCCTCACAGCTCCAGGGACCCGGGTTCAATTCCGGGTACTGCCTGTGTGGAGTTTGCAAGTTCTCCCTGTGTCTGCGTGGGTTTTCTCCGGGTGCTCCGGTTTCCTCCCACAAGCCAAAAGACTTGCAGGTTGATAGGTAAATTGGCCATTATAAATTGTCACTAGTATAGGTAGGTGGTAGGGAAATATAGGGACAGGTGGGGATGTTTGGTAGGAATATGGGATTAGCGTAGGGTTAGTATAAATGGGTGGTTGATGTTCGGCACAGACTCGGTGGGCCGAAGGGCCTGTTTCAGTGCTGTATCTCTAATCTAATCTAAATGACAAAAGGATTCATGGTACAAGGCCAAAGGGAGTGGTAATGGGACAAGTACAGAAACAAAAGATGTGTCTGGAGGACATGTGAATGACAGGATCCTGAACAGCTATCAAACAAAAACAAATTAAAGGAAACAGGAGAGAAAGAAGAGGAAAAAATCAAACCAGCAAAGAAGCACAAAACTAAATGGGGGCAGAGGCTATGATCTAAAATTGTTCAACGCAATGTTGAGTCTAGAAGGTGTAAAGTGCCCAGTCGAAAGGTGGTGCTGTTCCTCGAGCTTGCATTGAGTTTCAATGGATCATTGTAGCAGGTCAAGAGCAGAAAGGTCAGAATGGGAGCATGGTAGAAAATTAAAATGCAAGCATCTGGAAGCTCGGGGTCACGCTTGTGGACTGAATGGAGGTATTCCGCAAAGCGGTCACTCAGTCTGTATTTGCTTTCCCCAATATACAGACCACATGCGGAGCAGTGAATATAGTATACTAAATTGAAAGAAATACAAGTAAATCGCTGTTTCACCTGGAACGAGTTTTTGGGGCCTTGGACAGTTAGAAGGATGGAGGTAATAGGGCAGGTGTTGCACCTCCTGCATTTGTATGAAAAGATGCAGTAGGAGAGGGATGGGATGTTGGAGGTGACTGAGGAGTGGACCATGTGTCACAGATGGAATGGTTCTTTGGAATGCCGAAAAGGGAGGGGAGGGAAAATTGTGTTTGGTGGTGGCATCACGTTAAGTTACGGCCTTGCATAGGTATCAATTAACGTATCATTTATTTTGTAGCACCACTCCCATGTAGCAAAAGGTCTGTGCCAGCATTGAGTGTGGGGTGACAGTGTGGCTGCACTCAAAATGATATTGAAAAGTCTTTGACTTTATAATACTCTGTTTACTACAGGCTGTTTGAGTGCTGTCTGTCTGAGTATTATTTCCTGCCTTGTGATGGATATTGCCGAATTTTATAGTAAGGATAAACTAGTCACTGACTTCCACTGGCTTTTGTGTACTTTTCTAGCCTGTTTGATGTAAAGTCACTGAGAATTGAAACCTTTGCTTTCTTTCATTTCAACCTTGTTGGTGGACCAACCCTTCTGAAATCCTTATGAGAGTACACACAATAAAACTATTGCGAACGCCTGGCGCATGTATGAAAAGCCACTTTTGTGAAGCGCAGTCATGCCACAAATTTGGAAATGTTTTTACACACGTTCTTAGTTGCTGTGTATCTACTGTCACTGACCTAGGATCTACTTAAGTGATAAAAATTCCATGGACATGACAGCTCAGACTGCAAAGACTAAGAGGAAACAAGACAGCTTCTAGTGACCCTTTGCATTGCTGAGCTCCCTGTGGGTCTCCCTCTCCTTGGTTGCTATTAAGTGATATGCTGATCTCCCTCTCCTTGGTTTTGCAAAGTTCTCTGAACCTCCTTCTCTTTGGTGTCACTGAGCTTTTTCTGTGTCCTCTCTCTTCGCAGTGCTAAATCACTACATATATTTCAAAACTCTAGAAAATACACCAAAAGTGTCAAAAGTTAAAATTTCCAAGGGACGTGAAGTAAATTTTACATCAGCAGAGCTTCTTTCCTGATTCAGAAATTTCTAAATCCACCACTAAACTTCATTCTAAATCCAAAGCAAAAATTGCACTGCAGGTTTCTCTTCTTTAATGCAACTGATGTAATTTTGGGGATCAGCTGAAGTCTAGATCATTGCAAGTTCGTGTTGCCCTGTACACTAAGCTGACACTATGCTGAGAAAGTGCTGCATTGTTGAAAGTTCAATCTTTGGACAAGATTTTAACCTCAGGGTTCATCAGCTATTCCAGTACATAGTAACAGTAATAGGTCATACTGCCCTCTTTAGTCTATTCAGTACATGTAAAAGATCCAGTGACAATATTCAGAGAAGAGCAGGGGAGTTTGATTGATGTCCTGACCAACATTTATTCCTCATCCAACAGCACCAAAGCAATCATTTATCTCAATGTTTTTTTATGGGACATTGCCATATACCAATTGTCTGCTGCATTTGCCTACATGACAAAGGTAACTACACTTCAAAAGTAACTCATTGACCGTGTAGCTCATTGGGACATCCTGGCAGTTCTGTAAGCTTGTATATAGATGCAGGTTTTGCCTTTGTTCTTTCTTTTCCATCATAAATACTTTCCGTATGTCACGCATGAGGCCGCTGGGTTTATTTCTGAAAACTGACCTGAATTATAGAATGTTACTCAAAATACTATAAACAAAACTCTGAAATCCAGTGTTAATTCCAGGGATTTAATTTATTTATTGTCCTTGATAATGTGATTCCGGCCAGTGGTCTTTTAGCTGAGGTATTTTTCAGCTTTACACTGGTTTTTGAGCTCTCAACTTCTTTGAGGCTGCATCATCTTTTTTGAAGTTATTCATCTGGCTTCTCTGGCTCTTGAGGTTTGGGATACAAGCTCATCGCCCTGTCCTGCTTGCTTGGGCCCAGTGGTGTCTGTTCCTGGTCAAGTAGTCAGAAATTGTTTGGGTAGTGAACTTTATGCTCCACTGCAAAATTGTCTCCAGGGATGGCTGCAACTTAAAGGTGCTGTAGCTCTTTAAATCTTGCAGAAAAATGCTGGACCCCAGGCTTCCTGTCCCCAAAAAGACCAATTCTAAATCAGCGGCAGGCCTGATGTTCCAAGCTTGTATTAATATATTAACAGGGCTGAGCCCTGCAACTGTGGTAAAGTTGGCCCTACTTCACCCTGCTTCTGCTCAGGATTAAATCCAAGTTTATAAGGCAACAGATTGTGAAATTCCTTATATGATGGAAACCCCACCTGCCAAGAATGAGGCATATTAATTTTGTCATATGGAACATTAATTTTTAAACGCTTACTGCACTTAAATATGGCTATACCTGCATTTTAAAAGGGCAGTGGCTGGAAACATTTGCATTCTAAGAGATAGTTGCCTGGAGAAGACAATGGAACTGCTCCCTGATTCAATTCACCCAAATGGATTTTGATCACCAGATACTGAACGTGTAAAAAGCCAGCATTCCATTCGTCCCCCCCCCACCCCCACTGAGGGTGTCTACTAAGATGGACAATCCACAAACCGCAGGAGCAGTTGCTCCAAATAAGGGGTTAGTCACATGACTAACCTGCTGGCCAACTTAGAGTTTTGAATTGTGCTCACTGAACAGTTTGGGTCAGACTGCAACGTAACTTGAAGGAAGACAGCATCTCCCTGTCTCGCTCTCTCTCTCTCTCTCTCTCTCTCTCTCACACGAAAAGAAGAAACTGCAACTGGATTCTAAGAAGACAGAAAACCTTCAAAACAAGTTTGAAAGTGTACTGGGCCCCAATGAAACGGCAATATCGAACTGCAATCAAAGACTTTACATCAAACTCAAAAGACAGTAAATGAACTCCAGCTATTGCTTCAAACCCTTCCCCCTTGATTCTTTCTCCTTTTCTGTCTCTATCTGCGTGTGTGTTCATCGCGTATGCATGCTAGCGTGGTCGTGCGTGTATTTTTAGTAGTTTTAACTAAATTAGAGTTTTAAGGTTAATAAACTTACACCTTTCTTGTTGAAATTTAAGAAAACCTGTCTAGTTGATTTCTTTGCCACTACAATTGGAGAGCAGTGAACAAGGATTCACTGAGAGGAAGCTAAAAACACGGTGTTTAAAAACTTAAACCCTGTTACGGTCAAACCAGGAAAAGGCTGAAAGGGAACTCCCAGACCCCTTTCTCACCTGGTTGTAACATTTACAACTTCTCATTCCAGTAATTTACAAAAATAAATTTGATTTGGAGTCTTCTTCAGAAAATTAACAATAACCCTTTGACCCCCTAATCTAACTGTTTTTATTCATAGCAGTCAAATTGCTGACAATGAATAACAATAAAGCAACCAAAGTAATTAATATGTAATGGCTGTAATGGGATCTTGTTTTTGTGGAGTCTGAGCATACCATTGGTGAGACTTCCACCTGCTGCAAGGATGTACCAACTGCCCTGGCTACTTTTATGCCTTGTGAAGGTGGAGAAGGGGAGCAATGATTGTCTTCAGCAGACCTCGAGAACCACTACATGGTAGAGTGGTTGGCGGCCTGTCTGCTGCCTTGGAAAGTGTCCAAAAAAGAATGTTTTAAATGCTACTAAAGGCTATGCAATCAATCACTTTTTGACAAATTGCTGAGCCTTTTTTTGCCCATTAAATTTTAAAGGACCCCCTCACTGCACATAACGACAATAGCCATCATGGGCAGACAGATATCCCCTGTGCCCAGGGTTGCTATAGTTCAAATGATGGATTGATGCATTTGCCTCATTTTTATAGCATTGCATCTGCCCATATATAGGTGGAGAATTGTGGATTCTGTGTCATTACTGACAGAAAGAGGACAGGGTGGCTCCTGAAAACCGTATGCCTTCAGCAGAAAATTTAAGCCAGCATTTTGCTCATTATCTGGCTGATAAAAGTCTTTGAACAACTGCAAAATTATGACAGGAGATGTAAATGATTATTTCCAAAAGCCTTTAATCAGAACCTCAACCTGGCTTTCAAATGTATTTTATCCCCACTTAGATTTCCCCATTATTCTGCCTCCCATCATATCGTACACTAATATTCCAAGTGCCTTCATCATAATGGTACATCACCCTTCTCCCTGTCACATGACTGCACGGATAGTCACTATTTGGCCTGGTTCTCACTTGAGGAATTCACCTGACATCATACACCCTCTTTATTTTGTTTGTTTCATCATATTCCCTAGTTCCCTCATCATCCAAGCAGCCCTGGCTTTGGTTTCCTTCCTTTCACCCTTTTGGAATGTACCAAGTCTGTACCTAAAACATTGTGCCGTTACCATTTTATCCTGTCAGTCTTTGCTTCCATTTTATCCTGGCTAAATTCCCTCTCATCTCATTGAAGTTAGCCCTCTTCCAATTTAGAATTTCTACTTTAGATTGTTCCTTGCTCTTCTCCATTACTAATCTAAATCTTCTGATACAATGATCACTCTTACCCAAGTTCTCCCCCACAGACACTTGGTCCACTTGGCCCACCACATTCTCCAGCACCTGATCCAGCAATGCCTCCTTCCTAGTTGGACTGAGAACATATTGGTCAAGGAAGTTCTCCTGAACACATTTTAGAAATTACTCCCCCACACCCCTTACCCTAACATTATCCCAATCGATATTTGAGTAATTAAAGTCCCCCAGCATCACCACTCTGTGATTTCCCTGTAGATTTGCTCCACTATCTCTTGTCAAGAAAACACTGTGTGCCAAATGAGAAATATTAATTCATCGGTTGGAAACTTACATTAGACTTTTGATGGAGAAACTGCTACAGTTAACTTAAAAAAAAACTGGCAGCCAAAATGACCACTGCAATTTGCATCTGAAACAAGTTTACACATATCAAGGCCCAACCAGAGCCAGATGTCTAACAAGTAGCTCAGCCAGGACAATGCTTTGGCTAACTGCGTAGATTATCCAGATCATCATTACCAGGACAATCAAAGCCATCGTGGGGTATTCATGAATGGAGATGCCCCTCGAGGGGTAAACACTGACAATACCACCTGAGCGAGGTTTTGGGTTTTAGACTTTGGACCTCATTAAAAACAAAGAGGATTGAGAGAACCATGTGACCATCTCCCCAGGCTGTGCAAAACTGGGAGCTTTGTTACACACAAAAAGACAAGCAGTAACCGATGTGCAGCAGCAGAGAATGCTGTGTGCCTCCCTTTCTCTCTCTCGCTCCGTGCCCAGAAAACATCAAGTTTGAAAACCATCTTCAACTGTGGACCCTCCAAGTCTACAGACTGCTTCAGCCAGAGACCAGGAGAAGAGAGCCAACTACAATTCTGCCTTCAAGAAAACCCTGAGAAAAGTGGGCCAACCACAAATTGCACTTTGACCAGCCAAGACTTCAAGAGTACAACTTCAGCTGGAAAACCACCAAATCATCCAACCTCAGACTGTGTATTTAACTTTTATTTATTCTGGACTTTAATCCAACCAAAAAAAAACCTACCTTCCACTTTGTAATCTATTTATGTGTAGGTGATCCTCATGTGAATGTGTGTGTGGATGTGTAGCTTTTTTTTTATTATTTTAGATTGGGTTTAGCTTGTTGAGGATAATAAACTTACCTTTTTCTTGTTTAAACTCAAGAAAACCTGTCCGAGTTGTTCTTTCACAACCACATTAAAGGTAAAAGGTAAAACACTCAACTGAGGTGGTAAACACAACCACGGTTTAAGAGGAAGGGCAAGAAGGGCGACTGTAATCCCCTCCTCACCTTGTCCGTAACACACTCTCTCACTATTTTAAGACCTATAAAATATCCCCAATTGCATGATCATCCCCTTTTTGCTTCTCAACTCAAACCAGATTCTGTTCTTGCCCCCTCAAGGACATCCTCTCTTTCCAACATTACAATATCTTCCTTAATCAGTACTGCCACCCCACCTCCCTTTTTTCCTTCCCTATCTTTTCGGATCACTTTGTATCCTTGAATATTAAGTGCCCATTCCACACCATTTTTAAGCCATGTTTCTGATATTGCCACTACATCACATTCCCACATGGCTACTTGTGCTTGTAGCTCACCAATCTTATTTACCACACTTTGTGTATTTGCATACATGCATTGTAAACCTGTATCTGCATTCCTCATAGTCCTTCTTAGTCTTCTCCTATCTAATATGATACTACTTCCTTCCCTAGTGCTCTCCAACACTCTCACTCCTTTATGCACCTTATTCCTCTTTTCTACTTCGATATGCTGGTGCCCAAACCCCTGCCAATTTAGTTTAAAGCCTCTCAACCACATAATTGAAACTCCCCACAAGAACATTGGTCCCAGTCCTTTTGGGGTGCAACCGGTCCGTTTGAATAGGTGCCTCCTGTCCAAGAACTGGTCCCAATGTCCCCAGAGGCTGAAGCCCAACTGTATGAAGCACCATGCCTCAAGTCACGCATTGATCCTCCCTACCTTCCTATTTCTACACTCGCTAGCATGTGACACTGGGAGTAATCCAGAGACCTTCACGGTCCTACTCTTTAACTTTCTCCCTAGCTCCTGAAAATCTGACTGCAGGACCTCAGTACTAGCCCTTGCTATATCATTGGTACCAACGTGTACCATAACTTCTGGCTCACTCCCTTCTCCCTGAAGAATATTCTGCACCCTCTCCATGTTGTCATATACCCTGGCACCAGGGAGGCAACACACCATGTGGGACTCACAATGACCATTACCAAAATACCTGTCTGTCCCCCTAACTATGGAATCTCCTATAACAACTGCATTTCTATTATTTGCTGTTCCCTCCTGTGCAGTCCCTTGTCCATTGGTACCATGTTCTATACTGCATTCCTTCAAGATGTCATCACTATCAGCAATCTCCAAAGCTGAGTACTGGTTTGAGAGTGGCATACACCCTGAAGACTCCTGCAGCTCCTGCCTCGTCCTACTCTTCCAGATGGCCACCCATCTACTATCTTGATCTCTCACTTCCTGTGGGGTGACCACTTCCTGGAACGTATGATGCAGAAATCTCTCATCCTCTCTGATGCTCCACAGTGACTCCAGATGCCCTTCAAGCTCAGAAATCCTGAGCTCAAGCTCAAGCAGCTAGAGGCACTTAGGAACATGGAAGCAGGAGTAGGCCATTCAGCCCTTCAAGCCTGCTCCGCCATTCTATATCATGTCTGATCGTCTACCTCAACGCCATATTCCTGCACTAAGCCCGTATCCCTTTATGCCATTAGCAACTAGAAATTATGGATCTCTGTCTTGAACTTACTCAGTGACTGAGCTTCCACCATCATCTGGAGCAGAGAATTCCAAAGATTCACCACCCTCTGAGTGAAGAAGTTCTTCCTCATCTCAGTCCTAAATGGCTTTCCCTTTACTCTAAGATTGTGTCCCCTGGTTCCAGACCCCACAGCCCAAGGGAAACATCCTTTCTGCATCTACTATGGCTATCCTTTTAAGAATTTTGTAAGTTTCTATGAGATCGCCTCTCATTCTTCTAAACTCTAGATAATTTAGGCCCAGTCTCCTCAATTTCTCCTCATAGGACAATCCCACCATCCCAGGAATCAGTCTGGTGAACCTCTGCTGCACTCCCTCTATGGCAAGTATATCCTTCCTCAGACAAGGGGAGCAGAACTGCACACAATATTCCAGGTGCGACCTCACCAATGCTCTATACCATTGAAGCAAGACTTCTTTGCTCCTGTACTTAAATCCTCTTGCGATAAAGGCGAATATACCAATTGCCTTCCGAATTGCTTGCTGCACCTGCATGCTAGCTTTCAGTGACTTATGAACAAGGACACCAACAGTTTCCAATCTCTCACCATTTAAGAAATACTCTGCACCTCTGTTCCTCCTACCAAAGTGGATAACCTCACATTATCCACATTATATTCCATCTTGTCCACTCACTCAGCCTGTCCAAATCCCCTTGAAGCCTCTTTGCATCCTCCTCACAACTCACATTCCCACCAAGTTTTGTGCCATCCGCAAACAAGGAAATATTACAATTGTTCCCCACATCCAGATCATTGATATATATCGTGAACAGCTGGGCCCCAAGCACTGTTTCCTTGCAGTACCCCACTGGTCACAGCCTCTCCTCATAGGACAATCTCACCATCCCAGTAATCAGTCTGGTGAACCTCCGCTGCACTCCCTGTTTTCTGCCTGTTACCCAATCCTCAATCCATATTAGATAAATACCGCCAGTCCCATGTGCTTTAATTTTGCTTAGTAATCTCCTATGTGGGACTTTATCAAAAGCCTTCGACAAGTCCCAGTACACTACATCCACTGGTTCCGCCTTATCCACAATGCTAGTAACATCCTCAAAAAACTCTAACAAGTTTGTCAAACATGACTTCCCCTTCATAAATCCATGTTGACTCTGCCCAATCAGACCATTATTTTCTAAGTGTCCAGTAATCACATCCTTTAGAATCGATTCCAGTATTTTTCCTACTACCAACGTCCGGCTAACAGGTCTGTAGTTCCCCATTTTCTCCCTCCCACCTTTCTTAAACTATGGCATTATATTTGCAACCTTCCAATCTGCAGGCACCCATTGTAGAATTTATAGAATTTTGAAAGATGAACACCACTGCATCCACTATCTCTGTAGCCATCTCTTTCAACACTAGGGTGAAGATCATCAGGTCCTGGGGATTTGTCAACTTTCAGTCCCATTAATTTCTCCAATACTACTTTTTTACTAATCCTAATTTCTTTCAGTTCCTTATTCTAACGAGACCTTGGATCTCAAGTACTTCACGGAGATTTCTTGTATCTTCTTCCGTGAAGACAGACACAAAATAATTATTTATCTTCTCTGCCATTTCTCTATTTTCCATTATAGATTCTCCTGTCTCTGCCTGTAATGGACCCACATTTGACTTTGCCAATTTTTTTTCCTATTTACATACCGAGAAAAGCTTTTATAGAGTCATAAAGTCATAGAGTTCCATGGCACAGAAGCAGGCCCTTCAGCCCATGATGTCTGTACCGGCCAAGAAGCACCTATCTATTCTAATCCCATTTTCCAGCACTTGGCCTGTAGCCTTGTATGCTATGGCATTTCAAGTGCTCATCTAAATACTTCTTAAATGTTGTGAGGGTTCCTGTCTCTATCACCCCTTCAGGTAGTGTGTTCCAGATTCCAACCACCCTTAGGGTGAAATTATTTTCCTCAAATCCCCTCTAAATCTCCTGCCCCTTACCTTAAATCTATGCCCCTGGTTATTGATCCCTCCGCTAAGGAAAAAGTTTCTTCCTGTCTATCCTACCAATGCCCCTCATAATTTTTTATATCTCAATCAGGTCCCCCCTCAGCCTTCTCTGTTCTTAAAGAAAACAACCCTAGCCTATTCAGTCTCTCTTCATAGCTGAAATGCTCCAGCCCAGGCAACATCCTGGTGAATCTCCTCTGCACCCTCTCCAGTGTAATCACATCCTTCTTATAGTGCGGTGACCAGAACTGTACACAGTACTCCAGCTGTGACCTAACCAGCGTCTTGTACAGCTCCATCATAACCTCCCTGCTCTTATATTCTATGCCTCGGCTAAGAAAGGCAAGTATCCCATTTTCCTTCCTAACCACCTTATCTACCGATGCTGCTGCTTTCAGTGATCTATGGACAAGAACACCAAGGTCTCTCTGACCCTCTATACTTCCTAGGGTCCTACCATCCATTCCCTTGCCTTGTTAGTCCTCCCAAAATGCATCACCTCACACTTCTCAGGATTAAATTCCATTTGCCACTGCTATGCCCATTTTACCGGCCCATCTATATTGTCCTGTAATCTGAAGCTTTCCTCCTCACTATTTACGACGCCACCAATTTTCGTGTCATCTGCAAACTTACTGATCATATCTCCTGTTTTCATGTCTAAATCATTAATGCACACTACAAACAGCAAGGGTCCCAGCACCGATCCCTGCGGTACACCACTGACCATCGGCTTCCATTCACAAAAACAACCCTCAACCATCACCCTCTGCCTCCCGTCACTAAGCCAATTTTGGATCCAATTTGCCAAATTGCCCTGGATCCCATGGACTCTTATCTTCTTAACCAATCTCCCATGCAGGACCTTATCAAAATCCTTACAGAAGTCCATGCAGACTGCATCAACTACCTTATCCTCATCTAGACATCTAGTCACCTCCTTGAAAAATTCAATCAAGTTTGTTAGACACGATCTCCCCCTGACAAAGCCATGCTGACTATCTCTGGTTAATCCCTGCCTCTCCAAGTGGAGATTAATCCTGTCGCTCAGAAATTTTTCCAATAGTTTCCCTACCACTGTAATTACCTGGTTTAACCCTGCTACCCTTCTTGAATAATGGTACCACATTTGCTGTCCTCCAGTCCACTGGTACCTCTCCTGTGGCCAGAAAGGATTTGAAAATTTGTCTCAGAGCCCCTGCTATCTCCTCCCTTGCCTCACATAACAGCCTGGGATACATCTCATCTGGGCCTGGGGATTTATCCACTTTTAAGCCTGCTAATACAGCTAATATTTACTCCCCTTCAATGTTAATTTGTTCAAGTATATAAGAATCCCCTTTCCTGATCTCTACACCTACATTGTCCTTCTCCATAGTAAACACAAATGAAAAGTAATAATTTAAAACCTCACCTATGTCCTCCGGCTCCACACACAGATTGCCACTTTGGTCCCTAATGGGCCCTACTCTTTCCCCGGTTATCCTCTTGCCCTTAATATACTTGTAAAACACCTTGGGATTTTCCTTTATCTTGCCCACCAGTGTTTTTTCATGTCCCCTCTTCGCTCTCCTAATTACATTTTTAAGTACCCCCCTACACTTTCTATACTCCTCTAGGGCCTCTGATGTTTTCGCGCTTTGAATCTGCCATAAGCCTCCTTTTTTTTCCTGATCCAATCCTCTATATCTCTTGACATCCAGGGTTCCCTGGACTTGTTGGTCCTACCCTTCACCTTTAGGGGAACATGTTGGCCCTGAACTCTCACTTTATCCTTTTTGAATGACTCCCACTGATCTGATGTAGATTTTCCTCCAAGTAGCTGCTCCCAGTCCACTTTGGCCAGATCCTGTTTTATCATATTGAAATCAGCCTTCCCCCAATTCAGTGCTTTTATTTCCGGTCCCTCTTTGTCCTTTTCCACAACTACCTTAAATTTTACAGAGTTATGGTCACTATCCCCGAAATGCTCCCCACTGACACTTCTACCGCTTGTCCGGCTTCATTCCCTAGGATTTGGTTCAGTACTGCCCCTTCACTTGTAGGACTTTCTACGTGCTGGCTCAAAAAGATCTCCTGTATGCACTCTAAGAATTCTGCTCCCTTTAAGCCTTTTACACTAAGACTATCCCAGTTTACAATCAGTATTTATATTTCTTGCCAGTTTACATTCATATTCTATTCCCTCTTTTTTTTTCAATTTCTTAGTCCTCCTTTGCTGTATTTTAAAATTCTCCCAACAACTTTTTTTGGCAACTTTATAAGCCTCCCCTTTGATCTAATGCTATCTTTAACTTCCTTTGTTAGCCACGGCTGACTCACTTTCCTT